>NC_133338.1:2000400-2333733 GCF_030506205.2 Paramisgurnus dabryanus | reverse complement strand
CTAGCTTCACTTTCTCTGTCAGGACTCTGTCTTTGTTCACCAGTGGTCCCTTTTTTCCCTGTGACGGAGCATGTTGTCATTTTTTCTAAGGTGGAAATGGAGTCCATCACAGTTCTGGTGAGTTTCTTGTAATACACTTTTGGGCATAATCCAAGGTGACTGGGTTCAATTTAGTGACAGATGTGTTCTGTAAAGATAAAAAAAACATAATCCTATATTAACAGGCCAGCCCACCTTGGAAAAATATTTTAAATACAATAGTGTAACAACTAAAGGGACAGATGACCCCAAAATAAACATTATTTACCAATTTACCATTATGTCAATCTTCAATATTGTGAGTAAAACCTTACATTCTGTTCATCTTTCAATCTGTTTATATTACTAGGTATTATAGAAATACCTTTCTTTGTGTTCAACAGAGTAACATAAGTGTATGGAATTGAAACGACATAAGGGTGAGTAAATGACAACATAATTTTCTTGTAAGGGTGGACTTTGCCCTTAAAGGCCTGGAGAACTTTGTAGAATCTTTTGTTGCCCTGAAAGCAATAAGAACAAAACCTATGCTTCTTTAATTTTGCTCAGTACAACTAAGAGACAAACAAAGAATTGTGTTTTGTTTTCTCTTAACTTTTACTGCCTGTCTAAAATATACTTTTTTGCACATTAAAGCAGGGGTGCCCAAACTTTTTTCTACCAAGGGCCAAAAATCCAACCTGACTAAGAGCCGAGAGTTTAAAGTAAATGTTGCTGTGTTATATATTAAAATTAAAGTTGCCCTGATTCTCCTAATTTATACATTTCTAATATTTAAAAAATAAATAAGCAAACATTACTTTGTTGCCAACAATTTCCCGATACGGTACATATCCAGATACAAGGCCACGATACGATGCACATCACAATACTATAATATTTTGAATTACATTTTGTTCAGAATTTAGTTACATTATTATTATTATTATCTGTTTATTATACATTGAATAAGCAGTGTTGTAACTGTTGTGTGTTTGACATTCATTTATTAGCTTTTGGGGTAATTCGTAGAAATACTTTAAGTAATACTTAAATAAAGTTTTTTTTAAAGCAGATTTACAAATATAGTGCCTTACTCTAAGCATTATATTTGTCTCTCATTTAATTATTCTATATCTATGAATATATGTATACACATGCAGTCAAACCTAATACTACTGTATTTAATAGAAGTTTGCAAGTTGTGCAGACCCGTGTGCCCTTTAACTTTAACTCTACATATTCCACAAGTCATATGCATATTTTCGATCAACAGCGATTCGTCATGCTACCTTCAAAAGTGCATCCGAATCGATACGGAAGGTGAGGTATATATGCGCGCATCGTCAGGCGTTCATGACGATGTATCTTCGTATCAATATTTTGAACACAGCACTACTGTTTATGCATAACTAATACAGTTTTATTTTCAAAGGTAACTGAGAAAATAATTTTGCCAATCATTGAGAAAATAATTTTGCCAATCATTTTTACATTTACATTTTCCTTTGTCTGTGTGCCACTCCCTCGACCTCCCCATTATTAGCCTATAGTGCAGGGTACCTGAGTTCGTTGAGTTTCGTGATGCACACCTTCAAGTATCCATGTACATTAAAAATAAATGTATTCATTTTAATTCCTTGCATTTAATTTCAATTTACATTTTTGTAATGTACAAATAAAACAAAAAAAATTACATTTTAAAAACTGTTTAATTATAAATATGAACATCTGCGTCAATGATGTTTCCTTATCTCACGTGGCATGACATGCCAAATTAAAGGTCATTGGCCCTAGTTTGGGCACCTCTAAATTAAAGGGATAGTTCCCCCCAAAATGGTCATAATTTACTCACTTTAATGTTGTTACAAACCTGGATACATTTCTTTGTTCTGATGAACACAAAGGAAGATATTTTGAGTAATGTTTGTAACCAAACTGATCAGAGGCCCCATTGACTTCCATAATAGGAAAAAGAATACTAGAAGTCAATGGGGCCTCTGATCAGTTTGGTTACAAACATTACTCAAAATATCTTCCTTTGTGTTCATCAGCACAAATAAATGATGCAAGTTTGTAACAACAGGAGAGTGGGTCAATTTCCCTAATTTTATTTTTGGGTGAACTATCCCTTTAAGCAAGTGAATGTAAACAAAACAGGTTCTGTTTTATTTGGCTTACCTTTCATTGCTTTGCAGTTGAGTGTGAATCATCCACTATCTGAAAAAGAAGTGTATGGAGTGTTGAGGTCAGCAGTATTTTAAATAATGATTATGAAAAATTGCACATCTATCAGCTGTTTACAAACCCAGGTATTGCTAGTGCAGGAGTTTTTTAACGGTATGATAGCTAGTACCCCATATGATAAAGTTTTAGCGAGAGACCCGTTTCCTAAAGTTTTTATCCATATTTTGTAAAGAAACATTGTAATTATGTTTTCAGCTATTTTTTTACAAACTCAAATACTTTGCTACTACTGTGTATACGTTTACCATTTTTGATTTGTCTTTTCCCTTGAAATTTGCTGGGGAATCTCTTACTGTACGTTCACACCGCCGCCGACTTGAGCTTCCAAAGTTACCGGAAGTCATTCATTTACAATGAAAGCTGACTTCTATCAGCTGCAAGGAGCGTCAAATCCATCGGCGTCGCATTTTGAGCGACCAGAGCATCAATCAAAAAGTTGAAAGAAGCTCAACTTTATGGTAATGAGGTATGACGGGGTTCAGCGGCAAGCAGCAGCAAAACACCAGCAACCAATCGGAATATAGCCTAGACATTCTTCGCTTTCTGATTCCGAAGAAACATTTCATGGTGACAAAGACTTCAGAGCGGCCAAAGCTTCAACAAGCTTCCGCGTACTTATTGACAAATGTCCTTGACCAGGCGGCCTGAGCTTTTTTGGAAGCTCAAGTCGGCAGCAGTGTTAACGTACATTAGACCACAACCTGAGGGACCCCAGTTTGAAAAAAACGTGCTCTAGTGGACCAAACTGTCTATTACACAATGGCTCTGTTTACATGCACAAAATTTTGTCAATCCGACTGAATTTAATACGATTGAAAGTTACGACGATACAGTTTACATGCACCCTAAACACTGCAATCTGATTTAAATGTTCGTTTACATGTACATTATTAAGAATCCGAACCGACAGTCTGCACAAGCACACCGCCAGCGTTGCCAGACTCGCATATCAAAACCATCCGAATGGATGTTCAAAACTAGCCCAAAAGCCCACTGACTATTCACAGCCCAAATACCAAGAACTAAGCAACGAAATAATTTAATCTTTAACCCGCTGAAAAAACAACTGCTGGAAACAGTTTAAACAGTAGCCCAAATCTAAACTCGAAAAAAAGCAGAGGACTTGGCCACGCTACGCTGCGGACAGCATCTCTCGTCGAGTTCACGCTTTATCTCTGGATAAAAGTTAAAACTGAGTTAGAAAGTTGTTCTTAAGAAGTTTTCAGATATAGGTAATGAAAACACACATTTTAAAAGGCACAACGCTATATTAATTACTTTAAGTAGCCTAATGTTTTAAAAGTACACATAAACGCTGCAGAATTTAGTACATTGGGTGCACAGCGTGTGACCCTATTAACGTTACGTGATGCATTACCTTGTTGTTGCATGTTTCTGTGACGAGAATCATGTGATATAAGAGGTAAATATAATACGTGAACTTGGAGCACAAATGTTCAGCGCATGTGCACAATGTATTTTTGCATCCGATTTAGAAAATACTATGATTCACGCGTTTACATGCATACTTTTCTCCTGCTGATCGGATCACAGATCGGAGTACACCACTTCAATACGATCCAATTTGCATCCGATCGTCCTCAATCATATTGATTAAGGTGTTTACATGACGACTTTTCAATACGATTGAGCCATATATGATTACAAACGGATTATTTGGTTGCATGTAAACGTACCTAATTTGGGGTGATACCGGGTTGCATATTCACCTTATGGTTTGAAGGAGTCTCATCCTCTTCGTTATCATCTTCCTCACGAGCAAATGTAGCCTTACAAAACACCAAAGCACATTTAAAAGGACAGAGGACACATGAGAGTAATATATGAAAAGATATAAGAAAAGAGACAAAATGAGAGCATGACAAAGGAAATGTATTAAATATTTGATTTGAAGGACAATATCTCTCAATTATAGCATAACATACCATTTGTTTTGATGTCCACATTTTGTGTGTCTTTAACCACTGGTACTCTGCCTTTTTTTACCCAAGGCTCTCTGTATTGAAGTAAAGCAAAAGTGATTATACAACAGTATCTTGCAGAGTATAAAATAATAACATAAATGAAAGCATCAAAATATTTATAGACTTTCCTTTTTAATAAAGGACATTTATTTGTTAAAAATAAGTTAGCTGATTAACTTAAACCTATTTCTGTCAGATGAACTTTCCTGTCAGTAAGGAATCACCTCAAAAATACATTGTTGTAGATATTTTTGCTATCAAACGACATTGTTTTTTTACAACTTTACTCACAGGTTGTGGTTTTATCACGTGTATCAATTCGGAGATCGGTCCTATCAGACTGCTGTGCAAGCGCTGGTCTGAGTTCAGTTTAAGGCACGAGGCGCGTTTTGTTATATTTCCCATTTATGTTAGCTCAACATTTAAAAATAGCAGTCTGCGTAGCATGTTAAACATGACTTATCAAATAAACATGTTTACCATGAGGCGACTTAAAACCTATAAAAGTTAAATAAACGAATTAAATGAAATTCACTTACCGTTCACGTTGAGTATTTGTGCTGGAAACGCTGTCCAACCGCCTTTAGGCGGTTTGTTCCTCGTTGTCCACAAGACCAACCGTCTTTGGGTCACTTAACATTTATTGTCCTTCGCATATTTATCCAAACCAACTCTTACATGGTTTTCTTTTATCCATTTAATGAGCAAGGTTCAACTTTCTCGTCTTATTTACCTCAGACAGCAAGTTGCAACGGATAAAGAGCGCGAATCACATTAAACCAGATCAACTGACAGACGTCAAAGTTCCGCGAGAGCGATTTGAAAGCAGACTCCTCGAATCGCTTTCGCGATGCTTTGACGTCATCGTCAGCCTGTCAGTTCTTTTGGCGCCGTATGAAGTCGAAAAAGCCTTTTGACTGGATGATCTGGATGAATGAATATACGACAGACTGTAAAAAAAAGATGAATACACAGAACAGATTGGAACCGCCTAGAAAAAAAGAGGAGTGTGTGCGCGTGTGTGCCTGCGTGCGTGTGTGCTTGCGTATGCTCACTGGGATTGGTTAAATGCGGATCAATATACCCCTTATTTGCACAGCAGAGCCATCAAATAATTCTGTGTTCCTTGGATATGCAAGATTGCAATTAATGCATATTTTTTTCATGATAATGCACTGTAACTAACAGGGTGGCTTTTTTCCAGGTTGATGATGACAAGGTGATGACACAAAGGAGCTTCCATTGCCTTTATTGCAACTAGGACTGACAATAATGTCTGCAAACCCTTCTCCAAATATTAAGTCTTATTCTATTACAACATTGCCACCTGCCAGCAACCAAATATCTGTTTAAAAATATGTTGTCAATTTTTGTAAATAGATCATTTTGTCAAAATAAAGATAAAAAAATCTGCCACCACATTTGTGTGTATATTGCCTTTATGCAGATTTCAAATGTATTTATATAATTTATCATTGGAACCAAAGTACACATTATCACACTTGTTGATGCACAGTAAAGCCGAAAGTTGATGTTTACGCAAACATTAGCCTACTTGTGGTTTGGTAACATGTGATCCACATGTTGAAACTATTGCATTATATAAGACATTTCTCACATGTGCTTTATGTTATAACATGTTCCACATGTTCGCGATTATGTTGCAGCATGTGGTGAGATGTTGTTCACACGTGGTAATATTGTCCACATGTGAGCACATATTTTCCACATGTGAGCATAAATTGTCCACATGTGAGCACATATTGTCCACATGTGAGCACATATTGTCCAGATGTGAGCACATATTTACCACATGTGAGCATAAATTGTCCACGTGTGAGCACATGTTGTCCACATGTGATAACATGTGATAACATGTGGTCACATGTGACCACATGTGAACAACATGTGAAAAACATGTGAAATGCATGTGCTTTTTCTGTAAGGGTGTGCTTAATCCTGATGTTACTGAGACATGTCCTTTTTGTCTGCAAAGAGAGACCATTTTTCATGCTTTTATGAACTGTTACAGACTGCGACCCTTATTTATTCTGCTGGAAAATGTTTTCCGTTCTTGTAATGAATGTTTTTCTATGTCACTTTTTATTTTTGGTTTTAAGTTTGCCAGAAGCAGAAAGTACACCTGTCAACTTTTAAATTTTGTCTTGGGTCAGGCAAAACTAGCTATTTATTTAAGCAGAAAAAACAGAGTTGAAAGAATGTCGGGGGATGATGTGGTGTTCATGTTTTTTAATCTGGTTAAGTCACGTGTTTTGATTGATTTCTGTTTTTATAAGTCTACAAATGATCTTTTAAGTTTTGAGATGATTTGGTGCTATAATAATGTTTTGTGTTCTGTGGTTGAAGAGGAGTTGTTTTTTACAAATAAGGGTTAATTAATTTGTTTTGTTGATGTGTAGGAATTGTTACCTTTTGCACTAGTGCACTTTTGTCATGTGGTAAAGTAAAAGTTATGTGAGCCACTGTAAATAAAAGGCATTTTAAAATTCAAAATTCTCTCTCTCTCTCTCTCTCTCTCTCTCTCTCTCTCTCTCTCTCTCTCGTTTCTAACTAATGCAATAATGTCAGTCCTTAGACTGAATCTGGTTATGGCTGAATTACCAAAGTCTCTTTGAGGATGCACAACATCCAAGGCAACAAAGTGACAAATCACAATGTGTCTCTGTGTGTCACCTATTGACTGAATTCTAATTTTAGTTCCTCTTCCATCTTTGATGTTGTAATATTAACACTCAATATGGGCTGGAGTGGAACATGAACATGAGTAAATATTTTAGCTGAGAGAAAGATAGTAAGTTCTATATTACGAAGTGAGGTAATGGCGGAATAGATGGGTTTTTAGCCAATTCTTAAAGACAGCTACAGAGTCAGCAGATCGTGCCATCCGAAGACCACTCTTGCTGAATCATCTGTAGGGGTTTGGTTGTGCAGGCTGGAAGACCAACCACTAGTGCATTGCAGTAGTCCAGTCTGGACAGGACAAGAGCTTGGTCTAGAACCTGCGTGGCGTGCTCATTTAAGAAAGGTATAATTTTCCTAATATTGTAAGAATGAATTTACAAGAGCGAGCAGTGCTGGCAACATGCTCTGTGAAGCTAAGCTGATCATCAATGACAACTCCCAGGTTTCTGGCTGTCCTGGCATGCGTGATGGTCGAGGAACCTAGCTGAATGGAAAGGTTGTGATGAATCTTTGGTTCAGATGATATGACAAGCAGTTCTGTCTTCGCAAGGTTAAGCTGGAGATGGTTGTCCTTCATCCAGAGTGAGATTTCCCCTTAGGCATGCTGAGATGTGGGTAGAAACCATGGGATCATCAGGGTGAAACGCTAAGTGGAGTTGAGTGCCATCCGCATAGCAGTGGTGGGAAAAGCCATGTTTTCGAATGACAGAACACAGGGATGTTATGTACATCGAAAAAGCAGTGGTCCAAGCACGGAGCCTTGAGGCACCCTGGTATCGAGATGTTGGGGTTCTGAGACGTAACTTCTCCAGGATAACCTAAATGACCTACCTGAAAGGTACAACTTGAACCATAGAAGCTCTACAGAGACTCCCATAGCCATGATGGTCGACAGGAGGATGCGGTGATTGACCGTGTCAAAAGCTGCAGATAGATCCAGTAAGATCAGCGCAGATGATTTGGAGGCTGCCTTTGCCTGCCTTAGGGCTTCAATGACTTTGAGCAGCGCAGTCTCAGTGGAGTGACCGCTTTTGAAACCGGACTGATTGCTATCCAGGAGATTATTTTTGTGTTAAGAAAGAGGAGAGCTGGTCAAACATCACACGTTCAAGAGTCTAGGCAATGAGGGTAAGAAGAGAAACGGGTCTGTAGTTCTCTAGCATAGCAGGATTGAGTGTGGGTTTCTTTAGCAGTGGGGTTATCCGGGAATTTTTAATTGCTGTGGGGAAGGTACCAGTGGAAAGAGATGAATTGATAATGTGGGTGAGAGCAGGGATAACCGATGCAGAAATGGCCTGAAGAAGACTGGTGGGTAAGGGATCTATTTGGATGGTTAGAAGTAAAGACCTTGGAAATTCTGCTTCAGAAAGGAGAAATAAGGCGGGAATCGTGCATACCTCAGAGGTTTGTGCATGCGCAAGAATTGGCGGCTCTGAGAACTGACTGCTGATAGTATTTGTTTTCTTCACAAAGAAGGAGGCAAAATCATCAGCCGTTAAGTCAGATGAAGGTGGGGGGCAGGCAAACAAAGAAGTGTAGAAGGTCTTAAAGACAGTGTGAGAGTCAGATGAGCTGTTGATTTTTGGGTAGTAGTATTGCGTCTTACCAGAGGAGAGATCCGTGGAGAAGGAGACAAGAAGAGACTGATAGAGACAGAGGTCAGCAGGATCTTTCAATCTGCGCCACCTCCTCTCTGCAGCCCTGAAATAGCCTCTCAGATAGCCAAGGGGCAGATGTTGTGGCCTGAGCCATTCCAGATGTCAGAGGGCATAAACTGTCTAAAGCCGAAAGTATATTAGGGACGTCCGCGTATGCACGCTGTCCGCATGACGTCATTTTCATCATCAGGAGGGTCCACGGCCGGCCGCGTGGACCGTCCGCGTGCAGCCCAAAATTTGAGATCGCGCGGACAGTGCGCGTACAGTCCGCGTACGACAGCGCATGCGCGTGAAAATATTTAGACAGGACACTCCACTATAAACAATTATACAAAGGAAATAGACAGCATTTGCACACACACTATCGTTTTTCTTCTTTAACTTTTACTTCTTCCAAGAACAGAAAGCTGTGGAGCATGTTTGTTTGATTCCTGTTCTTTGTTGTCTTGTTGTTTGTTCTAAACTGTGTTTGCAATGGTGGATCAGTTACTTTTCTTCACCTATCCTAATGTTTTAATGTACTGTAAATGTCGCCAAATCAGTGCTGCCCTGACGGCCTGTTAGACTAATAATTTGAATAAGAAATCATTTTTATTGCGTATGGTGTCGAACGCGGCCATCCGCGTGTAGCCGCGGGGACAATACTCGGAAAGCTGGAAAAAAGTAAACCCCGGCCTTAATAATAATAATAATAATAATAATTAGTTACATTTATATAGCGCTTTTCCAGTGCTCAAAGCGCTTTACATATGAATGGGGGAATCTCCTCAACCACCACCAATGTGCAGCATCCACCTGGATGATGCGACGGCAGCCATATTGCGGCAGAACGCCCACCACACACCAGCTTATTAGTGGAGAGGAGACCGAGTGATATAGCCAATTAGTATGAGGGATGATTAGTAGGCCAATGGGCAAGTTTGGCCAGGATGCCGGGGCACACCCCTACTCTTTTTCGAAGGACATCCTGGGATTTTTAATGACCACAGAGAGTCAGGACCTCGGTTTAACGTCTCATCCGAAGGACGGTGCTTTTTTTGACAGTATAGTGTCCCCATCAGTATACTGGGGCATTAGGACCCACAAAGAGCACAGGGTGAGCACCCCCTGCTGGTCTCACTAACACCTCTACCAGCAGCAACCTGGTTTTCCCAGGTGGTCTCCCATCCAAGTACTAACCAGGCTCAGCCCTGCTTAGCTTCAGTGGGCAAGCTGTCTTGGGCTACAGGGTGATATGGCTGCTGGCCTTAAGCATCTAACAGTATCTAACAGAGAGAGTTGGTTGGGAGGAGCATGAAAGAGACCACAGAGGATAAGTGGGAGGTAGAGAGCGTGTGCAGGTTGCACCGGAATGTAACCAATGGGGGATCGTGTGCAGTGACTGGGGAAGTTAGGAAATCTTATGAGAAAATGAAACAAAATCACATTTAAGATCTCCTGTGTTTTTGCAAATAAGTTTACTGCTTTAATGCCATTACAATTCGATGCAGTTCGATTTATTTATCAATATTATGTGCCTAGTTAAACAGTTACATTTTTAATAACTTACAAAGCAACTGAAATATATAACAGGAACATTAAATTCAACTCAATTTGTGCAATTTGAAAATGGCACAATCTCTTTCCCAATTGGAACAAACTAACAAAATTATGTCAAGGAATGAGGACGTGGAGAGTGTCAGAATAACGGTACCTCATATCAATATATTTTATGTGTGGCATCGATGCATCGCATCGTTAGAAATGTAATCAATGTATCGATCTATATCCATGTATTTTTACACCCCTATTAAACATATGTGTTGTTTTTTGTTATCCTATCTAGGTCAACCCATTAATAGCTTGTCTTTATTTTGAGAAACCCCAAAATACTCTGTTTAGATCAGTCTGCATTTATACTGAAATACCCAGCACTATGGGAACCAACAATAGCCTGCATCTATTATAAGACACAACAATACACTTACTGATGAAGCAAACACTCCCATGCCTATAATCCCAAAATATATCACCCCTGTTTAATAAAAACCCAACTGTTTTCGGTATAGTTTTACCAAACACATTTCCCAAGTGTTTTCAGGAACAACAGCACAAAATATAGCTTAGGTGAAAATGATGAGTTTAATGAACAATGGAAAGTATTTACCAGATAACAGTTAATAGTCTGTGTTATATGATGTATATAGCGTGTAACATATATGTGTTATATGAAACAGACAACAGAATCAGAATGAGCGATTCTACTGAAAGGTCAAAGAGATTTAATGATCTGGATGTTTGCCTTACACACATTATGTTCATTACTAAACAATAACACACACACACAGACACACTTAATCTAAATATAGTGAGAAGTCAATAATTTCCCTGCTCTTTCTGTCTGTCCACATACGCTTGAGTTTTATTGCCGCATTGATGGATCCTGAGAGTTGTGCAACTGTATTGACCTTTGTTACGCTGGTCTGTTACTGTTGAGTTATATAGTAAATGAAGGCTTTCGTAGTTTTCAAGCAAGCAGTAGTCATCATTTAACCGTCTGGTTTAACTACAGCCCCTTTATAGTCCAGCTATGAGTAACCCACTTCTAGACAAAATGAACTTGAATTTGCGTATGTCGTTTGCCGTAAACAACTTGTCTGATAAGATATCTTATATTCCACCATGTGAGCTCTTATTTATTTGTTTATTTATATTATTTAATTTATTTTCAGGCTATGGTTAGACATCTATTAAATTTTCACTGACAGCTCAAATTTCACTTGTTTTAGCCTAGATGTCTGTACTAGGTCTTTTAAACGCAAAACTAGCTGGGTTAAAACAGCTCACCAGTTCAGACTTCATACAACGCCATCAGTGACATCATTGGTGGGTGGGACGTGTTTCTCCACCCACTTTCACACAAACTTTTAATTTCTTTACTCAGACTGTCCTATAGTTAAATAACACAAAAAAACGATGTGGACAGCATCCGAATATTTGGTGAAAGTTTATTGTTGCTCAACTAAAATGTATTTCTAATATTATGGCCTTAAATGCTTTAATAAAATGGTTGCTATGTGATAAAAAAATGAAAGACACAGATTTAATTTTTTCTGCTACACGATAAAGACATGTATATAGACCAGAAGTTTAAGTTTAATCCTAGAAGTTACTTTATTGTTTATTTTATCATTGCTAAAGAATCCAGCAACATAATTATGCATTTATTAATTTTTTTAATCATCCTGTACTTTTTTTATGGTTATGACACTTTTAGGGGCCGTTCACATTTCGCATCTTAAACCGCATGGGACACTCCCCCAAGCTGTTTTTCTCCTCTTTTCCCAAGCTTTAAGCACTTGCATTCCCATAGCGTCTGCTGTTGCTAAGCAACCATGAGACGCCTTTTCCAGAGTCGTATAATAATAGAGTTACGACACTCACATAGACGTCCGTTGTAAGAATGGAATGCGGAAGTAACAGCGTTTCATGTAGTGACCGGTAGTGACGCATAGTTCCAAACGCAGCACTGAAGCCCATTCATTTCAATGGCACCTGCTGGTAAATCGATGAAATTACCGTTTCTCTTTACATTTTCGGACATTTCATTAATATAGTCAACAGTGATATTTTATGAACTCTGCTGTAGGTGATGATTATCGTTAATAATAACTAGTAAAATTTTTATATTTTAATGAGTTGTGTATAATGTGTGAATAATATAGATTTAATGGTTTAATATTTTATTACTGGTGGCCATCTACTTTATACTTATCTTTTTTATATATTATGAGTAACACTAGGGGGCAACAGCGACAAGCTAAATGCCTTATAAGAAAGTCACACTGCTTCACAATGCTGCTATGTGTTTCATTGTGTTTGGTAAGTAATACGAGTGATGTATCCTCGAAAATCATGTATGATTATATTAACATTTAATGTGAATTTAAAATATGAATTTAGTGTGTTTCTGTTATGCTTCACTGTTACAAATAACCGCGTTTGCGATCTTTTTTGTGATTTTAATATATTAAAAGTGTAGGAATTATGTTTCTAGCAGATTGATAGCCATTTATATAGCCATATTTTGCTACAAAAATAAAAGATAAACTGTGTTGCTGTAGTTGGTATAGATAACCACAGTTATATTTGGGTCACAATTAACTGTTTATCTTTATTAACTGATTTACTGTATTTCCATCACTCCCTAGTAAAAAAACGTTATAAACACAGTAAGTATAGTGATCAATTCCCATTACAAGCTAATATTTACCTAAAATAGCTGAAAACCTATGCAAACAGATTGACAGCCCTGCTTGGTTTGGAACTGTAGAACGTTACATGAATCACGTGACCGCGCGGCGGCGAGATCAAAGCGTTTCGTAACTCTGTTATTATACGACTCTGGCCTTTTCCATTCAGTAATGCATTTTGCATTGTTCCATCTATTTGTGTCAAAATAAAAGCCGATTGACAGATTGTACAGCTCTGGGTACAGCTATGATCAGCTGTTTCTCCATCTTGAGTTGATACAGAATGATACAATGTTTTCATGATACAATATTGAAACCTAAAGGGTAAAGCTGTGCGGACGCGACATTCTGAAAAGTTTTAATATTTTCAACTGTGTGACGCTCCCTATTTGAGCACACTTGCTGTGCGACTACATAACAACATAACAAACTTGTTTGCACAAAAAGCAAAATGTGAACGGCCCTCAGTCATCCATTAATCATAACCACCAGACATCTTCTACAAACGCTCAAAACAGTGTATATACACAGATAGTGTAAGATATGTCGTAATCCAAATCACTCTGTTTGTTTTTCAGGAAAGTTTCGGGAGAAAGCGTCCATCCTTCACAAAATTGCCAAAAAGAAATGTCAGGTGGAAGACTCAAATGGAGTTGCTGGTAAGTGTTGTAGCGTAAAATTTGCTGCATTTCCTGCTTTTTATACTGTAAGTGTACGTAAAAAAAGATATCAGTGGTTGCAATACAATTTTAACATCTCATAATCTCATTTGAGTCTCTTTTTGCGGTGTGTTGAAGACATGCGCACACTTTCATCTCAAGTGGGAAATTATGCTAACAGTTTCACATTAGCATATTAGCATGAAAAGCAGGGCCGTTGAGAGCTGCTTTCTTTGATCCGATCTCTGTCCACAGACTCAATACACAAACTGTATTCAAAACATCTTTTTAATGTTTCTATCGAATGCATTTTTTCCATCTGTTTTCATTTCTTTGGGATGACCAATATTTCTCACAAAAAAAACAGCATGGTGTTGTTATTAATGTTTATGTAAGGTGACCATATGTGCCATTTTCCCACGACGTGTCCTGGCCAGGATTTCGGGTGCGTCTTGCGGAAGTCGTATTTGTGAACCGCATACGTCATTGAGGTTTATTATTTCAGGTTTTATTTCAGAAAAGCAACCGTTACATTTCAAGGTAAGAATGAAACTACAAATGTTTTAACTTAAATGTCAGAACATTAAGGAGGTATCCGGAAGACGCACCTGAAATCCAGGACGCGTCCTGGGACAATGGCACGTATGGTCACCCTAGTTTATATATTAAATATTATTTCTTTAGACAAATTAAAGCTCACGGGGCAGAGATCTAAAGGTTTTTCAGTACGTAAAACATTTTAACACGTTTCACGGTATATGTCTCTTTGTGTGTTGTAGATAAAAATCTGCCAAACAGCTCCAATGTGGAAGAGGACGTGACCCCGCCCATGAACGGCACGGCTGGACCAGATGGAGATACGGTGAGTTGCTGATACTGTTAATAAAACACATACACACATTTTCCTCTATGCTCTCAGCCATATTCAGAAAGTGAATCATGGCTGTGACTTTGAAAACAAACGTGAAGGACTCGACGTCTGGAGTGAACACATTTGGCTGTCTCGCTCCTGCTGTAATGTGTCTCCTCACATTGTATCACACACACGCACAGAAACATACTGTCCTGTGCTATAGAGTCAGCATTCACATCACCGTTCAGAAAATAAAGCGCTCTCATCCGATGCCCCCTGTTGGCACGGCAACATGCCAGCGAAACAGACGGCGCAGCGTGTATGCGGCCCTCTCAATGTCACCGTGACAACCGGGTCACGAGAGATCCATCACTCATAAACCAGGTGCACACGCAGATACCATAGATCAGCCAAACATAAGACTGCTTTAGTTTTCTTGATGGACTGATGTACTGAATAGACTGAGGGATGTTCATTGTATTTGAAGTTCAAGGGCAACATCTGTAACCATTGTGATAACTGACCGTCGGTGGTTAAATAAGCTGTACAGTTTAATAATTTGCATGTTAATATAGGCAGAACGTACAGCATTTTTTATTAGACACGTATCAAATTGCATCAACATTTTATTGTTTTACTGAATGAAGTAAAAGCTCTCAATAAGATAGCAGAATGGATGTAGACGTCATTAATCTAATCAGTTTAAAAATCATAGAAACTTCTTGATCGAATCAAAAGTACATTTCGGTCAATTCTAGATCAACGCTATAATATAGGTTTTATTTCCATAGTTAAAATTTCTATTGTAGTATATTCTTATTGTATGTGTAATAAATGTGTGTATATTCAAACAAGAGATAGCAGTCGTCTTCTGTAAATCCTCTCTGCTTGCATGTGGAGAATTGAACGCTACATTATTGATGAAGAGAAGCAAGGTTTTCTTCTTTTAGGATTCATCAGGAAGTTACTAAAAAAAGAAAACAGATCTTCTGTATTTTTAGCAGCTGCTGAGAAGCGTCACACCATTGTTGCGTGTAATAAACGTTTTGCTGTTCATATGTGTTGTGAAATTTTTTTTCTCACTACCTCTTGTTTCTCAATTTGCCGTGTTGCGTTTAAACTTTGGCTCTTGTGAAGTCCTCCGTGTCATTTTTTGCCACGTTTCTATTGAAACTATTTTGAGTTTCCCTGCGTGTGTCTGTAGGGAGGCCGTGGTGCTGTGTTCACACCCACAGGAATGTTCACGAGTGTGTCGTCCTGATAATGATTCTGTTCCTGCAGGACGCCATCACCACACACACACAATAGCTAAGGGTGACATTCAAAACAATTCTCAAATCATCTGAACTCAACAAGCAGCTATTTTTACTCGAGAATGACTAAAGTTGAGCTGAGATGTTGAAATATCCGTCCTGTTCTCACTGTTATTACGTAGTCATAATATGTAACTTTCAAAAACATAAAACTTTTGGTATGTTTACATAGATCCTGAACCTTACAATGTAGACGTATTTGCACATTTAACATTCAACATTTTCACAATTGGTAATTGTTTCAAAGCAGTTTTACATTAATAGCACCAGGGGAAAACACAGAAAATTCGACAGACAATATAAATAGCAAAATACAGTGTCTATGAAAAAAACTTTACAAGCGAGCGTATTAATAATGTAACATATACAAGAGGGTGCTAAGCCAATGTTGGCTGACCCCCCGGGGTTGAAAAAAACCCTAGGAGAAAAACCTCCTGACATTATTTTAGCCAGGAAGGAAAAAAGTCCTAGGAGGAAAAAAACCCTTGGGAGATATAAACGGATAAGGAGACTAAACGGGTTCCGTCGGTGGTCGCTGGTCTGGCATCGACTGGGCATCACGTCGAAGGACGGCCAGTAGATCAGAGCTGTGTTGACCTTCACGGTAGCTGGAACTGGGTCTGTTTGTCTCAATGTCCTCGAGAGAGAAACAAAATCCTATAAGTGTAGGGGCCGTTTGCATGTAATGCAAGTGTCACACAGTGTTGTGTTTTAATTATGCTCGGTTGCAGACAGGCTAGCTATTGCGGCATTAGTATATTACCCAGACGAGTTATGTGAATGCTTTGTACTGTACAGGCTAAGCTACAAAAACGTAAAAGATTTACAAATCTTTCAAATCTTAAAGATTGCTGTATAATTACACTTTAACCATTATATCAATAACCCTAAACCCAAAAATGTAAAAAAATATGTAATACTTTCTTTTTATTTTATGCAACGTAACGGACACTAATGTGTGAAAGTTTTTGTAACAATATAGCATTTAAAAGATATTTAAAAACAGTTCATTACAATCATGTACTGTTAGAAATAAAAAGCATAACAGATAGAAGTGTAATCACAATAATTTATTTATTGCGAAATTTCAAAAGCAGTACCAAAAGTATTCAACATGAAGATGTGCTGCAGTCGAGGTCCTCTTTGGAGTTTATGAAGTACAGAGAAATATTAAAGTTATTAATCCGCAAGAAAGTCTCTGTCAATGTGCACACTTCAAATGTCAAAAGTACATCGACTGAAAGACGACAATGTCGCAAATCTGTGACGTAGCCCTCAAGAGCCAATGAGCTTTGATATCACTGCCATAATGCAATGTGTCGTAAAACTTCTTGAGGTGCAATATTTGAATTCAATTTCATAATGAAAGCAAGATTTGATGTTTACAGTCGCTGATGAGAACTGGGATCAAGATCGCTGGATAAAGGGCTGAATTTGGATCTGTTTCTCACAGTCGTATGAATTTTAAAGATGTGGATTAAAGCGAATGAATAAAATTAACATCTTTTGTGAATTTATTTGTGTTTTGGTGTAATTATTATTGCATAGGAGAAAAATCCTTTTGTGTGTTATGGCCAACAAACTAAATATTACAAAATGTTTAAATGATTACAGAAATGTTATTTAATGTCTTGTTTAATATTGTATGATTCTCTGAAAATCATGAACATTTCATTAAGAGTAAACTATCTTAAATAAATAAATATGACTGAAAACATGTCAATAGTATGAGTAAGAAATGCCAATGCTCACAATTTAATTATTTATGAATTTATTAATTAATTATTTATTAATAGAAATACGTACAAAAATACGTACATTTAATTAATGTATTTGTCCTGTCAACACGTTGATATTATAAGTTTATGATATTATAGTAAATGTATGTGTGGTACAACCAATCTTTATGTAAAAAATGCCCAAGTATTCTCATGAGATCACGTTGAAATATCACAAGAATGATATCGCCTGAACTGTTGATTTATGTGATTTTTCATCATCTTTGAGCTAACAGATAATACAGTCACACTAGAGTAATGTAGACCATGACTCGACGTAAATTGTGTTTCTGAATGAATATCATTGTTGATCCTGAAACAACATTCCTAACAGCCAATCAGATTTTAGGGCTAAAGGTTTGTGTTAAGGCATCGCATCATATGACTGATTGTATGGACTTGAAACTGTTAATGATTTTATTCACTCGCATGTCACTCATCCATCTCAGCCCAAATTCCCAGCCTCTACAAATCAAGCTGGAACCTCTTAAACTCAATGCCCATCACCATAGTAACCACTTCACATCTCTTAAAGGGGAAAGCACGCACTTTATAATTACACTAATTGTCAACTACACTACGTAGTGCAGCCGTTTCTGACACTTGACCTGGTTTCTGACCAGTTTGGAGTGAAATTGATAACAGTGGAGACAAAAAGAGCTTGGCTTTTGTTTTGGTTGCGTCTCAGCGACTTCCACCGCTGCCATGATGCAGCTGACAGCTCGTCTCAGAGGATCTCGACTGCGATCGCTGTAACGCTGCAGGTGCACAAAAGCTCTCACTTACACCCTCAGCCGGGCGATGATGGGGAACGGGGCTTTGGGTTTACAGCCGCCTGTACATATGGCATGTTCTGACAAGATCGCTGGTGTCCCACAGGATTTCTAAGACCTTTAATTGGAGATACAGGGAAGCAATCGAATGTGTTGAGTATTGTGGGTGTGTGTGTGCACCCAGAGGATCATTGCATGGCTCAGAGTTTTTTGCTCTATCATTGCTCTGAAGACATGAGAGTTATGTTACAAGTAGATGTGATGGGACTGTGATCTATCCATCTACATTTTGACTGTGACTGTCTGTGTAGTGCTTTGAAATGTGACAGAGTTTACTTTTCCTACATAAACAGCTATTTTAACTCCAAACAGGGTGAAGAAGAGGATGAGGAAGATCAGCCTCTTAGCCTGTCATGGCCCGAGAACTGCCGTAAGCGTTTCACGTATCTCTTCCTCCTACCCATCATCATTCCTCTCTGGATAACTCTGCCAGATGTGAGGAAGCCGGTGAGTACTAAAAGACTGTTGCTGAGTTAACATGACACTGATGCGACTGTGACAGCTTCATGTGCTTTACTCTCAGAGTGCCAAGAAGTTTTTTCCAATCACGTTCCTGGGGTCTATTTGCTGGATCGCAGGCTTCTCGTACCTGATGGTCTGGTGGGCTCACCAGGTAAGAAACGTAGATGAGATGTGTTGAGACAAAAAAATATTCAAAGTTGAAAGTCACTGAAGAGTTATTTTTCCACAAACTGCTTGTATGTACTGTACATCGCAAGCTACTACTGAGGCAACAATGCAATACTTATGTGAGAAATACAGGCACAACAGTCATCATCAGTCCATGTGTTGTGTGTTCTTGCACTGAAGGTTGGAGAAACTATAGGCATCACAGAGGAGATCATGGGACTGACCATTCTAGCGGCTGGGACCTCAATCCCTGATCTCATCACCAGTGTCATAGTGGCACGCAAGGGTCTGGGGGATATGGCCGTCTCCAGCTCTGTTGGCTCCAACATATTTGACATTACTGTGGGGTAAGACTTCCAGACATGCTCACCTACACATGCATAATGTGGCACTGGGTATGACTTGGTTTGGCTCAGTTCGCTTTTCCACTGCAGTTTAGTACCACTTCAAAGTGGTGGGATTATAGACTTATTGTTATAGATGCATCGCCCTCTACTGCCATGACATCATTGTAAATGTGACACAAACATAATGCACAGAACATGGGAGCAATGGAGCACATCTATGGAATGGTGTTCTTGATTCTCAGCATGTCGATGTTTGGGAACTCGTATAGCAAAGCGCACCCAACGACATCACAACGGTAAACTAATCATGCATTTAACAATGACAAATCTCTCTGACCAATTGGTGAGCTTTAGTGTTTACATACCCCATGTAAAGCAAAGGCAGTGACGCTATCTCATTCATTTCAATGGAAGATTGCCGATTTCAGGAATGACAGTCACCATTGGCGATAGAAAGTGGGTGTGTCCAGCTACGTAAAAAAGTTGAGAACAGTTCAACTTTATGCAAATTATGAGCTACTTTCGGGAGCAAGAATCAATGAGAGTGAATCAGAGGAGTTTACCTCATCTGTCTTTGTCTTGTACTGAGAGCACGGTTACGAATTTGTTACTAGGATAACCAGAATTAGGAACGCCTGCTAACCACCATATTGAAGGAGACTACCAGTACAGTTGGTATTGGTATGGCTCACTTTGAGCTTCTACCTAGGTGGGTACGAGGTACTGTACAGTGAAAAACCCACTAAAAGTGAGCCATACCGAGCTGTATCATGCAGTGGAAAAGTGCCAATAGACATGCCAATATGTTTCAAAAGGTGGACCATCCTTTACATACAAGACAATCCCAGAATGCATTGCATCAAGCCTGTTTTTTTAATCAGTTTCAGTAAAGCTGCTTAGGAATGCAACACAAATCATTTAAATAAATTTTACTTGACTTAGGAGGTTCCATCTGAGATTAGGCTGGTTTTTGCTGGTTCAGTGCTGGTCTAGCCAGTGGGCCAGCATATCCAAGATATGAATCAAAGTACAGCCTAACTAACAAGACCTCAATCAAGGTCTTGTTAGTTAGGCTGTACCTGGTGGGCAGTTTCTAAGACTCTGCTCTTTCACCAGGGTAATATGTGTAGGCAGTAGTTATTGTAAGGATGTTTTGGCACAAAGCTTTGGTATTTTCTTTTCTAATCTTCAGAAGTCTTTGTTTCCCAGGTTACCACTTCCATGGCTGCTGTACTCTTTTATAAACAATTTGAATCCAGTGAGGGTGAGCAGTAACGGTCTGTTCTGTGCCATCGTTCTACTCTTCATCATGCTCATCTTCGTCATCATCTCCATCGCCGCCTGTAAGTGGAAAATGAGCAAGCTGCTTGGCTCCATCATGTTCCTGCTCTATCTTGTCTTCCTGGTGGTCAGCGTCCTGTTGGAGGACAAGGTGATCGTCTGCCCCGTCTCTATCTAGCACACGTGTGCGCATGCGACTTCATGAAGATAAAGACGCTTCATACAAGTATGTACTCGGAGACTTTACCTCACCTCTGTTTGCCCAACATGACCTCCATCCAGCTCCGTTGAAGCACAGGTGTATCATGTTTTGGTGAATCGGCACAAATCTGGATCAATTCACTGTTATACCATTTGGTGTCCTGTGTTAAAGGCACAATATGTAAGATTTTTATAATGTCCAAAAATGCTTGCACCTCAAAGTTGTGTACTTACATTATTCCAAAAGTTCCCAAAGATTTGTTAATTTGTCAATGATGTTATATCCGCATTATCCTTGGTTTCCACCATTCCATATGTCTCTGGATGGTGAAAATGACATCTCCCATTGTTCCACTCTCCTTCATAGCGTCGTCAAGCTTCACCTTCATCATCCTTATGAAAATGCGACCTGTAGCGGTGAAAATGTACATATTGTGCCTTTAAGGGGGTTTGAGCCTCTGTAAAGTGTCATTCATTGCAGAATTGGAGCTGTAACGGTACACTAAACTGAAAGTCAGAGCTGCTAAAATATACAAACTCATTTCACATGGATCATCATTTCTACTGTAATAACTTCTTGATAGTGTTTAAGCAAATCAAGCAACATGCAGATATTTATATTACACAATGTCTCAAATGTTGTGTTTCTATGTTTTAGTCTCTCTGCAGGGTACATTAAGGGTTTATAATCACACAGACGTTTGGTCATTTCTCATGTTATGAACATGCGGCAACTATCGATTAATAGACTTCACTCCATATACAGAAACAGTTTTAGCTTTAATTTGTCTTTCACGTTCAAGTAAATGTAATATAAAGAAAATTCTTGTATTATTTTTTTGTATATTATGCAACTTTAACAAATCCCATATACTTGAATGTTTACGTATTTATTGATATAAAGGTGCACTATGTAACTTTTAAAAGGATCTTTTGGCAGAAATGCAATAAAATATATACTATATTATTAGTGGTGTATAAAAACCTTGCATAATATACTGTTATGTGTTTATTAGCTTAAAATGAGCCGTTTATATCTACATACACTGCGGGTCTCCTTACAAGGAAGTTGCCGTCGTGTTTCTACAGTCAAACTGCTCTACAGAGCGTGGATTTGTAACTAGATTTTCTCAGACAATGACGTGTTTGTCCCGCTCCTGCACCACTTTATCTATTTTTACAACCTGGGACCATTAAAGGGGACAGAGAATGAAAAACCATTTTTAGCTTGTCTTTGTTGAATAATGGTAGTCTACCCGCATTCACAAACCTACAAAAAGTTGTAGACATGCTAAACATCTCAGTCTCATAGAAATTCCTCTTTTAGAAATGTCAGCCAGAAAACAGCCCAATCTGAAAAACTGATGCTTATGACATCACAGGGACCTCACTGCCCCTCCACTTTAAAATAATTGGCTAAATTTTTTGAGTGGCAGTAAAGTCAGCCAATCAGTAATGAGATTGCAAGTTAAGCCAGTAGGGGGAGCCAAATAGGTGCAAAACCACTTGTTTAAAATCCCCCACCCTAATAGAGCTATCTGAGAGAGGTTTTTAGGAAGCTTCTAAGGCATTACAGACCCAAACAAAAAAATTTGTCTACGTCACATCACAGCACAAGGATAAATACCCCGTTCAATCATTTTATGTCACCTTTAAATAAAAGTAATGTAAGTGAAAAACAGGCTTTATTTCAGACTAAAAGTACTTTGAAGCCATTTGATTACATAGCATTGTAAACTGGCAAGAACATACGGTTATGAACCACAGAAACCAGCATGTTCATATTAATAACAAGATAGGATAAAGAACCACATTTGAAACATTTACAAAGCAGCGTTTGTATTCATCTGTATACAAGAACTATAAATACATCTACATTAGATTTAGCAGCTTGATATAAAATATGAATATATATATTTCCAAATATTTATTATAAGCTATAGGGAATTGCACCCAACATACATGGTTTTTAATTTTGTTTTTAATGATCCGCCCCAACCCAACCCTGCAAATAAAGTGACAATTTCTTTACCTGCAGGGTTATGAGATGACCCGTGTATCACTAGTGGCTACCGTAGCTGCTCTATGCATTTCGAAAGGGAGGGGTGAGCGATGGACTAATTCAGACGCGGAAGAGGCGGCAAAAACATGCTAATCGTGCATAGTTTGCGTGTGCAAAGTCGCGTGTGAAATTCTACTAATTTGAGACATTCGCTCGTAAATTCGCGTCACACTGTAAAAAAAACTTTGCTGCCTTAACATTTTTTGTTAAATCAACTCAGATTTACAAGTCTTGTCAACAGAGATTAGTTGTCACAACTTATAAAATATAGTTGAGAAAAGTCAACTTAAATTTATAAGTTTAAACAACCCACCTGTAGTTATAACAACTCATCTCTAGTCAAGATAAATAATAGTAAGTTGAAATGACTTGTAAATCTGAGTTGATTCAACAAAAAATTTTAAGGCAGAAAAGTACTTTTTACAGTGCATGGGCGGGGCTTATATAGCTCAAATCGTGTAAATTTACCATATTGTTCGACCTCCTCACTCACTTTCTTCCAAACAAGATCCTTTTTATTCCTGTAAAAGTATGAAGATGTCTCGTGTAGTGATGATGATTGTCCTCCATTGTTGTTTTGTTTTTCTGCCTCCGCTCGCTTCCTGTAATTACGTCAAGCTCCTGATTGGTTAATGCACGGCGAGAATCAGCCAATGTTCCGATTTTTCAACTTTCCGCGTATTCCGTGCCATCTGCACTGCGCCATTCGTGCTTCCCGTGCCGCAGGATGCCCATTCGCGTCTTTGCATTGACTTAACATGTAAATCACTGGCGTTCCCACCTCTTCTGCGTCTGTTGTGAACGCACCATATGTCGTAATTTGCAACCTCACCACTAGATGCCGCTAAAATCCACACACTGCACCTTTAATTATTTCATATTTTATTTACACATTATTACTGATCGAGTAGTTTAGTGAACCGTTACATCCCTAGCTCCAAAGAAAACAGTGAATGTTTATTTACTGGTGTGTTTGAGATGCATGTGATCATGAGCTGATGAATGTTTTTGTTACACATTAATATTAGTGACATCTCAGTGTTTTATTCTGTCATCTTATGTTTCACGAGCTCTCATCTGTTGGCTTATAAGGGCACTGGTGAGGTAACACGGCTCTGTGGTTTGATCCATCTAAAGCCTGTTAAATTGATTTGCAGCTTGTCTTTATCGGAAAAGGCGAAAACCACAGTGGCAAATAACATTTGAGGGTTTAAATGGACCTAGATCAGCATACTAAAATTTTTTATTTTTATTTATTTTGGAAAATGTATTTTTTCTTTATAATTTTTGCTTGTGTGTCAAGATGCCAAGAAACAGATATGATAATGCACGATTTGCTCAACCTGGTGTATGATACCTTCAACTGTACACAATGATGCTCAACTTTCTTCAGTTTTAAGAGTTTATTTGTTAGTTTGATTCAAACTGTTTAGTTTGTAGATGAAGCTGCAGTATTGACTGTGGTCGTACACCACTAACTTTCTTAGTAACGCACGACAAGATTACACAAGTGAACAAAATAGCATGCATGTTGCTTCCCAAAGTATAAAAACAACCTTATTATTTACTTGTTTATTTAAAAAAATCATGTGTTATAAATAATATTATAAATGGGGCAAGGGACACGTGTAGGTGCTTATAGACTATAGTGAAGTGTTAAAAAAACATTTAGACATATTATAGGCACTCTGAGCTGCTTAAACAGTATGCAGTGATTTCTCTTAATACTCGACCTTCTCTGTGTATTTGGACTGAAACTCAGCCCGGACAGAAATTCTTTATTCTAAAGTAGACACAAATACATGCATGGAAATGTGTAGCTTAATTTAAGATAACCTGTGCTCATTGCTTTAAACACAAGACATTTACCTAAAGATCTTTTGGTTACAAAAGAGTGTTAATGTATTAGCACAGTCTAAAGTTATACTAGATATGTAAAATCACGTGCATTTATGAATAAAGGTGCTTTAGGATTTTATCTTTATAATCTGTACAGACACACATGAACTTATATTTTAGACATTACACCCACTAATAAACTCAATAGTACAGTAGCATCACATTTCTGTGATCCATGTAGTTATTTTGTTGTGGAGAGTTTTTTTTTTTAAAGGGCCAGGCCTATATTAAAACCTACAAAGGAGGATTAGGGCCTAGCTAAAATTTAAAAGTAAAACCATCTCGAGATTAAAGTCATTATAATTTCGAGATTTAACTAGTAGTGTTTAAGAAAATGTTCTAAATAAATAATATTCCTATATAAAAGTTGTAATATTTTGAGAAAAAAGTTAATATAACAACAATAAAGTTGTAATAAAGTCAGCACAATGAGAATAAAGTTATATTTTAATAATGTCATATTTTTTAATTAATTTGTTAATAATTACATTAATACCAAATTAAAAACCTGCCTTGTTAATATAACAATACAGGAGATGTGCTCAGAATGTAAATGCAAGGAGCAAAGTTTCACTTCATGTAAAAATATGACATTATTCTAAAATATAATAATTACTTTATTCCCAAAACCTCACAATTTCATTCTTGAAATATTATGATTTTATTCTCGATATATTGACTTAAAAATATTATTACTTTATTTGACTTATTTTGACTTTACCTTGGCCCTAATCCTCCTTGGTAAAAACCATTGCTTTCTTTATATTTATTAACAAATAATTTGATGTCTGATCACCATACTGTACCATACTGCCCTCTGGTGGCTTCTTCAAATAGTGTTTTATTATTTTATATGCATACAGTTTGTAGAATTGCATTTAAAGGCTGGATTCACTCATCTGTGCATAAATCAGATCTGCAGTCATGAGATTTTATTAATGGTGAGGTGCAACAGAGCAAAGTGTTTGGATCATGATGTGTGGTCTGTGAAAGTGCTTAAATATTGATGGGTTTAACGGATAATATTAAAGGGAATGTAAGTGATATAAGCAATGTAGCTGTTTCTAGACATTTAAATTGTAATGCTTTACTATCCCGACCTCTCGAACACCATCAGTATTAATTTTCCTCAACAGCAGCTGTTTTTTATATTATTTTGTATTTGATTTTTAACTTATATTTTTTATAAGAGGGCTTTAAAACTACACAATATTCAAGTGCTTTACCCTGTTTTACCATGTTCAGGTGGGATACACTGCAAAAAATGACTTTCTTACACTACCCCACTACTATTGGCAGATTTTTTGCTTGTTTTATGCACAAAATCACTTAAATTTGATATTTTTGCTCTAAAAATTAGACTTATTTTTTTGGGTTGTTTTGCTCATCAAGAAAAAGCATCTTAATTTAAGAATTTTAATTTAATTTAATTTTAGATATTATTACCGAATAAAATACCAAGGTTTTTTTTCTTAAAAATCATTTTTTTGCAGTGTACTTAGTGCTGCTACCCTGGGCTGAGTATTTATGCATTGTTTTCAGTACAAATATCTAAAAGTTCTTAAAGTAAGAATTTTTTTTCTTGATGAGCATGATAATAGTTTTTAGACAAAAAATATAACATTTAAGTAAATTTGTGCTTAAAACAAGCTGATAAATCTACCAAATGGTGTAAGAAAAATCTGTAAACGTTTTTCTTGAACACAAATTACTTTTTTCTCAACCCAAGAAAAAATCAAAAATGTTTTAATCAAAAATTCACTTAAATTGTATATATTTTTGTCTAAAAAGTAGACTTCTTTTCTCGGGTCATTTTGCTTATCAAGAAAATACATTTTGATTTAAGAATGTTTAGATATTTGTACTAAAAAATAAGACAAAAATACTAAGTAATAAAGTCATGTTTTGCAGTGTAATGATTATTTTTGGTTGCTCTTTTGTTTGTTTAAATCCCATTGATTTGCATTTTGCATTTCGATGTGTTTGCTTTTTCTTGCTCATGAGGTATTTGTGGTTTGTGTTTGTTCTGAATGATGTTTAATTTTAAAGCTCGCCCTGAATTTTTGAAATCATGAAATCCAAAGTGTGCAGAGTTTTCATGCAGTACTGTAACAGACAGTCAGTTTGTATAGGGACTCGCTCTACTGTTTGATTCAGTTCTCTTCCTGGCTCCACTGTTGTCTTTCTTTAAGATTATATAACAGCACTTTTCTACTAATTCACAGCATGTTGAATGTTTCATTTCCCTTGTGTTCATGTGAATCATTTCAAATGTACAGATATACAGGCACTAATACAATTGTACAATCAGAGTATAGAGAATTTCTTTATGTAAATGCAATGAAATAAAGGCACATATAAGAACACGTGTTTGTGGTTAATGAAGTTTTTCATGAAATTAGCACCTACCAAGATAATGTAACCATTTATGCCATTTATTTGTAACCATTTATTTTAAATAACCAATTATGCCCATTTTTACAAGATGTCTTTAAAGTTTCAGTTTTAATAACACAGTACAGATCATTTGTCATTGCATGTCCAAAATCCCCCTATTGGGTAGGTGCAAAAACTCGCTGGTTTTGTGTCTGTACCTTTAAATGCAAATTAGCTCCTCACTCCCTTAAACATAGATCTGATTCCTGTGAATACAGTCTATAGAGACAAAATTATCTCACTATTGAAATATTATGGACAGCATACAACTCGCTGATGGTGCTTATTATGGTAATGCCGGACTGTCAGTCAGTAGCTGTGGGCGGGGCTTTATAAGTGTGATGTCACATTAACAAAAAACTCAAAACAGCAATGAGACTCCATTAGTTTATTGGGGGTTAAAAAAAGAAACAGTAGGTGGATTTTTGTTGTGTTCACTGCCAACACACATTTATGTCCATACACCTTGTAAACGTAAATTTGTCATAATAGGTGCCATTTTAAATGCTAACTCAATTACACCACAATTACCAATAACTCTTACCCATGTCTACAGTTATTGTAGATATTACAAGCATGGTGAAAATGGTTGATGAAAACCAAATGATTGTCTCTTGTCATTTTTTATTGTCAGTACGAAATACAATCTTCTAAAATATTTGTTTGAAATACATTTAAGATGCTTAATGAAAGGCATTACAGCTCAAATGAAATGGTAATATATTGTGAAAATTAAAAGGTCAGATGTTCTGCACAACAACAACAAAAGTCATATAAACTAGGCTTCACTTCTTGTATGAGGTGTCTGTCAGTTGTCTTATCTAATGGCAATTGGCATTTGTTTGACAAAATCTATTCCCTGCAGCAAATCTTACTTTGATATGACAAGAGATGGACGTGTTATACCTTTTGTAAGACTGACATCAAATGGCTGAATCAAGAGGGAACCCTAACCTGCTGTTTAAATCCTGTTTATCAAGTAGGTACAAATTTGCTTATATGAAATCATTCAAATCTGCATCAGCTGTTGGATTGATCGGGTGTTACTGTAAAGAAATTCGTGTTTTGCATTTTAGCAAAAAAAGGAGATGCAAAATAGCAGCATTAGCCTATAATTTTGTTAAAGTTGTCATGATGACATACAAGAGGTGTTTGCATCATAAATACATCCTGTCAGTTTTATAGCTCAAAACATTTTCTCATTAAAAGAAAAAAATGCATTTATGCAATTGTTCCAAAAATAGTTCAACGTCAATATTGATGGCATGGGCAATTTCACTAGCTGCGTCACTACCACACCTACTTTCATATCATTGTATACTTAAACCCACTGACTGGAATTCAGTCTGAGTAGCGAATAACATTAAGATCACAATGTCACCATGGCTGAAGAAAACAAGCATCTTTATACAGGCTTTCGAAGGTCCGATGTCAGAGAGAATGTTACATGTTTGTTCAGTACATTTCACCAACTCAAATATTTAGCACTTTAACAGCCAACACAACAGAGAACAGTGATTATTAAAATATCAACATCACAGATAAAAACATTATTAATGAATCAAAGTCATTATAATGTAAAAAATCTGCGGCAATTCAAGACATGCAGACATACTGCAAATTCCAAAATGGCATCCATGCTTGAGCCTTACTGAATGTAATAGAGTACATTCACTTTCTTTCAAGGACACTGCTGCGTCCAGCTTGTTGAACACACATACAATGTTGTGTTTATGAATTTGCTTACAGTAGTGATAGCTTTCATGGTGAACCAACTTTAGCCTGCTGTGGATAGCTAATGTTAGCTATAGTTGGGATGAACAAAAAATTCCAATCCTGATATTTTTCAAATACATAGACTTTGTTCAGGTCATACACAAACATAAATAGTTTGTATTTTCACTCACTCATACACCGACGGCGGTGTCAGCCATGCTTAAAACAAGCAAAAAAAATCTGCATTATTCCAATGGAATAAGATAATTTTTCTTGAATTAAGTGTTTAGATTTTTCTTATTCCAATAGGTGGACACTACTTAAGTATTTTAACTTTCTACATAAAAGTACATTTTCAAGTATTTTATCAGTGTTTTTTTTTTTGGAAAAAAATACATTCCAAAGCATATTATTATAATTTTTACTCCACTACATTTCATAATTTCAAGTTTTTGGTTTATATTTAATATTTAGGTACATTAAACATCTAGTACATTTTTTAATTTTACTTAAGTAAAAAGTACTTTCGTACTTTTACTCAAGAAAAGTAAAAGTACACAATTTTTATGTAATTAGGCATTAAATCAATTTTAATATGCAATATAAAAGGAATAAACAGAATGATTCTATGCTTTATAATTTACTGAACATTTTTTAGTAAAGTAAAGTAATTTTTTTCCCAAGACAAACACTCTGATAAAGCACAGATGCTTGGAAAATGTAACTAAAATACTCAAGTAGTGCGCCTCCGCATTCCATTGGCAGATTTTTGCTTGTTTTAAGCGCTAATTTACTTAAAGTTTATATTTTTTTGTCTATAAACTAGACTTATTTTCCTAGGTCATTTTGCTCATCAAGAAAATACATCTTAATTTAAGAATTTTTATAAAACGGTTAGTTCCAATCCTTGATTCTGATTGGTCAATAGCTGTGCTTTATTCCCGATAAAACACGGCTATGACCGCTTCACCCAATGGTTCTATTTATCACTTTGCCCTTAGCAACACCCTTAGCAACCACACATATCGGTTTGTTGTTTTTATTTGTGCTTTCATGCATATTACACATTGGAATGTTGTTGTGCACGGTCAGGGAAATTTTTTTTCCAGCGGAAGTAATGCTTTTATTGATTTAACTTAAAGGGATAGTTCAGCCAAAAATGATATTAAACCCATGATTTACTCACCCCAAAGCCGTCCGAGATGCATATGTCCATCATTTTTCAGACAAAAACATTTTTAGTTATTTTAGAAAGTGTTTTAGATCTTTCAGTTAATCAAATGTAAAGTTACAGGGTCCACTCCTTCAAGTTTAAAAAATGCAACAAGTCCAAACAGCTCCAGGATGATAAACAAAGGTCTTTTGAGGGTAATCCACGCGGTATTGTTGTAGAAATATCCATATTTAAAACTTTATAAACTAAAATAACTAGCTTCCAATAACACCGGCATCTTAGACTCCTCTGTATTCAGGAGAGAGTAATTAGCGTAGTGTACGCACTTTTCTTAGTGACGTATGAGAAATTCGGAGGGGGGGGGCACAGTGCAGCAGCAGAGTCGCCTCCGTAGGCTGCGTAAGCTCTCATCTTGAATGTGAACGCGACTAAGATGGCGGCATTACCGGAAGGTAGTTATTTTCGTTTATAAAGTTTTTAATATGGATATTTCTACAACAACACCACGCGGATTACCCTCAGAAGACCTTTGTTTATCATCCTGGAGTCCTTGTGAGGATCGGACGAAGAACAAGGAAACCCAAATGCAAACGATGTTGGGGAAGTGAACACTGAACATTTATTTAACAAAACACTGAAAACAAAAGCCCACGTGGGGGCAACACAACATTAAACATGATTTTCAAAGACACTGACAAAACACTAAATCAACTAGACTCTGATGTAACATTTAAACTGGAATAAACAAACATAATAAATGCACATCAGTACACAATGACCCAGCACAAGACAAAAGACAAGAGGAGATTAAATAGGGGAAAAACTAAACAAGATAACAAGGGCAACACAGGTGAATGGGATAAACTGATAATGAATAATTAACAGGGAGAACAAGGGGGCGGGGACTAGGAACGAGACACCAGAGGCACATGACCCAATATACAAGGCCATGAGCCTCCACATGAAACAAGAGACTGTCAGAACCCTGCCATCACTATAAAACAAATATAAAACAAGAATCTCGTGGCAGAGTCCTGACAGTAGCCTCCCCCTAAGGAGCGACTACCAGACGCTCCTCAAGGGAACACACAAGACAAAACCAAAACAGACATGAGTCCATGGATGAAACACAAAACAAAGTCCATGAAAAAAGTCTGTTGGCACAGCTATGCGGGACGGGTCGACCGCGAGAGCTGTGCAGGACGGCACAACTGTGCTAGCTTCGGCGGCTCTGGCCGCGCAGAACGCGCAAGCTTTGGCGGCTCCGGCTGCGTAGGACGCGCTGGCTTCGGCGGCTCTGGTCGTGCTGAACGCACTGACTGGGCGGCTCTAGCCGCGCTGTACTGCGTTGGCTGGGCGGCTCCGGCTACGCTGGACGCGCTGGCATGAGCGGCTCTGGCTGCGCACAACGTGCTGACTTGGGCGGCTCCGGCCGCGCTGGACACGCTGGCCTCGGCGGCTCCGGCCGCGCTGAACGCGCTGGCCTCGGTGGCTCTAGACGCACTGGCATCGGCGGCTCCGGCGGCGCTGAACGCGCTGGCATCGGCGGCTCTGGCGGCGCTGAACGCGCTGACTTCAGCAGCTCCGGCGGTGCTGAACACGCTGGCCTCGGCAGCTCCGGTAGCGCTGGACACGCTGGCTTCGAGGACTCCGACCGTGCTGAACGCGCTGGCTTCGGCAGCTCCGACTGCGCAAAACGCGCTGACTTCAGTGACATCGCTGCTGGGTTCAGTTCTGGCTGGGTCATTCTGTGAGGATCGGACGAAGAACAAGGAAACCCAAATGCAAACGATGTTGGGGAAGTGAACACTGAACATTTATTTAACAAAACACTGAAAACAAAAGCCCACGTGGGGGCAACACAACATTAAACATGATTTTCAAAGACACTGACAAAACACTAAATCAACTAGACTCTGATGTAACATTTAAACTGGAATAAACAAACATAATAAATGCACATCAGTACACAATGACCCAGCACAAGACAAAAGACAAGAGGAGATTAAATAGGGGAAAAACTAAACAAGATAACAAGGGCAACACAGGTGAATGGGATAAACTGATAATGAATAATTAACAGGGAGAACAAGGGGGCGGGGACTAGGAACGAGACACCAGAGGCACATGACCCAATATACAAGGCCATGAGCCTCCACATGAAACAAGAGACTGTCAGAACCCTGCCATCACTATAAAACAAATATAAAACAAGAATCTCGTGGCAGAGTCCTGACAGTCCTTTGGATTTATTTTGTGAAGGATAGATATAAATAAATTTTTTGGACTTGAAGGATGTGGACCACGTAACTTCACATTTAATTAACTGAAAGATCTAAAACATTTTCTAAAATAACTGAAAATATGTTTGTCTAAAAAATGATGGACATATACATCTCGGACAGCTTCGGGGTGAGTAAATCATGGGTTTAATATCATTTTTGGCCGAAAGTTGCACTAATATTTTTTTTTACTTTAATATTATGTGGTAACTGTTTTATAAAAGCAATAAGGTACTTGAGGCAAGTGCTGTATTGTGAATGAATAACAGTGATGGGAATAACGGCGTTATAAGTAATTGGCGTTAGTAACTGCGTTATTTTTTTCAGTAACGAGTAATCAAATAAATTACTGTTTCCCCCGTTATAACGCCGTTATCGTTACTGACATTAAAATGCTGCGCGTTACTAAAATTGATCTCACTAAAGTGATTTTGAGCAGCGTATGCTCACTCTCTCAGCCAAACACTGTTGTTCTTAGTTTCCAACGTTAGCCAACCAGAGGCAGAGTTCACAAACAGGCACGCCCACTCGCACAGTCCGACTCCGAGTCTGAGCGAGCGAGCAGTGTAAAAAAGTCTGAGCAACTGAGTCACTTTGTCGCTAGATTTAGCAACTTTCTATCACTTTAGCGACTTTATAGGACTAATCTAGCGATCTTTTCTGACGTGGTTGGAGACATTTGTAGACTGACATGAAAATACGCGTCGTTTTCTCTTCTCAACGAGCAGCGGTGCGTGCTGCTGCTGTGCCCCATCTCAAAGCACTGACATGCAGCCCGGTCATCGCGCATCAATCACTCGGAAAACACAGGCGACAGGGTGATGGCAAGTACAACAAGCTCAAAGGTAGCGATCGCAAACACGAAGTATAAAGCACTACTTTTCCATTTTTGATGTGAAACGCAAGAATGTTTGTGTAATGTGCAACTTATGCCCATGAAGAAAAAGTCTCTCCACGTCTGTGGCAAGTAATTCTGATCTAATAAAGCACCTCAAATCGTCACATGCTGCCAAAAAATTAGTGATTTCTCTTTAGTATTCATTTTAGTCATTTAACATATTTAATTTGTAAGGGGTATTCAAGTTATTTGAAATATTAGATTTTTTTAAGTAACGCAATAATTACTTTTCCTGGTAATTAATTACTTTTATAATAATGTAACGCAGTTACTAACTCAGTTACTATTTTTGAGAAGTAATTAGTAACTATAACTAATTACTTTTTTAAAGTAACGTTCCCAACACTGATGAATAATGGCTGAAGGGGTGGCACAGCACAGCCTCCCGTACCTTATTGCTTACTTAGATATTTCTACTGAAAACAAGACAAAAATAAGTAAGAAAGTCATTTTTGCAGTGTATATGCCAGCACAATCAACACAAAAATTTGCTTTTTATCTTTTCTGGCCCTTATCTTACACTCAGCGCAAGCCAATGCCAGGCGCGACACAAGTGTTTCTTGTTTCAGCCAAACTCTACTTATTACATGATTACAATGTAAAAGATTAGTATTGGGTACATAAAGAAAAAAATTCCTACATGACATAATGGATAGTCATTGCATGTATCAGGAAATATCAAATCCACCATAGTTTGAGCACAACCGGCTTTTAAAGGGAATGGGAGATGAGACTGTAATAGGCTTCACAAACGGCAATAACAACACAGTGGCCAAACCTACAAACAGAAACCATAACAAAGTGTTCCAGCCAATAAACGACAAGAAGGATTTGGGGGTGGGGGTTGGGCGCGTTCATGAAAGCACGGAAGGGGGGGGGAGGAGGAGTTAGCTACGCTCCGTCTGTTTGAAAACAATTCAAACGTCAACAAAAACTAACGTCTCGCAGATTCGCTTAGAACGCCTTTAATTGTGTGACAACTAACCCCACTGTGTAAAAATGTTTTTAATCCAAGCTATCAGTTACAAGGAGTTGCTGACATGTTTCAAAATGCTGTTATTTTTTAGGTCACAAGACAGTGATTAAAATAATATAAGGTTGGATTTGGTGACTTACACACCTAACTCAGAAATCGATGAAGATGAAGACTTCCATGCCTCCAAAACACTCTTTGTTCGATATCTTTACCAAAACACGTCAAAACTTTTACAAATTCAGAGGAGATCTTCTGACAGTAAGAGAAAAAGGCCAAAAGCACAGATTGTTCAGCCCTGTATTAATATGTAAAGTAGCTTTGTTAGTTTGTGCCCTGCCTTTGTGTCAACCATTTTTATTTGTTGTTAAATTAGATTCGGACATGTCCATGTATTAACGAGGACATCTTCAGATGTAACATAGGTCTATACAGATTTGTCTCACATATTTACACACATTTGCGATCCCATTTTGGAATCTCTGAAAGGTTATTTCTAAAGCATTTATTTGAATACAAAGAGCCCTGTAAAGGGTTCTTCACAGACATGTAAATTCTTCATTGATTGTTTAAATCTATCACTGCAATAATGTTTCAATGAAGGAAGGTCTGCCTTCATTGATTCCTATAAGTAATTTGCCTTACAAATGAACTGGAACGACTGCTTCTTTGCATAAACTTGAAATGATCCATCAAGACAACATGGACATTTCCATTTGGTCACGGACAGTAGCTGAGAAAAAGACACAGAGAAGAGTATAGGGCATAGGGAAGAGGGGAACAACAAAAACAAAGGTAAGTGGTTTTTTTTGGGGGGGGGGTGCATACTTGTGGGTAAAGGAATGGATACAAAACTGTTAATAAACTGTTCATCCGTTTTCCTCTTTATTCCTGTAAAATAAAGAAATCAAAGTAAAGACTCCAACCTGAATTGTATATATTTTTCTTAACCCACTTCAATAATAATAATGCCAAGTATTTGATCATTTATGTTTTAATACCGATGATGTAATATATATTATGTTTAACTCATATGTGTCTTACATGTAAGAAGAAAGCATCTGTGTGAGATCGTGATCTGAACAGTAAGATGTGGATGTTGAGTTGTCTATATGTACTGTTTGGTAAGTTATGCTGATTTATTTTGTTTAAAGAGTAACTAAACCCCAAACCAACTTTTTTTAGTTAATGATCTGTAAGAATGATGCTTTATTAGTGCTGTTCATTGATTTTAGTAAGTTTTTTGACATTTGGATATAAAGTGTTTCAATACTACAATATATGGTGTAAAAACGTCTGAGTGCTGCCCTCTTGAGGTTGGCTACTGCAGTTGAATTTTCCTATTGGATGTTGGGTCCAAGAAATGACTCGTGACGTAAGCAGGTTCAAGCTCACCACACCCTTGTTACGATCTCACCACACACTTAGTTCGTCCCCTCTATCTCCGTTGGGATCTGCCCACTTTTCTTGCATTTTTCAAATATTGCAGTGGGTGGAGTAAGGCTCTGACCAGGGGTTTAGTTACGCTTTAAAAAATCCCAATTTCCATTTGACTTATTTACATGTTAAGATGATATGATCTTAATCACGTTATGTAAGGAATCATTTATGAAATAATTCGAAGTTGAATTATTTGAAAATAATGCACACCCAAGGTGGTAATGTGGCACGACGCACCGCCGGAGTGCATTATTTTCAAATAGTTCAAAGGACCGTCAATTATTCCTCTTATACCACGTTACCACAAACATCGCTCTGGTGCCTATTTTATGACATTTAATTGGTTAGGTGTGCGGTTTACAGAAAAATAATCAACATCCATGAAACATTTCTCAGCCAGAATACAGCATTCAACAGACCCATGGTATAAGATGTTATAATGTTATTTGACACCGGATACATTGCTCAATTATACTTCACAAGTCATACTTCGCACATACTTTTGTCTGTATTGGGGGAGAGCAGGAGTGAAAGTACCTTTTTTTAGAAACACGTTATTTTAAAAGATAATGTTTTAGACAGAGATATATTCAATAACTCAAAGGTGTGGTCTAACAATACCAGGTGGATTTTGAACAAATGTAAAACAACTAAAGTATAATTTCACTTTGAACATAAGTAGTGCATTGGGATAAAAGTAACACACAAGTGGGTCAAAAGTAACACAACAGAACAAGATAGATTTTTGTGTTACACTTGTTTTTAGTAAATATACATGACTATGGCCTGTTAATATGTCACTGCAAACATATTTTAAAGCTACACTGTGTAGTTTTTTTAGTTAATTCTTGGGACATTCCTGAAATTCAAGCTCCGCCTTTCGTGCTTTCAGACTACACTCACGCTTCTCAACTGAAGCTGAAGCCTCCCGAGGTTGATTTGTAGGCGGCATACACAGTGACGGAGCCAGAGGGGTGTCCAGGGTGGCACTGGACACCCCTGACATGTAACTGGCCACCCCGGGTGCCACCCCAAATTTATGCGCTACTTTCACTTTCTGTTAACTGCCGTGTTTATTTTTCGACATGCGGCAGCGCAGCACATTTGTCAAAAAAAAAAAAAACGGATTTTGGAAATACAGAATTTATGCATCATTTAAAACCTTAAAGTGTCTAGTTTCTTTGTGTTCACTTCAAATAAAAACTGAATGTTGTGCTTTTCCCAAAATTAAAAAAACAAACATGCGCGCGTTCTGTTCTCTCCTCCTCCTTTCAGAAACACGTCAGAAAAATTAACTGTAACTAAACGATTACTTGTCATACAAAAGATAAATGTCTACATTAATCGACTGGCCACTAGACACTGGCTCCAAAAGGGAGTCAATTCTATAGATCCCCCATGTTATTCTGCCCAACTTTACAGTAGAACTAAATAAATATGTTACAAAAAGTGATTTTGGTCTATATAGCTAATTTTGACAACTGTGAGAGGGGTGAATTTTTTGTAACTCATCCATTTCAATTATATTTAGCCTTAAAGTTCTGAATAATTAAGGGTGTGGCCACTTGAGTGATGGGTCTCTTTATCCTTGTTTGATTATCCGCAAGTGATGCGCAGTGAAGCGCGGCCAAGATGAGGACGGCAGGTTCCGCCAACTATTGGCTTCAAAAATGGTCTTCACAAACCTATGGGTGACATCACAGACACTACTTTCATATTTTTTTACAGTCTATAGTCCTGACCCACAGTTTAAAAACCCCAACGCTAGAGAACAGCAACATTTATGACTCAGAACCACAAAATAACTTCAACCATTTTGTGACAACTTCACCACGTGACAGTTATTTCCCTCCTAGATTAAGTGTTTACATGCCAGTTTATTATTTGCCTTTTGCTTTTTTAGGTGCACTTCTCACTACAACCCATGCCAGCACTGCCCAGGAGGAAGGTAACAAATACAAACCTCCTTAACTACTGAGACAAATCATTACATTTCAGTGAAGATTCCTCATAAATGTTTCATGCTTAAAACATTGCTGTTTAGTTCAGATTTACTCTGTGAATTGTGAAGCAGAAGGAAGAATTATATGAAGCGTCTGTACAGTATGCTTTCATCAATTCAGACTGACTTTCTCTTTTCTAAAACTCATTCTAGGGAATCTGTCCTTAAAAGGACCGGCTGTACAGTCATCCACATTTTATAATTGGGTAGCAGGAAAGGCCATTGACACTTCAAATTTAACCTGCACCCATACTAACATAACTGATAACCCCTGGTGGAGAGTGGATCTTCTGGATTCTTACATCATCACTACAATTCTCATCACTAACAGACCAGATTGCTGTGCGGATCGACTCGATGGAGCAGAAATTCGCATTGGAAACTCTTTGGTGAACAATGGCAACGACAATCCCAGGTTAAGTGATTTATGTAATTGTGTATCGGTATAAATTTTACTACTAATTTTACAGGCTATGTTGCACCAACAAGGATTAAAGAGTTAATTCACCTCAAAATGATCCCATAGTGTTTCTCATGTAAAAAATAAAGTGTTCTTGAATGTACTAAAAATATACTTTAATACCAGCAAGTACATTTGTAGTATGTTATTTTTGTGTCTACAAGGTATGCACTACAAATATCCTAACTTACTAAATACACTAAATATATTGTACGTATACTAAATACCAGTAATATTTAAATAGAATTTTAGTGGATTGTGAATAAATGGTGTCTCAACATAGCAAATACACTTAGATGTTCATAAAGGTGCTGTGTGTAGATTTTAGCAGCATCTAGCGGTGAGGTTGCGAATTGCAACCAACGGCTCAGTCCACCACTCACTCTTCTCTTTCGAAACGCATAGAGAAGCTACGGTAGCCACTAGAGATGTTCCGATAGACCAGTGTTAATTTCGTTAACGAAGACGATGACGAAAAATATTCGTCAACGAACCTTTTTTCATGGACGAAAACTAAATAAAAACTAAATAAAAGTCAGATATGATGACGAAGACTGTAACGAAATATAACTGACACTTAAGTCAACGAATAAAAATAAGACGAAAATGTTAGGGAGGGACGAATGGACAAGAGATCCAATCAAAGCTACTCATTTTGTGGGACAAGTTGGGAAGAAATCCAATCAGAGCGAATCTGTGAGGGTAGGTTGATCTACGCAGGCAGCAGTCGGCAGAGCCATTTTAAAAACCCGCGGCAAAGTTCGTTTTCACAACAGGTTGTTTACATTATATTTAGTTGTAGCTACAGTCTTAGTTGCCCAGCTTTGGCTGATTTTAGTTGACTTCGCTCGTTAGCAACACGCTAATGTTTTGCGGTGCACCTGGTCCGAAGACATGTCTCATTAACAACAAAAATGTCAGAGCTAGCGTCTAATCTGGTCACACTTCAAATATGACAAGACGACAGCCTGTAAAGACGACTCATCCAGAAATACATGCGAAGGTAAGCATACACGCTATCAGATAAACCACTGTGTTTTCGTTAAATTTGGAAAACATTGAAACGAAAGGAATACACCTCTGAACTGTATTGATTGTATTGGTTTGTCTGAATTAATACTGAGTATAAATATTCAGTGTCCTCAAATTGAATGAAATGTGTAACGTCGTAGATGTTGTGGTTTTACATGACTGGAAAAAGTGCGTGCGTAAGTGCGTGTGTGTGTCTCTGTCTGTGTGTCTGCGCGCGCGTGTGTCTGTGTGTGCATGTCATTTAGGGAGAAGGCATATCTTTTTCAGGGACCATGTATATTTTTTAGGTAGAGCGGGCCTTGTGCTTGTTTTATGTGATATTATCTTTTGTGAAAAAGCCACGGTCAGTTTTTTTGGCATTAAGAATAAAATAAAATGCGTGTTTTCTATAACAACCATTAAATCTGTTTCTGTATTGCATATTCAAACCTTAATACCATTCCATAACAGACTAAAAAACTTAAGACTGGACTAAGACTAAAACTCTTATGATATTTCGTCGACTAAAACTAGACTAAGACTAAAAGATTTCAGAAGACTAAAATAAGACTAAAACTAAATGGTGTGTTATTCAAAAGACTAAGACTAAGACTAAATCAGAATTTGCTGCCAAAATTAACACTGCGATAGACAATAATATTGTAGCCTGTACACCGTAGGCTACGCTGCAGTTTTCATTTATACTTTGTGTCATTGTTCGCACTGACATGCAATTACAAATGCAAATTTCTAGTCTGCAATCTCCTGGGCATGTTACAGTGTCAAGACAACGTGCTAGAGCAAACATTGTTCAGGTTTTCTATTATAATATCCAAATTTTAAAAGTTATCTGCTACATGTTTTATTTGAGACAGGTCTGGAAGAGTGTTAAGAGAATCTCCAATAACCAGGACACTTTTAACAGACGTCTCAGCCGGTGTATTGCTGAGTGGAGAAAATCTGTTTGATATTAAAACAGGACCGTGATTTGGGTGCCGTATGTGACTATGCCGCCTGACAGTTACCCAGTTAGTCAGCCGCTTGACTCTGAAGTCGGAACCGAGCCATGTGTATTACGCTCAACGCATGGCTCCAACCTGCGACAGATCATCTTTGTTTTTACTGTCGCAAGCAAAAATATGTCTGTGAGGAAATGCTATGCATATTTTTTAATCTGATGGGATGGGTTCTACCAATCAGAGTGCTTAAAGTCTGCAGAGAACTGATATGTTGTTACAATTTGGGAGAGGTGAACGTCAGTCTATGCTGTAGGCTACACCGTAGGGTTCGCGTACTATCGACCCAAAAGTATAAATTGGACCTTAGAGTAAAGCAGCTTCTATTGTAGGTATTGTTTGGTGGGTTTCATTGGTTTTATTAATGATAATGCACTTATTGTTTACACAAATATATTCTGTCTCACAAAGCACTTAAAGTTTCATTTCTTGGTTAGGTTTCGTTTTACTAACAAAGAGTCCAGCTGTGCTTTGCTTTACTGAACAATAAGTTCATTGTGGTAGGCCAAGGCTAAGAGAAGCTATAAGCAGACCTGAATGATAACAAGTTTGATTTCCTCTGTTTGACTGAAACATGGCAGCAACCTTATGACTTCTTGCAGTTAAATCAAACGGTTCCTCCGGGTTTTGTTTACACCTGTCAACCCCATACCTCTGGCCGAGGTGGAGGGCTCGCGATACTTTATAATGAGAAGTGGAAAGTCTCTCCCATAACTTTGCCTCTGTATGAATCATTTGAATCCACTGTTTTAAAAAATAATGGACCCATTCCCACTATTATAGCTAACGTCTATCGTCCGCCCAGGAGCAACTCAAATTTTTTAAACAATTTTTCTGTATTTTTAACACTGCTTTGTTCTGCATCTCAAAATGTTATTATATTGGGCGATTTTAATATACACACAGATAATGTGAATGACACTCTTACCAGAGATTTCATATCATGCCTTGACAGTTTTGGAATACAACAATTTGTTGATTTTCCGACCCCTGTAAAGGACACACTCTCGACCTTATCTGCTGTCCTGGTGTAACCCCTTCTAACTGTCTTGCATTGGACTTGCCCATATCAGATCACAAGTTAATATCATTCAATGTTAACTTAATGGTAGAAAAAAACAATATGGGTCGTTCCATCTCTTTTCGGAACGTCAAGAACATCGATTTATCAGCGCTTTCTAATGAACTTGACAATTCTATCATGAGAGATGTATTTTTTTACTGCAGATGACTTAGTTTCCTACTATAACGAGGGACTACATAATGTGTTTGATAAGCTTGCACCTCTAAAAACTCGGACTGTATATTTCTGTCATTCTGCACCTTGGTTTACACCTGAACTGAGACAACTTAAAACTAAAGGACGTCGCCTGGAACGTCTTTGCATTAAAAATGGTCTTACTGTTCAAAAAAAGATGTATGCAGATCACATGTTATCCTACAAGAATGCTCTCCTGACAGCTAAATCTGATTATTATTCTGTTATAATTAGATCAGATGAAGGGAATACTAGATCCCTGTTTACAACAGTAAATAATATTCTACGGCCTCCTGATAGCCTTCCTTCCCACCTTTACTCTAATGACTTATGTAATAAATGTATGACTTTTTTTATAACTAAAATTGACAATATCCATCAACAATTGGCTCCCCAAAATAGCCTGGTATGCGATCTCCCGTTTCTGCTAAACCATGATTCACCTCTCTCTTTATTTTGTAGCTTTGAACTCCCGACTGTTGAAGAAATATCACGTTTCATCTGACAATCTAAGTCTTCCACTTGTCAGTTAGACCCACTCCCTACTCACTTAGTTAAAGCCTGCTTATCCACTCTATCTGGTATAGTAACTGATATTATTCATTATTCTTTGACTTCTGGGGTTGTTCCTTCATCTTTTAAAGTCGCTGTTATAACTCCAAGACTTAAGAAACCGGGTGCTGATCCTAATAATTTTTCACATTTTCGCCCAATCTCCAATCTACATTTCCTCTCAAAAGTCTTGGAAAAGGTTGTTGCATCTCAGGTCCACGCCCACCTCTCAAAGAATAGTCTGTTCGAAAAATTCCAGTCTGGTTTTCGACCATTGCATAGTACAGAGACCGCCATGGTAAAAGTCGTTAATGATCTACTGATAGCAGCTGATTCTGGACTCTTAACAATACTCATCTTACTCGATCTAAGTGCAGCCTTTGATACAATTTCCCATCATGTTCTCTTAGATAGATTACTTTCTATAGGTGTCACTGGCATTCCTCTTACCTGGTTCAGATCCTATCTCTCTGGACGCACACAATTTGTTCAGCTCAAAAATTTCCGGTCATACTCGTCATCTGTCACTGCTGGTGTCCCTCAAGGTTCTGTTCTGGGCCCTCTTTTATTTATCATTTACTTACTACCCCTTGGTAACATCTTCAGGAAATATGGCATTAGTTTTCATTGCTATGCGGACGACACCCAGCTCTACTTATCATCCAAACTAAATTCTACTCTTCTGTCAACCTCTTTCTCAGATTGTCTAGAAGAGATTAAATCCTGGTTTTCACACAATTTTCTCAAATTAAATACTGATTAAACAGAAGTTCTTCTAGTTGGCACAAAATCCAATTTGTCAAAATCTAATAGCTTCACAATTTCCATTGATAACTCTACAATATCTCCATCCCCTTAGGTTAAGAGTCTGGGTGTTGTCCTCGATAGCACTTTGTCTTTTGAAAAACATGTAAATAACATTACTTGCTCTGCATACTTTCACCTACGGAACATCAGCCGCCTTCGTCCATTTCTCAGCCCCAATTCAGCAGCCATTCTTGTTCACGCTTTAGTCACTTCACACATTGATTACTGTAATTCTCTTCTATTTGGCTTACCTCACAAACTCCTTAAAGGACAAGTTCGGTATTTTAGACTTAAAGCCCTGTTTTCAGATTGTTTATGGTGAAATAGAATGGTTTTGACTGAAATTTCGACATTTGCGGCTGTCCTGAGAATTTTTGCGTGTTTGTGTTTCAGCTCAGACCTCTACAATGGGATTAATGGTGCACTGGAACAATCCTTCCTAAAATGCATTAAACTTTCGTTTACAAAGACGTGAAACTCACCGAGTGGTCAGGGGTGTTCACTGATATGCTCACACAAAAATCGCTGCAAAAGATGCTTTCCAACAGCTGTTTTAGCATTCGTTGTTAACTTGTGGACCTATTTTCCCAAACGCCTCACACCCGTACATTCTTCCGCTTAGAGCTTGAATAATAAACACTCCAGCCCAGGTGGTGGCGCTAATCCGCCTTTGCCAATTGCAAGAATAGAAACAAAGTTCCCGGCGCGGAGTAATACCGTACCTCACAGGACATCTAATACAAGTCAATGGAGTTGGTAAAAACTACGATAAAACCTGTTGGAATGCGTCTTTTGGAGCGATTTTTGTGTGAGCATACCAGTGAACACCCCTGACCACTCGGTGAGTTTCACGTCTTTGTAAACGAAAGTTTAATGCATTTTAGGAAGGATTGTTCCAGTGCACCATTAAACCCATTGTAGAGGTCTGAGGTGAAACACAAACACGCGAAAATTCTCAGGGCAGCCGAAAATGTCGAAATTTCAGTCAAAACCATTCTTTTTCACCATAAACAATCTGAAAACAGGGCTTTAAGTCTAAAATACCGAACTTGTCCTTTAACAAACTTCAACTGGTCCAGAACTCAGCTGCCCGTATAATTACTAGAACCTCTTCCATTGAGCATTTATCTCCCGTTCTCTATCACTTACATTGGCTTCCAGTTAAATACCGGGTACAATATAAGATTCTGTTTATCACTTTCAAAGCTCTTTATAATCTAGCACCCTTATATCTCTCTGAACTGCTTCACATCTACACCCCGAAGCGTACACTTCGATCTTCCTCTTCTCTCTCCCTTGTAGTACCACCGGTTTTGCTTAGTCACTATGGGGTCCAGGGCTTTCAGCTTTGCAGCCCCCAATCTCTGTAACTCTCTCCTAAAATCTTTACAAGAAAGTGATTGTCTGGTTACTTTTAAATCACGTCTTAAAACGTACCTATTTAAATTAGCTTTTTCTGATCAGTTTTAAACATTGTATTTTTTACTGTTGATGTTCTGTTGTATTGTCTTGAGTTGTTTTATGATTGTCATTTTACTGTATGGTGTCCTTGAGTGCTCTGAAAGGCGCCTTTAAATAAAATGTATTATTATTATTATTATTATTACTGTACATCATCTTGGATAAGAAGTGTCTGATGTTAATGTATAAAAAATGGAGTCAGATCGGAAAGGGGCAGAAAGGCTGGGGATGATCTTTGAATATACTGTATGCTGTTGTATTTTTTAATTGTCTGAACTTTGTTGGCTTGAGCGAATAAAGTAATTTTTTTGGCACCTGGAACCTTTGCTTCTGAGTTTTTCTTAAAAAAAATTAAACTAAGACATTTTTTGTCCACCAATTCAGTTGATTGTCATAAATGAACAAATAATTAAAGTATTGCCCAACCCCTTCCCAATAAACTATTGTTTATTGGTGATCTCACATGCTGACAATTGGACGAACATGCAATAGTTCATGTACAGAGAATGTTTGCACTGAATTTACATTTTTTGGGGAAATTAAGCCAAGCAGAGTTTAGGGCTAAAGTTGTATAATCTTGATAGTTTTTTTCGAGAAAGTAAAAAATGATTATTGTATTAATCTGAGTTTAAGTCTAATATGTGTTGGTGCAACCCAACTGTTGTGTTTTTGATACTTCATGAAAAGTATAGGGAGAAAGGTCAAAATAGTTGGAGACCCTTCTTAAAATGCATATGGATATAAAAGTGTGAATAATGATAATGTTTTTCTCTCTCAGATGTGCTGTGCTGTATGGTGTGGGATTGGGTCAGTCCGTATCTGTGTCCTGTGATAACATGAAGGGACGATATGTGAACTTCATTGTACCTGGAACATTGAAAATTCTCACTGTGTGTGATGTGCAGGTGTATAGTCAAGGTAATACTTGCATAGTCGGCTTTTAAAGGTAAACATGAAACCTGGTCCATTTGCAACCCAAACTGCACAAGGCAGTGGCGGCCGGTTACTTCTTTTTCAAGGGTGCACTATTAGAAGCTCTCACAATGTGTATGTAGTCCGTCATGTGTGTGGTTCATAATTTCAAAATATGTGTTCTGCGCATTGAGTGATCCTATGTGCATCACTTGTTTTGTCAAAATAAGTGTCTGCTGCAGACGCGTCTAAAGGGTTTATGATAAAAGAGACGCTTGCATTTGCCAGATACACGCATAATCTCATGCCTAATCAGAGTTTACTGTTAAGGGAGTGTCTTGCGTGTATTTTGTGAACGTGAGCGTCTCTTTTATCATAAACGGTTTTAATGCGTGTGCAGCAGGCACTTATTTTGACAAAACACGTGATGCACATGGTTCACATGATGCAACAAACACATATTTTAAAAACATGAGCAACACACATGACACTCCGAACACATATTTTGAATTTCCGCCCCTCAGAAGATCAGTCACCAGACGCCACTGGCACAAGGAGATGCACATCAACCATCCCTTACAAATATTTACTATGGTATTTCTTAAAAGTTAAACAATATATACCTAAAACAGTCAACAACCCAATGGTGGATTACTATAGAACCGACCCTTTGTTGGGTTATTTAAGCAAGTTCTACCCAATCAGTTGGATTATGAAATAACCAATTAGTTGGGTTATTTTTGTCATGCTGCTTTAACCTTATTATTATTTTTTATTATTGCGGCATCGGTAATCAAGAGAACAGATGTAACAGACAACAGCATTTTTGTACACGAAATTGTTACTATGTGTAAGAGCACTTTGTAACAAAAACATTACAGAGAGATAAATATTTTAATATTAACGTACCTCTCTTCTGTCAGCAGTGGCACAGGTGTCGATCGTTGAAATATAAAATGCCTTGTGACGTGACTACGTGAGACCAATTTTAACCCAACTGGCTGGGTTGTTATATAAATAACCAAATACACGCTAGGGATTACCCAACAGAATGACCCAATGTGTTTAACCCAGATGTTGGGTAAAACAAATAACAAGAAGTTTCTTAGAGTGTAGGTACCACATGTGTACTCATTTACTTACACACTTGCAGCCTTGTCGTTCAAGTCCGTGGGTGGGATGTAAATGGCGGGGTTGTCTTAAGGCAGTCATGCTAGCCCAAGTTCAAACTCCAGTCCTTATGCAAGATTAGCCAGCTTTAACTATCTTTAATTTTTAATCAACAATATGCAACATTTTAACATTTATCATTAAATACGCTCTATATGATATTTGTATTTCTGTTATTATATTATTGTGTCTGTTATTTGGTAACAAAAAAATCTATTTGTGGCAGTCAATTTGTTATGACCTAGCTTCTTTCTCTCTCTTTCTCTACATTCTTTTACACATACACACACATTCACCCACGCATTAGCCGCTCTCATTACCCACAGCCGCAGCTGTTTCCACTCTCTCCTCTCTCCACCTGTGTCTCATCTCCTCTCATTAGCTTTGGCTTTATCTACCCTGCTCTGCCTTTGTCTTATTGTCAGATTGTTAATTCTGTGTGTACGTGTTGCACAAGCTGAGCTGTTACGCCAAAGATACCGTTCTCTGTCCTGTCGTGTCGTGTCGTGTCCTGTCTAAGTATCTTGTCATCAGTACTGTCTGCTATTTCACTGGAATTACCCTGCATCCTTTATCGTGTGCTATTTCAGAACTCTGGCGAGTGTGGTGCTTAAGAGGGAACCTGTGAGGGGTGTTCGTCTGCCTCCTTCCTCGCCTTCACCTTGACCGGCTGCCCTGTGAACCCTTGCTGCCACTTCTGTTTTTGCTCTGCCACAGAGGACCTTTAAGTTGACCCTTTGCCAGCCATCTGGAGATTTTTCTGTTTTTCTGAGTTTGTGTTGATGCCGTTATTTTGCCTGTGGCCAGCTTCATTAAACTGAGAACATTTATCTGCTATTTCCTGCATTTGAGTCCTTCATTTCCACAACAGAACAATCTAACCAGTTATGGACTCAGCGGGTAGCAGCCCTTTCCAAGCAGCCGGTCCGTTCCAGGCAGCCGTCGAGCAGCAGGGCGTCCTTCTAGGACGACACGAGGAGGACATCACCGCTGCCAGACATGCGGTTGAGATGCTCGCTGCCCAGATGTCTGACCTCTCGCAGCAGGTCCATCATATCCGCCAGCCGCGGGTCTCTTCTCCAGACGCTCATGTTCCGCCGGAGCCGCGGATTAACAACCCTCCGGTCTATTCGGGTGAGCCCACTCAGTGCCGTGCCTTCCTGACCCAGTGTGAGGTGGTTTTCTCCCTTCAGCCGGTGACTTATGCCAGAGAACAGGCGAGGGTCGCTTATGTCATCTCTCTCCTCGCTGGCCGCGCTCATGAATGGGGTACGGCCAACTGGCAGGCGGATTCGGATTGCGTCCTCAGCTTCGCACAGTTCAAGGAGGAGATGATCCGGGTCTTTGACCGTTCTGCTCACGGCGCCGAGGCTTCGCGTCAGTTATCCGTCCTTCGTCAGGGCAGGAGCTCGGTTCCGGATTTCTCCATAGAGTTTCGCACTCTCTCTACTACCTGTGGCTGGAATGAGCCAGCTCTCATCGCCCGTTTCCTGGAGGGTCTAAATCCGGAGATCAGGGAGGAGATTTTCATTAGGGAGGTCCCCGCTTCGCTTGATGACCTCATTGCCCTTGCTATTCGGGTCGAGAAGCGATTTGAGTTGCGACGCAGAGCCCGTCGCTTGGATACGTCTTTCCCCTCCACTTCCTCTGTCGTGGCTGTTCCTGTAACTGCTGGCGCTGAGCCCGAGCCCATGCAGTTGGGAGGTCTACGCATCTCTCCTAAGGAGCGAGAGAGAAGGATCGCGAACCGGTTGTGCATGTACTGTGCCGCTGCTAATCACTTTGTTTCTACGTGCCCAGTAAAAGCCAGCGCTCGTCGGTAGGCGGAGGGTTACTGGCGAGCGCCATCACACGGAGAACCCCTTCCAGATCTTGCACGTCACTCCCAGTCATGCTACATTGGTCCGCCTCATCGGTTGCCAGTTCTGCCTTAATCGACTCTGGGGCAGAGGGAAATTTTATTGATGAGGATTGGTCTCTACAACAAGGTATTCCCCTCATGCATTTAAGTGACAGTACTCCTTTATTTGCCTTAGACGGCAGTTCCCTGCCCAGGGTTCAGAAAGAGACTGTTCCATTGACTCTCACCGTTTCTGGTAACCATAGAGAGACAATTTCTTTTTTGATTTTTCGTTCTCCTTTTACCCCCATTGTCCTGGGTCATCCTTGGCTTAAACGCCATAGTCCTCATATTGATTGGTCTAAGGGTTCAGTTGTGTCTTGGGGATTGTCTTGTCATGTTGAGTGTTTAGTATCGGCTGTTCCTCCTGTCTCTTCTGTTTCTGTGTTTCAGGAAGAGCCTGGTGATTTGTCTGGAGTCCCGGAGGAATATCACGATCTGCGGGAGGTTTTCAGTCGTTCACGGGCCACCTCTCTTCCTCCTCATCGTCCATATGACTGCGCTATCGATCTCTTACCGGGGACCACGCCCCCTAGGGGTAGACTCTATTCTCTGTCGGCTCCTGAACGGGAGGAGCTAGAGAATTATCTTTCTGATTCACTTAGTGCGGGTACCATTGTTCCGTCGTCTTCTCCCGCTGGTGCGGGGTTCTTCTTCGTTAAGAAGAAGGACGGATCGCTCCGTCCCTGCATAGATTATAGAGGGCTGAATGACATCACTATTAAGAATCGCTATCCTTTGCCATTGATGTCTTCAGCCTTCGAGATCTTGCAGGGAGCTAAGATTTTTACCAAGCTCGACCTCCGCAACGCATACCATCTGGTGCGTATCAAGGAGGGAGACGAGTGGAAGACCGCCTTTAACACGCCCCTCGGTCATTTTGAATATCGGGTCCTCCCTTTCGGTCTAGTCAACGCCCCCTCCGTGTTTCAAGCTCTAGTCAATGATGTTCTCCGTGACATGCTTAACATTTTTGTGTTTGTCTATATTGACGACATACTAATTTTCTCCCCGTCTCTCCAGGTTCATGTCCAGCATGTACGCCGTGTGCTTCAACGTTTACGTGAGAACCGACTATTTGTCAAAGCAGAAAAGTGTTCGTTTCACGCACCTTCGGTCACGTTTCTGGGTTCAGTAATCTCGGCAGAGGGGATTAGTATGGATCCTTCTAAGGTTCAAGCGGTGGCAGATTGGCCGGCTCTCAACTCTCGCGTCTCGTTACAACGCTTCATTGGTTTTGCAAATTTTTATCGCCGCTTTATCCGAAACTTTAGTCAGGTAGCCGCCCCTCTCACCGCTCTAACATCTGTCAAGACACGCTTTGAATGGTCGGAATCCGCTCAAAGGGCTTTTGATCATTTAAAGTCTCTTTTCACTACCGCACCTATTCTTATTACGCCTGATGTCACTAGACAGTTCATCGTCGAGGTTGATGCGTCTGAGGTAGGGGTGGGTGCTGTTCTTTCACAGCGATCGGCCGCTGATGGAAAGATCCACCCGTGCGCCTATTATTCCCATCGTCTTTCGCCTGCGGAACGTAATTACGATGTCGGCAACCGGGAGCTGCTCGCCATACGCTTAGCGCTCGGCGAGTGGCGACATTGGTTGGAGGGCTCTTCAATTCCCTTTATTGTCTGGACTGACCATCGTAATTTAGAATATATCCGCTCCGCTAAGAGATTGAATGCGCGTCAGGCTCGTTGGGCATTATTTTTCACGCGCTTTGATTTTTCAATCTCTTACCGCCCCGGTTCTAAGAACGTAAAACCGGATGCATTGTCTCGGCTCTTTGATTTCGCGACTCCCTCCACGTCACAGAAGGAAATTATTTCTCCGGGTGTCGTGGTGGGGGCCGCGGGGTGGGGAATCGAGGGACAGGTTAAGCGCTCATTATCTCGTGTTGCTGTGCCACGAAATTGCCCTAATGGCTTACTCTTTGTTCCGGTGCCCACACGCTTGGCTGTCCTCCAATGGGGACACGCTTCTAAATTATCTGCTCATCCCGGTGTTCGGGGCACACTTGCGGCGATCCGCCAGCGTTTTTGGTGGTCTACCTTAGATCGCGATGCTCGCCGTTTTATTGCTTCGTGTGCCGTTTGTGCTCAGACTAAGGCTGGTAATGCCCCGCCAGCAGGTCTGCTTCGTCCGTTACCCGTACCCACTCGCCCATGGTCTCACATCGCGCTCGACTTTATCACCGGTCTTCCCCCGTCAGATGGTAACACGGTCATTTTGACGGTGGTTGATCGGTTTTCAAAGTCTGCACACTTTATACCGCTCACTAAACTCCCCTCTGCCAAGGAGACCGCCCAGATAGTTGTTAATCACGTATTCAAATTACATGGTCTACCCTCTGAAGTAGTTTCTGACAGAGGACCACAATTTTCCTCCCTATTCTGGAGAGAGTTTTGTCGCCTCATTGGTGCCACTGCCAATCTCTCGTCGGGCTTTCACCCCCAAACTTGTGGCCAAGCTGAACGAGCCAACCAGATCATTGGCCGGCTCTTACGCAGTCTCGCATTCCGTAACCCATCATCTTGGTCTGAGCAGCTCCCGTGGGCAGAGTATGCCCATAACTCGCTCCCATCCTCTGCCACGGGACTGTCTCCGTTTCAGTGCTGTCTCGGGTACCAGCCTCCTTTATTCTCATCACAAGAGGTTGATTCTAGATGCCCGAGCGTTCAGACATTTATTTCTCGGTGTAAACGAACCTGGAGAAGGGTAAGATCCGCTCTTTGTCGCTCACGTAGACGCATGTGCATTACAGCCAATAAACGTCGGATTAAAAGCCCCCGTTATTTGCCGGGTCAGAGAGTGTGGTTATCCACAGCTAATTTACCTCTCCAGTTTGAATCTCGTAAGTTGGCTCCTCGATTTATTGGACCTTTTCCCATCACTAAGATTATTAATCCTGTCGCTGTCAAGCTCCGTCTCCCGTCTAATCTTCGCCGGGTACATCCCGTTTTTCATGTCTCGTGTATTAAGCCTGCCACCCGCTCGTCCCCTCGCTCCGCGCTTTCCGCTATTCGTATCGAGGGGTCACCCGTTTACAGAGTCCGCAAGATTTTGGACATGCGTCGTCGGGGGCGTGGGCATCAGTACTTGGTCGATTGGGAGGGATATGGTCCTGAGGAGAGGAGTTGGGTTTCCCCCCGGGACGTCCTGGATCCTTCGCTCATTGATGATTTCCTCCGGTCTCGCCGGGCTTCCTCCTTGGGAGCGCCAGGGGGCGCTCCTTAGTGGGGGGGCACTGTTATGACCTAGCTTCTTTCTCTCTCTTTCTCTACATTCTTTTACACATACACACACATTCACCCACGCATTAGCCGCTCTCATTACCCACAGCCGCAGCTGTTTCCACTCTCTCCTCTCTCCACCTGTGTCTCATCTCCTCTCATTAGCTTTGGCTTTATCTACCCTGCTCTGCCTTTGTCTTATTGTCAGATTGTTAATTCTGTGTGTACGTGTTGCACAAGCTGAGCTGTTACGCCAAAGATACCGTTCTCTGTCCTGTCGTGTCGTGTCGTGTCCTGTCTAAGTATCTTGTCATCAGTACTGTCTGCTATTTCACTGGAATTACCCTGCATCCTTTATCGTGTGCTATTTCAGAACTCTGGCGAGTGTGGTGCTTAAGAGGTACCTGTGAGGGGTGTTCGTCTGCCTCCTTCCTCGCCTTCACCTTGACCGGCTGCCCTGTGAACCCTTGCTGCCACTTCTGTTTTTGCTCTGCCACAGAGGACCTTTAAGTTGACCCTTTGCCAGCCATCTGGAGATTTTTCTGTTTTTCTGAGTTTGTGTTGATGCCGTTATTTTGCCTGTGGCCAGCTTCATTAAACTGAGAACATTTATCTGCTATTTCCTGCATTTGAGTCCTTCATTTCCACAACACAATTTCGATTTTGTGTCAAATAAATGTATGTATGGCAAACATTGCTTTATTTTGACAACTGAACCCTCTTGGGAACATTTTTTTATTTATAAACTTTACAATACACCTTTAATTTTGTATGTTTGACCTACTGTATGTGTTTGTTTGTTTGTTTGTTTTCCAGTTTATAAAGCAGTTATAAGGATGAAATTTACCTCCATTTTCAATCTGTCAGATCCAGCAGAGAGCAACAAAGTTCTTACCCAGGTTAGAAAGACATTTTAAGAGACTTTTAAAAGACTTTTAACAATGAGTTAACTTAGTGCTTTTAACACTCTCTTAGTTCCTTGCAAAGACCCTACTCTCGAAAAAGAAATGTGTTCATTTTTTACACATTTTATGTGTTATGCTATTTAACATATTATGTGCCAGTAATATCTGTGGGTTATTTACTAAAAACAGCGCAAAATAATTAACACAGGCGCAAACGCTGATTTCCATAAAGACCAACGCAATCTAGTGAGAGAATGAAGGTTCACAAGAAGTTTTGAAACGGCTGGTATTGTGTGACTTTTCCTAGTGACTTCGCTTATATTTCCTCCAGCAAATAAAAAATAACATAGCTTGGCAAACAATATTTTTAGTAATATTTTCCTTCGGCATTCCAAATAAACTGTTACATGTTAAAACAATCCTCTCTCTTGTACCATACGCTCTCTGATCTCTGCAATGCCTCCTTTTATCAGCAACAATTGCAGCCATTTCAAGCACAAAATGATTTAAGGCATGCTTTTGTGATGTCACATTGATAAAGCCCCACCCTCCTACAGTCCTTAAAGGTGCAGACATTAAAACAGCACATTTTGCTTCCACCTAAAAAATGCATTTTGAGCATGCTATAATAAATGATCTGTGGGGTAAACTTCACAGAAACATTCTGGGCACACCTGAGACTTATATTACATCTTGTAAAAATGGGCATAATAGGTGCCCTTTAACAGCAGTACTGAAGATGAAACTGATCATTATTAACACTCAGTAAACAGTGTATATACATTTTAACAGTACTGTTTTAATTTTAGATTAAGACCGCTCTGACTTCTAAAAGACGCTCAGCTTTCACAATGACCTGGACAAAACTCCCGGTCGGACTGAAGACAAAACTGGTTAATGATGGTTAGTATGTTTACACAATATGACTAAAAAAAACTTTCAAAGTAAACATTACACAAAATAAGTGTATTTATGATTCAGACTGTCTTATTGTTTTATTCACAGGTCCATGTTTTAAAGGTCCATTCAGGGTGTATTAGGGGCATCTAGCGGTTAGACTGTGAATTGCAACTAATGGCTCAGTCTGTTCTTTTCAAAACACATAGTAAAGCTATAGTAAGGACAACATAGTGAAACGCGCTCTATAAAGCAGTTTGTCTGGGCTACTGTATAACCATGATGGGACTTCCATGTATAAGTGTATGTAGATCAAAACGGCTCATTCTAAGGTAATAAAATAATACAGTTCATTATGTAAGGTCTTTATACACCTCTGATACTATAGTTATGTAGATTATATTGCATTTATTTCTTTTTTTTAAGTGATTAATGTTTTTTTTTACTTGCCATCATTTCAGAGAATTTGTAGTAAGCACATGTTTATAGGGTTGTAACTAAAGTGATAATGAATTATTAGTACAAATATCTATACATTTTTAAATCAAGATGTATTTTCTTGATGACCAAAATGACCTAAGAAAATATAAGTTCAAAATAAGTACAAAAAATACCAATTATAAGTGATTTTTGGCATAAAACATGAAAAGAAATGCCAATTGGGTAAAAAAATCCTGTATTTTTTTCTTAAACACTTAATTCAGGAAAAATTAGCTTTCCTCATTGGCAGATTATTTTGCTTGTTTTATGCAAAACTTTACTTAAAATTTATATTTTTTTGTCTAAAAACTAGATTTATTTTATAAGTTCATTTTCCTCCTCAAGAAAAAGCATCTTGATGTAGTAATTTTTAGATTTTTGTACTAAACACAAATATTGACAAAAATAATAAGTAAGAAAATCAATTTTTGCAGTGTACCTTCTGCCACTGCAAGGCAAAAATAAAAAACAGATGAGAGCTGTTGTTAAACAAAATAAAATGAGTGGACTGGACAGAAATGATCATCAACACTTTATACCATGTATGTGCCCTTTTAACTCATTCTCTGCCAGCTATTTTTTTTAAAGTTGTCCACCAGCATTATTGGTGATTTTTACAAAAGTTTCACAAAATGCCTTCCAGGAAAATTTTCTTCTAAAAATATATAAACATACAAATATATTTAATGAAAGAACAGACCCTCTGCTTTCAAACAAACATAACAGGGGAAAAAACACATTTCATTTCATCTATATTTTTTCTCTGCTTATAAACTCTTGAATATGGGTATTTTTCTTTAAAAATATTTTTTAGCAAAAAGCTGTTAGAGATCAGATTCAGAACGATTGATTATCAAAAAAACTTATGTAAACGTTTTTGCAATAAAACAGCTTGAATTTAACTCTACAGCATAGCTACATTTAGAGTGAAGCTTCTGCATTGCTCCTTGATCACCACCAGAGGGAGACATCTCTTGATTACTAGTCTTATTATTTGGAATTCATTTCCCATGAGCTCACATACCTGGACTGATTTCACGGTCACCTGTTGTGCATTGTGACTGCCTATTTAAACCCCTGGTTGCGAAGTCTTGATTTGTTCTGGCATCATTTCTGAGCGTTTATTCAATGTGTTTACCTGTATCTGTCTTTGAAATGTTTACTGACTTACTGATTGTTTGCCGCCTGCCCTGATTATCTGCCTGTTTACTGACTACAAGATTGCCTCGCCCTTATTAATTTGTTTGCTGAAGTTTGACCATGTCTGTACAACTACGAGTTTATTATTAAAGATTGCAAATGGATCCTCAGTCTCCTGGATCATCATTACACATATATTTGTGTCAAACGTATTCATTTCTTTCATTTTCAACAAACATTTAAAAAATAACATACCGAATATTGAAGAAAAAGCAGCCAAAAAGAACAGGTGTAAACTTTTTCAATATTGGTTCAAATTAATTTTAGGTTGAGACCTCAAGAAATGTATGAATTTATATAATAAAATGCAACAATAAAATTTGGAGTTTTGGATTTCAAATCAAATATGGATATTGGGCCCTAACCTTAAGGGTGTGGCAAAAATATAAAAACTAAAGAATGAGAACTGTTTCCAAACTTTTGATCAATACTTTATACACATTTACCACTGCTGCACTCACACACATACACACTGCAAGTATAGACTGAAAACCGAAAAGAAACAAACATGAATTAGAATGACATCACCCTGAAAAAAGTGCCCTACTGAAAAAATATCTATAATAAATGCACTGTAGTAGACTGAAGTCCAAAATGTCTTTAAAATTTGAATTCCAAAATGTCTACTATGTGCAAGGGATGTTTTACATAGTTTGGGTTACACAGAATTCTCTCATTGGTAACTCATCCTCATACCATGTCATGTAAATGAAGTTCTTTTATCAGCTGAACACAAACACAAACATCCATTAAACAAGCCATCATTAAAGGAATCTAAACATCTCCAGTGGGTTTTTACTGTAAATTTCACCTGAATCATAATTTTTATTTTTTATGTAATAATTTATAAAAATACACACAATTATATTAGTACTCAAATCAAACATTGTGTTACAGTATGAAAATAGTAAGAATTACTAAGAAAAAAAATTCTTGACATTTTCTCTGCAGTGTGGGTATCATGATGATTTTTTTATTCATTCAGCTGTTTATTATCATGATTTAAGATTTTTTTGGGGGGGGAAGTCTTTAATATAACGTACAGAAGTGTTGACAAGTGAATAAGATCCTTGTACAATAACCCATTTTGTCTGTTTGTTTGTGTTTCCAGTCAAAAAAGGGGTTATGAGGATAAAATTGACCTCCAGTCTCAATATGTCAGATCCAGCAGAGAGTAACAAAGTTCTTAATGAGGTTAGAAAGACATTAAGAGTTTGACTGATTCACTGAGCTCTGAATGATTCACTGAGCTCTAAATCATTCATGTGGTCTGAATGATTCAGTGAGCTCTAAATGACTCGCTGAGCTCCGAATGATTCTCTGATCTCTAAATTATTCACTTAGCTTTGATAAATTCACTGAGCTCTGATTGATTCGTCGTCTGCATCGCTTGGCAAGTTAACCCACAGGTGAAGAAGAAACAGCAACTTGTGTATGTTTTGAGAAGACCAGTAAAATGTTAGAAATTAAGCCCGAACCCGACCGAACCTGTCGGGTCCCGATGGGTCCCGTCGGGTTCGGGCAAAGATCTTCAGCTCTACATTGGAGAGCCTTTGTCACCTGAAGGGGTCATCAAAGAGCAAGTAAGGTTAAACAATGTGCTGAATTGCCTTTGTATGTAGTTAAAGTGGATGCTCCCGCACTGTTTGGTAGAGAGTGGCTGAAAGTAATTAAACTGAATTGGAAAGATTTAAAGACATGCAATTGAGCAAAAAGAGAAAGACAATTTGGAGGCCGTATTAAAGAGACACTCAGCTGTTTACTCTGAAAATCTAGGCACAATGAAGGGAATTAAAGCCACATTGACAATCAGACCAAACAGTGTACCAAAATTTTGTCCACCACGTAACGTGCCATATGCCCTCCGACCGCGAGTGGATGCCGAAATAAAGCGACTGACGGAGCTTGGGGTGATCTCACCAGTGGAGCATAGTGATTGGGCCACACCCGTGGTGCCGGTCAGCAAAAAGGATGGCACAGTGAGGCTCTGTGGAGATTTCAAGATCACCATCAACCCAGCTCTGTGCGTGGATAGGTATCCAATCCCACGCATTGAGGACCTTTTTGCCTCTCTAGCAGGAGGCCAACGCTTTAGTAAGTTAGACTTATCAAATGCCTATCTACAGATGGAGGTAGAAGAGAAGTCTAGGGAGCTGCTGACTATGTCAACTCAAAAAGGACTATTTCGTTTTAATCGTTTACCTTTTGGAGTAGCTTCATCGCCCGCCTTATTTCAGAAGGCTATGGACCAAGTGCTTCTCAGACTGCCGTGCACGCACTGCTACTTGGACGACATCCGTATCAGTGGTCCTGACGAGCTGACACATCTAAAAACACTGGATGCAGTCCTGGGCAGGCTAGAGGAACGGGCCCTGCATCTCAAGTCAGAAAAGTGCCTGTTTTTCCAGGAGTCTGTGGAATACTTGGGCCATATCATTGACGCAGCGGGACTCCACAAATCACCAGAGAAGGTATGTGCCATTGTAGAAGCACCGGGACCAGGAGATATCAGTCAGCTACGTTCGTTTTTAGGCATGCTAAACTATTACGGCCGTTTTATTCCCGACTTAGCCACTGTCATGAAAACTATGCTCAAATTGGGAAGGAGGCGCTAGCAATAGTTTTTGGAGTACGCAAGTTCCACCAGTACCTCTATGGTAACAAATTCATTCTACTTACTGACCATCGGCCGCTGACCTCCATTCTGAGCCCATTGAAAAGTACACCGCCAATGGCTGCAGCCCGAATGCAGTGTTGGGCGCTCCTCCTGTCAGCGCATGATTACACCATTCAATACCGGAAAGCTGCATTACATGCCAATGCAGATGGACTGTCACGGCTGCCACTCCCCTACACTCATAAAGAAAAGTGGAGTGCAGTAGAGGTATTTTACACATCTCAGTTGGACACATTACCAGTCAGTAGCACTGAAATCAGAAGTGACACCTTGGCTGATCCCACCTTGGCTCGTGTTTTTGAAATGGTCTTGACTGGTCGTTTTCCAGCTGCAAAGGATGCCGGTGAAGAGCTGTCGCCCTATCTATTGCGTCGACATTAGCTCACAACCCAACAGGGATGCCTCATGTGGGGTGTTAGAGTGGTTGTGCCACCTAAACTGCGCCCTCGAGTTCTGGAAGAGCTCCACTCAACACATCCAGGTGTAGGGAGGATGAAGAGTTTGGCACGCAGTTATGTTTGGTGGCCCGGTATAGACTCGCAAATTGAGCTCCAGGTCAAATCTTGCCACTCCTGTCAGAGTGTACATAAAAGAGCCTGGGCTAGCACCTGTACACCCCTGGATGTGGCCCTCCAGTGCTTGGGAAAGAATACATGTGGACTTTGCGGGTCCATTTGAAGGACATATGTACTTGGTCACGGTGGATGCACATTCTAAGTGGCCTGAGGTGCATATCATGGACAGCACCAATGCCAGCATGACCATTCAAATGCTCAGGGGCCTGTTTAGCCGCTATGGCATTCCACACATCCTTGTGAGTGACCACAGACCGCAGTACATACAGAATTCAGTACATTCCTGAAGTCCAATGGAGTCAAACACATCCGCTCAGCACCATACCATCCTGCCACCAATGGCTTGGCCGAACGGTTCGTGCAGACATTCAAACATGCCTTAAAAGCATCCAAATGCACAGCACATGTGCGTCAGTGACTTGAGGTGTTTCTATTGAAATACAGAAACACCCCGCACGCAACAACGAAAGAAGCGCCGGCTATGTTGTTTCTTGGACGCAGGCTGCGCTCTCGACTGGATTGTTTAAAACCGAGTGTTGCTGGAGCAGTACACAGGTCGTAGGATGCCCAACAACAACGGCGCCAGCGTAACTCTAAGGCCAGACAGTTTGAGGTAGGAGAGTCAGTTCTTGTGCATAATTATAGGAAGGGGGAGGAAAAGTGGGCATAAGGTGTTGTTAGAGAAAAGACAGGACCTGTGTAGTACAAGGTAAATGTGGGATCACCAGGGGTATGGAAACGCCATGTGGATCAGATGCTGACACGCCCGGACACAGAGCCACAGCAAACTGCAGTGAACTGTCCTGTAAGCCCACAGGTGTTATTACCTCAGAGTGATAGTTGTGCCATTACGTCTGACCAGTTAGTTGTGTCTCAGGCCTGTTACATCTGGCCTGGCTCCTCTACCTGCTACCGTAGGCGCACACCAGGATCAACATCCCTGGTGAGTCGGTACAGTCAGCAGCTGCCAAACGCCGAACCCCGGGCGGCGGTTAACTAACCCGGAAAACTCAGCTTGTCTGAGCCTGGGCGCGTGGAGCCCCTGGTGGAGGAAATTCCACCAAAACGGGACGACCTTCCACTGCAACCAGGACCATCTCCAGTCGTCTTGACTACGTCTTGCCATTGGGTACAGATGTGCCTGGTCGAGAGAGTGAGGTCGACGCAGCGCAAATCACCCTCACTTAAATCCAAGTTCTCTGCGCAAGTCATGGTACTTCTTTCTATTATAGTCATTTCCAAGTCCTGTGGCGATGGGTGAGCGACGAAGCAGCAGGCACGGATATGCTGGAAGCTGTAGCCTCAAATCTGCACGCAGGCGGCTCAGGATATTGGTCGTTCCCTCACTGGACCGAAGCAGCAGTGAAGTCCGGCAGCACCCTGAGCGACTGAGCAGCCCTATTTAGGATCACACTGCTCACCTCCGTAGTGAGGAAAGGGTTAGAAAAGGTACCCTAAACATTGTCTGCTTCAAAATATCCTGGCCAGCCTACCGCAGCTGGCGGGATCCCATACTTGCGGTCGAAAAATAATAAGAAAAACAAATAAAATGAAGAAGACCAAAGGAATACCACTCACTGTTGGCGCCTGGAATGTGCGCACCCTGATGGACACATCTGGATCAAAAAGCCCTGAGAGACGCACTGCCCTCGTGGGCAGGGAGCTAGCCAGATACAATGTGGATATTGCTGCCCTTAGTGAAACTCGGTTGGCCGACACTGGACAAGTGACTGAAGTGGGAGCAGGGTATACATTCTTCTGGAGCGGACGAGGCCAGGAGGAGAGACGCGATGCTGGTGTTGGCTTTGCAGTAAAAAACCATCTGGTCAACCAACTGGCAAGCCAACCCATGGGAATAAACGACCGTTTAATGACCCTACAGCTCCACCTATCTGGTAAAAAGGCGGCCACCATCATTAGCGCATATGCCCCTACCATGACCAACTCCGACGAGATCAAAACAAAGTTTTATAATGACCTGGGAGTCATTATTGCTGCCACAGCCAGTACGGATAAACTCCTGATACTGGGTGACTTCAACGCCAGAGTTGGAAGTGACCATCAATCATGGAATGGAGTCATAGGTGCACATGGTATTGGAAAATGTAACAGTAACGGTCTTCTACTGCTGCAAACATGCGCTGAATTTGACCTACTTATCACCAACACGTTATTCCAATTACCAAAGCGCAAGAAAAATTCATGGATGCATCCTCGCTCACACCACTGGCACTTGATTGACTACGTCATCGTGAGGAGGAGTGACCGGCACGATGTTAGGGTGACCAAGGCAATGTGTGGTTCTGAATGTTGGACTGACCATCGTCTCATTATCTCCAAACTTAACATCTGGATTAAGTCTAGAAGACGCCCACAAGGACAAAGACATATTAAGCGTCTTAACATCACCCGCCTACAACAGGAACACACCAGACTGGCCTTTGTTGACGCTTTAGAACATCATCTGGAGTCTCTAAGCTTCGAGCATATAGATGCTGAGGCAGACTGGACTGCTCTCAAGACCGTGCTGCATTCTACAGCCCTTGAATCACTTGGTGTTCCATTACGTACACACCAGGACTGGTTCGATGAGAACGATGTAGATATCCGAGCACTCCTTGACGAAAAACATCGCCTGCATAAATTATATCTGAATGACAGCAGCTCAAGTGCGAAGAAAACTGCCTTCCTTAACATTCGCAGAACTGTTCAGCAGAAACTTAGAGTCATGCAAGATGCCTGGTTGTGCACAAAAGCTGAGGAGATTCAATCCTATGCTGACAGTAACAACACCAAGTGCCTCTATAATGCACTCAAGCAGGTCTATGGCCCGCAACACTCAGGAACTTCAGCTCTCCTAAACCTAGATGGAACAACACTCCTTACGGAGAAGGACAAAATACTCGAAAGGTGGGTCGAACACTACAGTGCGGTCCTAAATCGGCCATCATCCATAAATGAGGAGGCAATTGCGAGATTGCCGCAAGTTGAAATAAACCAGTCCTTGGCGGTTCTACCAACAACTGAGGAAACCTGTAAAGCCATAACACTTCTCTCATCAGGCAAAGCTCCTGGGTCCGATGCCATTCCAGCAGAAATCTACAAGGCTGGAGGGCCCCGTTTAGTCGAGAAACTGACCGAGCTCTTCCAGACCATGTGGAAGCTAGAAGCAGTTCCCAAGGAGTTCAAGGACACTACTATAATCAATCTATATAAAAGGAAAGGCAATCGGCAGGACTGCGACAACCACAGAGGCATCTCCATACTATCAGTCGCTGGCAAAATCTTGGCGAGAATTCTTCTGAACCGCCTAACTGTTCATCTAGACCAGGATCTGCTATCCGAGAGTCAGTGTGGTTTCAGAAAAGACAGAGGAACCACTGACATGGTGTTTATTGCTTGGCAGTTACAGGAAAAATGCCAAGAACAAAATGTTGATCTATATATGGCCTTCGTTGATCTAACAAAAGCATTCGACACAGTCAGCCGGGAGGGCCTATGGAAAATCATGGCCAAGTATGGTTGTCCAGATAAGTTTATTGGCATTGTGCGTAATCTCCATGAGGGCATGATGGCCAGTATCAGAGAGCAGCAAGAACATTCTGATCCGTTCCCAATCACAAACGGGGTGAAGCAAGGCTGCGTCTTAGCGCCAACGCTGTTCAGCATGGTGTTTTCTGCCATGCTGCAAGACTCATTCCAGAACTACAACACTGGGATCAAATTCATCTACCGTTTTGACGGTGGGCTTTTCAATCTGCGGAGGCTGCAAGCCAAAACTAGAGTGGAGGAAGTCACTGTTCGAGAACTTCTGTTTGCTGATGACTGTGCTTTGGCTGCTGGCTCAAATAAAGATCTACAGGACAGTATGGACCACCTCTCCTCAGCTTGCAACAACTTCGGCTTGACAATCAGCACAAAGAAGACGAAAGTCCTATACCAATCCGCTCCTGGGAAACCCTACACTGAGCCAACCATCCTTGTGAATGGGCAAAAGCTTTCAGCTGTTGACAAGTTTATATACCTTGGTAGTACACTGTCTCGTGCCGTGCACATAGATGATGAAGTTAGCATCAGGACTGTCAAGGCCAGCGCTGCCTTTGGACGTCTACGTGACTCGGTATGGGAAAGGACTGGCATCAAGCAGGAGACAAAACTCAAGGTCTATCGGGCTGTTGTCTTACCAACTCTCCTGTATGGGTGTGAAACTTGGACAGTCTACCAGCGTCATGCCAAAAAACTGAGCCAATTCCACCTGAGCTGTCTGAGGAAACTGCTGAGGATCAAGTGGCAGGATAAAATCCCTGACACAGAAGTCCTCAGCAAGGCAAATATCCCCAGGATTTACACCATGCTTGCGAAGGAACAGCTTAGATGGACTGGCCACGTCACCAGAATGCCCTACGTGAGACTTCCAAAACAAGTCTTCTTTGGCGAGTTGAAAAATGGCAAGCGAGCACAAGGTGGACCTAAAAAGCGCTACAAGGACACCCTTAAAGCTTCCTTGAAGAGCTTTGGACTAGACCTGAAAAGCTGGGAATCCCTAGCACAGGATCGACCTGCCTGGAGAAGAAAAGTCCAGGACGGTGCAGTTCTCTGTGAGAGTAGGAGAAGCTCCTGTGCTATCTTGAAGAGGCAGCAGCGCAAATCTACCAAGAAAGTATATATGGCTGCACCACAAAGCTCAACATCCTCCCTGACCTGTCCAGTGTGCCATAGGGAATTCCAGGCCCGAATTGGCCTCTTCAGCCATCTGCGCACTCATCAAAACCTAACATAATGACAAATGTGCCATGGTCATCATCAACTTTGATGGACGAACAAGAAGAAGTTGTGCCACTATGCACCCAAACACCCCTTCACCAGAAAAGAATGATGATCAAGTTCCAGAAATCACAGAACCATTAAAAACAAACCAGTCCACTGAACCACCCTCTACGGAACATACTCAGAAAACAGAGACTGTGAAACGCTATACCGTAAGGATCACAAAACCACCAGCACGTTATCGTGATGAGTGAACAGTGATTAGTTAATATAAGGTTATAGCTCAGTTAGAGTGTGGTACATATTGTTTCAACATACAAGTTATACAGCAAGTAAGATAACTCTTGTAAAAAAAAAAAAAAAACTGTAAAACAATGTACCTCTATTGTTGTGCACAGAAATGTGTATCTTTTTGGTTGTGTTAAAGAAAATGTTTTGTAAATGAACATCCTATCTTATGCGGCTTTCACATAGGATGCGGTGTGCGCTGCGCTCGCCGCTGAGTTCCGCGCAGCCAAGCGATTTGTGCTCTGATGGCCAGACCAAAGTAGGCAGGGTGTTCAATAAATTACTACAGTGTTTATATTTGCGATAAATAGTCGACGAGGAATACACAGACTGATGTTGCTCGTCTCCATTTCACGTAACTTTAAGCATACCTACAACAAGCTGCTTTACTTAAAACACACCTGACATGCCAACTTGAATTGCTACGTGTTTCCATGACACGGCTTTCCTTCCGATGTCTCTGTAGGACCATAAACTTGTATTATAAAGCTCTGAGAATCCCGGGTATAAGCTTTTGTCCATTTTGCTTGTTTGGATGCCCCGTTTCTATTGGCCGCTCGGGTAATCGTCACAGAGCGCAGCGCAAAAATTAAACTATTTTGAACTTTGACCGCTGCGCTCGCGCTTTGCTCGCCGCAACAAAAAACCGCCCTCGCGCGGCACAAGCCATTGAAATGAATGGGTTTTATAGCTCAGCGCAGCGCACACCGCATCCTATGTGAAAGCCGCATTAGTGGGGAGGAAATGTTATGTAGCTAAATGTTGTGCTATATGAATACTAAATAAAGCAGTAAAAGAAGTGAGTGAATCAGCAAACAGCGTGTGAGTGTTGCTCTATGTGTTACGATAAAATTGTTTATATACATACATCAGCAAGCAACATAATACCATGCAGGAAACAAGCTGGTCTTTACCTAATGAGTGACCATTCACTGAACCTTCTGGGCAGTTTACTTGGTCATATAAGTACCTCTGGCACCATGCAGCAAAAAGCTTTAATTTAAATGTGTATCATTTCCTGGTGAAATGAGCTCTGGAATGCAAAATAGTCTGCACAACTTCGGTTCAGAGACCTGTTTCTATGAGTTGCCTGAGAATTTTCTCGATTTTCTCGGTATGAGTTTTTCTGAGTTCCTATATTCAAACGGCCACAACTTCTCCAAATCTTATCAGATTTCCATGTGTTACACATCGTTAGAAACTGCACTTTCAGAATCTGTGAATAACTCAAAATGGCCCAGATCCGACTTATGTCACTACTTTTTAACACCTTGTAAAAGTGGATTTTGCACTTTGTCCCAGTCAATTCCACCACAGTAATAAATAACTCTTACCCATGTCTACGGTTATTTTAGATAAACATCACAGGCATGGTGACAATGATGGTTTTATTTGTAGATGCAGATTTTTTTGTTGTTAAACAGTAACTAGTTAAATATTTTCTTTGTTTTGGTCACCAGATTTTCCAGTGTGTGTTTTCACTCTGTATTTAACATGATAGGCCGTGTTGTCTCCTGTCATTTTCTTTGTTTTAGTACGAAATATAATCTAAAACGCTATCTTCTAAAATATTTATTTAAAATACATTTAAGGATGCTTATATTCCAGCTCAAATTAAATGGTAATATATCATGAAAATGAAAAGTTGAGATTTTCGCCACAACAACAACAAAAATTGATGAATCATTTAAACTGGACATTTATTTTTTTATTTAAAATTTGCATTTGTTTGCTTTGAACATCATTCAAATCTGCATCAGCTGTTGGAATGATCTGGTCTTATTGTGAAGAAATTCATTTATGCATTTCATTTAAAACAAGAGATGGTAAATAGCAGCATTAAAATTTTGTTCAAGTAGTGATGATGACATACAAGAGGTCTTTGACATACAAGAAAACAAGCAGCCTTGAAAATAACAAATAATAAAAATAATAATAATATTATTAATAATATATACAGGCTTTCGAAGGTTCCTGATGTAAGAGAGAACCGAATTGTTTTTATTTTACCAGATGTCCTAGTCATTTCAGTCCTGACTTACATGTTTGTTCAGTACATTTCAGCAACTCAACTATAAATCGCACTTTAACAGCCGACACAACAGAAAACAGTGATTAGTAAAATATCAATATCACAGATAAAAACAGTAATAATGAATCAAATATGATTATAATGTAAAAAAATTCCTGCAATTCAAAACATGTTGACATACTGCAAATTCCAAAATGGCATCCATGCTTTAGCCTTACACATGCAATAGAGTACATTCACTTTCTATCAAGGACACTGCTGCTTCCAGCTTGCTGAACACACAAACGGTAAGGCTAACATCAAAGTCAATGTTTTGTTTATGAATTTGCTTACAGTAGTGATAGCTTTCATGGTAAACCAACTTTAGTCTGCTGTCTGTGGCTAGCTACTGTAATGTTGGCCAGAAAGGGTTGGGATGAACAAAAAAATTACAATCCTGATATTTTTAAAATACATAGACTTTGAGCAGGTCGTACACAAATATAGTTTGTACTTTCCATTTTGCAACTGCAACAAAAGTAGGAAAAACACATAACCGAGAAGGTGATCAAACAACACGCTTCAAGAAACCTTATGCATTTGTCAGTGAGAAACTCAACAATCAACACAAAAACATTTGCTTTTTATCTTTTTGGGCCCTTATATTACACCCAGTGCAATGCAATGCCAAATTTTTTTGTTTCCACCGAACTCCGCTTATTAAACGTGAAGCAGCACACAAACATGCCAAATATTAAAAATGAAAGAATTACAATATAAAAGATTATTTTTGTGTACATGAAGGGTCATTGCATGTATCAGGAAATGTCAAATCCGCCATGGTTTAAGCACCACTGGCTTTTAAAGGGAATGGGAGATGGGACTCTGATTGGCTCACGGGCGTCGGAACCATCATACTGTATGTGGGTACCTGGGTTGGACAAGATCCACCCACTTTTAAAGACCAAAGATGTTGGACCTACTCACTTTTTCTCTAATTTAGCGCATATGTTTATTCAATGTCAGTCAAATCCATTCCACTAGAAATGCACTAATAAATTTAACTCCGCTCCATGCCTTGACTTCCATCCTGCTGCTTCCTCAAATCCATTCCACTTCACTCATTTAGAGTCCATATAAATTAACTTTGGGTGATGACAGGACAAGATAAACAACGTTTTTATGCTATAAAAGTAATTATTTAATTAAAATGCACCAGAATACAAGAAAATGACATCTTCACCAGTAAATGCTTTGGACTCACCCACATTTTTTACACATCAACACACACATCTCTGCTACAAATGAACACGTGGGATCTACATTATTGTACAATTACACAAAAATTAACAGAAGTGCAAATGTTACCCCATAGGTGGGGTTCATTGTAACAAGCAGAGGGTTTAAACACAAATAATTCAATAAAATTCTGTCTGTATACTGGTCGCCGTGATTTCACCAAGTAAGATGTGATCCTGGATCAACATTTTTTGTTGATCCTGGATCAACGTTTTTTGTTGATCCTGGATCAACGTTTTAATCAAAGACATCCCAATTTACCCTTAACTCAAACCCTAACCATTTTTAAACCCTGAAATTAGTGTGAAATAATAGTTTGAGGGGTCTTTTTTAAAAGCCCCTAACCCAATCCTAAACCTAAATCTAACATACACCCAAATCCTAATCCTGCAATCTTATTGGTTAATGAAAATGTTGATCCAGGACCAACAATGGTGTTGATCCAGGATCACATCCTACTTGGTGAAATCACGTTCACCCTGTATACTAAAGGTGGATATTGTTTCTATATCTGCCTATAATAGATAGATATCCACACATTCATCCATCCATGATCCTTCATCTAATCATCCTTGTATTATGCAGCCATGAATAGAAATAGATTTTTTAAACAACCAACCCGTCTGTGTAAAAATGATTTAAATCCCAGCTATCAGTTACTAGGAGTTGCTTACATGTTTTTCAAAATGGTGTTATGTTTTAGGTAACAAGTGATTAAAATAATATAAGGTTGGATTTGGTGACTTCCACAACAAACTCAGTAATCAATAAAAACATAAGATGAAGAAATTTACTTTCATGCCTCCAAAACACACTTTGTTCAATATCTTAACCAAAACAAATTCACATGAGATCTTCTGAGAGTACGAGAAAAAGATCAAAAGCACAGATTGCTTGGCCCTCTATAAATATGTATAGAAGCCGTGTTACAATTAACCGGCACTAGTTTGTGCCCCACACAACTCTTTTGGACCAGGCGCCTTGCGTGGCAACAATTTTTATCTGTTGTTCAATTAGATTCGGACATGCCCTTTGCACATCTGCCATGCACTACAGATCATGTGCTTAGATCAATAATATAGAGCCTATTAATTTTGTTACTTCTATAATAATCGTACATTTTTTGCAGGATTGACTTTGTACAAATTTATACAAGTTAGCCATCTCGAAAATAAGAGATCAGGCTGGTATATAAAAAAGGGTGTTGTTAAGAAAAAACATGGACCACATAAAAAAAACAAGGCTTATTGCTTTTATAAACTGAATATTTCATATACATAGCAAGTGCTTGTCACCCAACACAGATGCAGTGGTGCAGTAATACTGATGTAATGATGTAACCACAACTTAAAAATCCAGCAAAAGTAATTCGTTTTATAACTAGGCTCAATTAAGAATGAGTTAAGTACACACGTTTACACAAATGTGTGAGCCCATTTTAGAATCTTTGAAAGGTTATTTCTAAAGCATTTATTTGAATACAAAGAGCCCTGTAAAGGGTTCTTCACAGACATGTAAATTCTTCATCGATTGTTTAAATCTATCACTTCAATAATGTTTCAGTGAAGGAAGGTCTGCGATTGAACTTGCAGATTCCTATAAGTAATTTGCCTTACAAATGAACTGGAAAGACTGCTTCTTTGCATAAACTTGAAATTATCCATCAAGACAACATGGACATTTCCATTTGGTCACGGACAGTAGCTGAGAAAAAGACACAGAGAAGAATATAGGGCAGGGGAAAGAGGGGAACAACAAAAACAGAGGTAAGCTCAGTTTTTTGGGGGTTGGGGGGGTGCATACTTGTGGGTAAAAGAATGGATATAAAACTGTTAATAACTGTTCATCTGTATTCCTCTTTTGTCCAGTAAAATAAAGAAATCAAAGCAAAGACTCCAAACTGAATTGTATATATTTCAACGTGATGCCCAGCCGATGCGCGACCAACGACCACCGGCTGAACCAGTTTAATCCGCTTACCCGCTTCCTATCCCTACCGTGTCTATATATATAAATATTATTCTCTCCCTAGGGTTTTTGTCCTTATAGGATTTTTTCCCATCGGGTTTTCTCCTAGGGGGTTTTTTAGTCCCAGGGAGAGTCAGCCAACTTTGGCTTAACTTAGCACTTTACTGTATACGTGACATTATTAATACGCTCGCTTACACGGTTTATCCTTAGCCGCTTTATTCTACTTCTTATACTATAATGTATTGATTTTCAGTGTTCTCCTCTACATCTACTCATGTAAAGCTGCTTTGCAACAATTAACAATTGTGAAAAGCGCTATATAAATAAAATTGAATTGAATTGAATATTTTTCTTATCCCTCTTCAATAATAATAATAATAAAATAATAATACATTTAGATGTACTGTAGCCTGTTCTCTCAAAACTGTCTTACACAACATTAATGTTACAATACTGATGATGTAATATATATTATGTTTAACTCATATGTGTCTTACATGTTAGAAGAAAGCATCTATGTGAGATTGTGACCTGAACAGTAAGATGTGGATGTTGGGTTGTCTATATGTACTGTTTGGTAAGTTATACTGATTTATTTTGTTTAAAAAAAATCCCAATTTCTCATTTGACTAATTTACATGTTGAGATGACATAATGTTAAAATGTTATTTGACACAGGATAATTAACTTGATTATGCTTCACAAGTCATACTTCACACATCATTTTGTCTGTAGTATATACTGTAGGTGTATTGAGCGATATTTAAATATAAAATACATGTACGGAAACCTTACATATTCACTCGTTTAAAAAAATCTTAATTTCAGGATTTACTGACAGGTAAAGTAACTTTTATAAGCGAAACCGCAAATATACAAACTAGGGCAGGGCGATATCAAAGTTATTTCTCTGTAATATTGGGATGAATGACGACATATGATAACTATCTTTGTATTTTCTACAAAGTGAAAGTCAAAGCATGAATGTGAGATGTCACAAAAACTTTTATGAAAACATAGAGTATTATGAAAATAAAATTATAAGACAGATGTTCCTCCCTGATTGAAAATGTACAGCTACATAACATGTGAGCTGGTTGGGCTTATGTACATATCTGACGGAATTAAGAGCATATCAGATCATACTGATATAGATGGTATTGTCTCATCCCGGTATACCAAAACTCGATATACAAGCTAAAGGATGGGGAGCCAGGAAGTTAAATTAGTCCTAAATGAGAAATGAGCACCCATAGAAATTTCCTTAACACATTAAAATGATCAGCCAGGATGAATGGTGTTGTGGTATCAGGGATGGAGCGGGATTCAATTACAGCCTTGGGGTTTAATGCATTTACGCATTCTTTTTTTGCCTTAGATTGGCCCACTATAGTTCACTATTGACTATATAGTACCATTAAAGCCTCAGTAGCCTACATATTTAAGTCTGCAAAAGTCCACTGTTATCTGCAGCCTTGCAATTCATTGTATTTTTTTAAATATATAAGTTCCAATTCAATGCAAATATATTTACATTTAGTCATTTTGCAGACGCTTTTGTTTTTTTAAAGGACAAGTTCGGTATTTTACACTTAAAGCCCTGTTTTCAGATTGTTTATGGTGAAATAGAATGATTTTGACTGAAATTTCGACATTTGCGGCTGTCCTGAGAATTTTCGCGTGTTTGTGTTTCAGCTCAGACCTCTACAATGGGTTTAATGGTGCACTGGAACAATCCTTCCTAAAATGCATTAAACTTTCGTTTACAAAGACGTGAAACTCACCGAGTGGTCAGGGGTGTTCACTGATATGCTCACACAAAAATCGCTGCAAAAGATGCTTTCCAACAGCTGTTTTAGCATTCGTTGTAAACTTGTGGACCTATTTTTCCAAACGCCTCACACCCATACATTCTTCCGCTTAGAGCTTGAATAATAAACACTCCAGCCCAGGTGGTGGCGCTAATCCGCTTTTGCCAATTGCAAGAATAGAAACAAAGTTCCCGGCGCGGAGTAATACCGTACCTCACAGCACATCTAATACATGTCAATGAAGTTGGTAAAAACTACGATAAAACCTGTTGGAATGCGTCTTTTGGAGCGATTTTTGTGTGAGCATACCAGTGAACACCCCTGACCACTCGGTGAGTTTCACGTCTTTGTAAACGAAAGTTTAATGCATTTTAGGAAGGATTGTTCCAGTGCACCTATAAAGCCATTGTAGAGGTCTGAGCTGAAACACAAACACGCGAAAATTCTCTAGGGCAGCCGAAAATGTCGAAATTTCAGTCAAAACCATTCTATTTGACCATAAACAATCTGAAAACAGGGCTTTAAGTCTAAAATACCGAACTTGTCCTTTAAGTGACTTACAAATGAGGTAAACAATAGAAGCAATTATAGCAACACAAGAACAGCAATACATAAGTGCACTGGAAATAGTGACCACAAGAGTCATGCAAAATGTAATAAAGAACTTCAATATTTAATAACTACCTGGACAATAAAAATAATAATTAATACATTTGTTTAAAAATTCATTAATTAATCTATAAATAAATAGACAAAGTTACAAAAAAAAATCATTATGTAACCTTTCATTTGGCAATAAAAAGTGAGATTATAAAAATAACCTAGAAATAAAATATTAATCCATTAATAAATAGTTCAGAGTAATATAACAATTTACAAAAACAACATAAAACACTCAATAAGTTCATCATTTTAAATTGCATTTATAAATTCTTAATTAAATAATGGAATTTCAAAATGTATTTCAAAAAGTGATTTAAAAAGAGAAATAAATAACTGGATTCATAAATTGAACTACAAATACAGGTTTAAATGAGGCATTTAAAAGGGCATTTCCGTTTAACATTTCTGTTTTCATTTCCAGATGGTTCTCCTTATTCTTTTTGCTATTCGATTTGCTTTTTGTTTTAGCCTAGCGTTTTCTTGACTCTTTGGGTCCTTGCAAATGGTCAAATGAGAAATGCAAATTAGTTATGGCTCGCTGAATGGTTTTGATTGTACGTCATGTGCAGATTTACAGATCTCGGATGAGGACCCAAAGAGTCACGTAAAAGCTAAATAGAGAGTGTTACGATCCCAGATAGTGTTTTTAGGGGTATGAATGGGAGGCAACAATATGAAATGATGGTGGATTTATTTTTGGTGTGTGTATGGGAGCCAACAACGACAGACAACAAAAATACTGGGCAAAACTGTGCAATTTATTAATGTACAAAGGTGTTTAGTGGTGTGACAAGGTGAATAAAAGGTGATGATATTTACAATATTTACAAGTAACAAATACACAAAAGGGGAAAGGGGCACGAGCGGTGCCAAAACAAAGAAACAAACAAAACAAAACCGTTCTAGCTGACGTTTAACCCTCTTACCTACGCTATAAAATACAAAGGTAATTCGATAAATCTTCAGCGTCACACGACGCCCTAACTTACCTACTCTACCTACCCAAACACAAAACGTACAGAGGGTGGCACACGCTCCTAAACTAGTGTCTCTAATACAGTGAATGTAACCTACGTGTTGCACAATGTATGTCACGTGACGTACTTACCTGTCCGCTTTCCCCAATATCAAAAGTCACACACAACAGAGCGAATGAACACTATCGTACAAACGCATAAACAAGTGATTAATAAACTGGGTACGAACAGTCTGACATACACAACGAGAAACAACACAGCAAATGAGTTTGACACAGTATAACACAACAACGGGGTTTAACAATATCAGTAACCAGCGTACTGGCATGAATGAACAGCGGTGGGTTTTAAATAGGCGGGATCGGGTGTTGATTGGTGGATCGACGAGTGACGTCACACATGATAATTAAGATTGACAGGAAAGGTGTCCAATGGCCGGGATCTGAGAAGACAGACAGCGGAGGAGAGAGAGAGAGAGAGAGAGAGAGAGAGAGAGAACAAAAAGAACACAAAAACCAACAAACAACAGAGCACGTAACACCCCTCTCCTTAAGAACAAACACCTGTTTGTTTAAAGTGAAACAGATGTAACTAATTATGAACACTAGACTCGGGAAAGTGCATCTGCAACAACATTCTCAGCACCTGATTTGTGCTTAATTTCCAGGTTGTAACTTTGAATGACAAGAGACCAGCGCATTAACCGTTGATTCTGGTTATACATGCGAGACAGAAAGACTAATGGGTTATGATCCGTAAACACAGTAACATGTAAAGAAGATGAACCAACGTAAACTTCAAAATATTGCAATGCAAGTAATAATGCCAAAGCTTCTTTTTCTATGGTAGAATAGTTGAATTGATGTTTATTGAACTTACGGGAAAAATAACACACAGGATGGTCAATGCCCTGCTCATCCTCCTGAAGGAGAACAGCGCCTACACCCACAGCACTGGCATCAACTTCTAGTTTGAAAGGTAATGCAAAATTGAGTGCAGAGAGAACAGGTGCATGACACAACAAACACTTAACTGTTTCAAATGCGTTCTGACATTCATTTGACCAGACAAAGGGTTGTGACGGACTTAACAAACTAGTAAGTGGATAAGCAACAGTGGAAAAGTTTTTACAAAAACTACGGTAGTAGCCGGCCATGCCCAGAAACCTACGCAGCTCACGCCGCGTGGTCGGAGCGGAGAACTGAGCAATGGCTGTGACCTTCGCTTCGATAGGTCGCACTTGACCATGACCCACCTCTTTGCCGAGGTATGTCACAGTAGCTTGTCCAAACTCACACTTCGCTAAATTTAGCGTTAATGAGGCTTTTGTAAGGCGCTCAAACACCGTTCTCAGAAGAGATACATGTTCCGACCACTCTGATGAATAAATCACTAAATCGTCCAAGTATGCATTACAATTCGGAACACCTGTCAACACTAAATTAACAAGCCTCTGAAAGGTTGCAGGTGCGTTCCGGAGACCGAAAGCCATGATGTTATATTGTAGGAAATTATCAGGGGTTACGAAAGCGGAGATATCGAATGCACGTGGGGTAAGAGGAACTTGCCAGTATCCTTTTAATAAATCCAGCTTGCTCACAAAGCGAGCAGAACCTAAATTATCTATACAATCCTCCCTGCGAGGCAGTGGGTAACAGTCAGGCACTGTAACAGCATTTACCTTTCGGTAATCAGTACAGAACCTAAATGTTCCATCAGGTTTAGGTACTAACAAGCATGGGGAACTCCAAGCACTGCAGCTCGGTTTAGCAAGACCATTTTCTAGTAAGTACTCCACTTCTTTCTTCATGACCGATCTTTTTGTTATATTTACTCTGTAAGGGTGTTGTTTAATGGGAATTGCATTTTCAACATTAATGTCATGCTGTAACACTGTCGTTTGTGTTGGAATGTCACCAAAGAGAGATGGAAAAGCTCGAATTAATTCTACAATGTCCTGTCTTTGCACTTCTGTTAAATGCATGAAATGTGACGGCAAATCTTTCAATATTACAGAGTTTGCTAAACGTGTGCATTGATGAGGAGCGTTGCGCAGCACAATGCCATCCTCATCAGCTCCATTCGCAGCTGCAGGGGATTCTACAGGGGAGATCACGGCTACTGGAGAAACAACAGGCTTTGTCATGTTTTCTGTAACCGAATCCTGTGTATTTCTTTCATGATATGCCTTTAACATATTAACATGACACAAACGAGATTGGCGTTTTCGGTCAGGAGTGCATATAACATAATTAGTGTCACTAATTTTCCTTAATACTTCGTAGGGACCAGTAAAGCGTGCTGACAAAGCTGAACCGGGGACAGGTAATAAAACCAGAACTTTGTCACCAGGTTTAAATGAGCGAAGCGCAGCTTTCTCATCAAAGAGACGTTTCATCCCTTTCTGTGCAGTAGCGAGAGACTTCTTAGCAAGAGAACAGGCAGTATGTAGTCGTTCTCGGATTTTACAAACATAGTCCAAAATGTTAGTTTTAGGACTTGTCTCAATTGCCATTATATTTTCTTTTAGGACTTTTAACTGCCCCCTAACCGTATGGCCAAAGACGAGCTCCGCTGGGCTGAAACCGAGACTTTCTTGTACGGTTTCACGAACGGCAAACAATACTAAGGGAATTCCCTCGTCCCAATCTTTTGCTGAATCAATACAATATTTTCTCAACATCGACTTTAGGGTTTAGTGAAACAGTTCCAGCGCGCCCTGACTTTCGAGGTGGTACGCGCTAGAAACGTTGTGAGAAATGCCAAGAGATTTCAACACTTGGGAAAACAACTTTGACAGAAAGTTAGTACCTTGGTCGGTTTGCACAATCTTCGGTAAGCCAAACTTAGAAAATAATTTTATTAGAGCTTTTATTACAACAGGTGCGGTAATTTTGCGCAGGGGAATTGCCTCGGGGAAATGGGTAGAGACACACATCATTGTCAGCAAAAATTGGTTTCCCGATTTCGTTTTAGGCAGCGGCCCCACACAATCGACAATGACGTGTTCGAAGGGTTCCCCAATAGCAGGAATGGGCGAGAGGGGAGCAGGTGGAATCACCTGATTTGGCTGCCCCACATACTGACAGGTATGGCAAGAACGACAAAACGCAGCTACATCCGACTTCAAACCAGGCCAAAAGAAATGTCTAAGAATTCTGTTATATGTTTTAGTGATACCAAGATGTCCTGACAACTCGTGGTCATGAGCTAAACTCAACACCTGTTGTCGATAAGGAGTAGGTACTACAATCTGGCATACAATACCCCACTCTTTATCTGAGGCTGTAATCGGCCACCATTTACGCATCAGCAGCTCATTTTCCACAAAATACTCAGCATTTCGTTCTTTAATGGTAGACTTCCCTAAAGATTTAACAGCATCAAAACACTTGGCGAGAGATTGATCCTCTTTCTGTAATGTAATTATTTGTTCTCGGGTCACCGGCAATTTTAAGTCCTCAGTTTTAACATCTGAACCAAGTGACTTTACTCTCCGCTGCTTCTCTTCACTGACAGCTGTCACGGGCACCTCCGGTGCGAAAATCGGGGCGATGAATGAATCAGCTAGGTTGACCACATCGCCCGCTTTCCGCGACTGAGCGCGCGTTAGCACACAAGCCGGGAAAACGTCAGGGTATGTCTTAGACAAATCATCCTCACAAAACACATCAGGTTTATCCAAAACCTCTAACACTGGCATTACTTTGCCCCCTGCCAGGTCATTACCTAGGATGAAGGTAACGCCTTTAACTGGAAGTGAATGCCGCACACCGACCCTCACAAACCCAGTAACCAGCTCACTTTCAATATGTACACGATGTAATGGTACATTAACTATTTCCATTTCTAGTCCCTGTACAAGCACACTGGAACCGCACGACGTTTCCTCAGACAAAGGCAACACGTCTGCAACAATAAACGACTGTGCAGCACCAGTATCTCTAAGCATCTGTATTTGTTTTTGATCCTCAGGTTTGCCAGTTAACGAAATTAACCCCTTCAACAAGAAAGGTTTATAACTAGAGTCAGGTACTTCACACACAGCTTCGGGCTTACATAAATCCACTACGGTGTTCACAAAACCAACACTTTTTGGTTGCTGTTTGCGTTTTAATGCAATGCAATCAGAAATTACATGTCCCTGCTTGTGACAATAAAAACATTCCCTTACCTCTTTAGGACGCGGGGAGATAGTTTTTGGAGTTGGGGACTGTAACTGGGGCGACAAAGTCTTTTCAGATCGTGCAGAGAAAAACACATTTTTGTGAGTCAACACAAACTCATCCGCCAGCACTGCGGCTTGAGAGAGGGAGGTTTCCTTCTGTTCATTCAGGTAAACCACCACTCGCTCCGGCAGACAATTTTTAAATTCCTCCAACAAAATTAATTCCCGCAGAGAATTGAAATCATTAACTTTGCTAGCAACACACCACTTATCAAAAAGTATACCCTTTTCTCTAGCAAACTCCACAAAAGTCAAGTTAGGCATTTTCCTGTGATTTCTAAATCTTTGTCTAAATGCCTCGGGCACCAACTCGCAAGCGCGTAGTATAGCAGCTTTCACTGTGTCATACTTTAAACTGTCTTCTAATGACAGGGTAGAGCAGACTTCCTGGGCCTTACCAATCAGCCAACATTGTAACAACAAAGACCAAACATCTTTTGGCCAACGGAGGGAAAGCGCAATGCGCTCAAACGCATTAAAATACGAGTCCACCTCCGACTCCCTAAACTGAGGCACTAACGCAATATGCTTGCTCACATCAAAGGTAGCCGAGGACGATTCGACCACTGGGGAAACATTAGAATCTGGTGCGGGAGTCTGCTGCGCAGCTGAGTTGGCGGCAATCTTCATCGCTTCCAGCTCAAGCTGTCGCAACTTTATTTGTTTCTCAGCCTCTATTTCCAACCTACGTATTTCCAATCGCAGCTCTAACTCAGCCTGCCGCACTTGAGCTTTTTCTTGGGCTTCCAGTTGTAAACGGGCGAGGCGGACCTTCAGCCGCGCATCCCCTCTGGACCAAGTAGACACAGGAGAGAACGGTTCGAACTGGGGCAAGCTGGCCTTGGCGTCGGACTCCTCCTCGGCCTCAGCGGCAGCCTGTTCCCCCACACCCTGTTCATCTCCGGAGGTAGAAGGCTGTGCAAGTTCGGCACCAAGTGAACACGTCTCCCCATCGGCCTCCTCATCAACAGCGTCCCCAGACATAAGCAAAACATTTAATTCAAACAAACCTTGCAAAACTGTATGTTTAATTTCTTTTTTAAGAGCCTGCCTGACAACGGAGATTTTGTAGTGTGCTGCAATTGCAAACAAATCATCCTTCCTACACTTATTTATCTGCCATATGGTGGGATTTTTAATAAATGCTTGTAAATCAAACAAAGCCATGTTTCGATTGTTATTCCCACACACACAAAAACCACAACACCAACACACCCACCGGTAAAGCGCAAAACTACTATCAAGCTTACAGGCCTCACAAGTACGTCGATGACCCAACACACACCAAAAAAAAAATTAAATATAGTAGAAAGGGACGAGCCCCCAAATTTGTTACGATCCCAGATAGTGTTTTTAGGGTTATGAATGGGAGGCAACAATATGAAATGATGGTGGATTTATTTTTGGTGTGTGTATGGGAGCCAACAACGACAGACAACAAAAATACTGGGCAAAACTGTGCAATTTATTAATGTACAAAGGTGTTTAGTGGTGTGACAAGGTGAATAAAAGGTGATGATATTTACAACATTTACAAGTAACAAATACACAAAAGGGGAAAGGGGCACGAGCGGTGCCAAAACAAAGAAACAAACAAAAAAAACCGTTCTAGCTGACGTTTAACCCTCTTACCTACGCTATAAAATAAAAAGGTAATTAGATAAATCTTCAGCGTCACACGACGCCCTAACTTACCTACTCTACCTACCCAAACACAAAACGTACAGAGGGTGTCACACGCTCCTAAACTAGTGTCTCTAATACAGTGAATGTAACCTACGTGTTGCACAATGTATGTCACGTGACGTACTTACCTGTCCGCTTTCCCCAATATCAAAAGTCACACACAACAGAGCGAATGAACACTATCGTACAAACGCATAAACAAGTGATTAATAAACTGGGTACGAACAGTCTGACATACACAACGAGAAACAACACAGCAAATGAGTTTGACACAGTATAACACAACAACGGGGTTTAACAATATCAGTAACCAGCGTACTGGCATGAATGAACAGCGGTGGGTTTTAAATAGGCGGGATCGGGTGTTGATTGGTGGATCGACGAGTGACGTCACACATGATAATTAAGATTGACAGGAAAGGTGTCCAATGGCCGGGATCTGAGAAGACAGACAGCGGAGGAGAGAGAGAGAGAGAGAGAGAGAGAGAGAGAGAGAGAGAGAGAGAGAGAGAGAGAGAGAGAGAGAGAGAACAAAAAGAACACAAAAACCAACAAACAACAGAGCACGTAACAGAGAGGCTAAAACGAAAAGCAAATCGAATAGCGAAAAGAATAAGGAGAACCATCGGGGAAATGAAAACAGAAATGTGACCAGTCACGGAAAGTAGAGACACAAGTCGGCAGCACAAGTTTCGAGATAATGAGAAACAAAGTGTTTATTTTCAAAATTTGTGATTTTCGTTTTATTGCAGAATCTGTTAGTTGAGATCACGAAGAAGCCTCTCCATGTTTGAGATAGCAGTTTTTGTATATTTAAAAGCGTACATTTTGCGGTTGAAATCGGCTTGTTTTTCCAGAGATTCTAGCGTACAGTGGGGGGCGTCATTGTCTGTGTGTATATTTACATACTGTATAAGCTTGTGTTCTCGCCTCCGCCCCCAAAGGGAACAGCGTGACTACTGATTGAGGATAGTTCACCCAAAAATGAAAATAATATAAGTAATGACTTACCCTTATGTCGTTCTAAACTCAAAAGACCTCCGTTCATCTTCGGAACACAGTTTAAGATGTTTTAACGTTAGATTTAGTTCGAGAGCTTTATGTCCGTCCATTGAAAATCTATCTATGGTTTCCATGTCCAGAAAGGTAATAAAAACATCATCAAAGTACTCCATGTGACATCAGTGGGTCAGTAAGAATGTGTTGAAGCATCGAGAATACAGTTTGGTCCAAAAATAGCAAGAATTACAACTTTATTCAGCATTGTCTTCTCTTTCGGCTCGAGCGTGAAGTCACGTGACTGTAGTTCCATGTCACTGACTTTATGCGGCACCGCAGTCGGATGTTCTTGCATCACAACATGAAGACAAACACATACACAAAAAAGGCTTGTTTGAGAGCTTGCCTCGCCTGAAATATAGGCGAGAGTAGCCGGCTGCAGAGAGGGGAGGAGTGAAAAAAGTGCAGGCAAGCCGGACGCTTCATGAATCTCGCTGTGTTGTGGACTGCAAATGTCAGCAATGGAAGAGATCGCGTTCGCGTCTTTTATCGCGGATTAAATAGATGCAATACCAAAAAATGCATTTACATTAAGAGGATTATAAGGAGAATCAACAAAGGTGAACTGCTCTTTACTGAAATAGGCTTAGTAAATGTTGGGATGTAATCGAAGTCTACTTTCGTTTCTGTGTGAAATAAAAACAGCACACAGTACAAATAATACAACACCAATACAAAAGTTGTGTCCCTACTTTCCGTGACTGGTCACAAATGTTAAACGGAAATGCCCTTTTAAATGCCTCATTTAAACCTGTATTTGTAGTGCAATTTATAAATCCAGTTATTTATTTTTCTTTTTAAATCGCTTTTTGAAATCGTAGCTTAAGTAGCACTTGAAAATCATGGTAGATCTACGAGTGGTCTGGAGTAATTGTTAATTCATAAGTGCATCGTAAGACAACAGAGTTACAAGGTCACCTGCAGGACAACCAGCAAATTGCACTCCTGCAATGGTGATAATGTAATGTTTTAAATGTAGGCTATATTTATTTATTGGGGTTTTCTTTGTTTATTTGTTTAAATTACTTTAATATAATATATTTAAAATTCAAATGAGAAATCAAATTTAAATGACTAAACATAAATTAATAAAGAAGGAAAACGTATTTGGTACAATTTTGGTAAAAGTTGGTACTAGCAAATTGATAAATGGTTCCTACCAATTGCTGCTATAATTCATCTAGGCTACAGAAATTTTTTTTAAGGGTATGACATCTCATTAAAGAAACCAAATAGATATTTACGGTACAATGCAATAATCCATAATAACAAATAAACATAAATAATAAACAACAAATAATAATAATAATCTAAACTATAATATAAAATGCAGAAGGCATTTTGCAGTGGGACGAGTCCTAACTAAATACGGAAAAGAATATTTCATTATAAACAATTTTAAATCATTTAAAAGGTCGTTGAATAATAATAAAAAATATTATAAAAAATATTAGTGCACATCGGCTGAAGATCATTAGCCTAAACAAGCTTCTGCTTCAAATTCGAGTCATTCTATTCGTGACATTTCAGCACTTGAGAAACGGATAGGGACTAAAAGTAGCACTTAAAACCCAGCTGCGAGCGATCGCTTTACGTGCATCTTTGGGAAACACACGTAAATGAACAACGAATGTTCGGTAAGTAGCTCGTAGAAAGCGCTCTTAAGTGCTAAGTTCGATCGTTATCGGGAAACCCAGCCCAGGAGCAGAGGCTTAAATTTGATGCGAGCTACTATAGGAAGCCAGTGTAATGTCACGGAGTGACAAAATACAGGCGGAACGAAAAATGTCGGAAATAGTTCCGCCCAGACCGATTTCAACAAACACCTGACCGGTTCCGGCTGACTCCGGGCAAGCGAAATCAAGGGTAATATCGATTAGGTGTGTAGGATGAACGGGGCGATCGGCGATTGGCTTTCGTGAGAAGAGGAGGCCTATAAATACGGCGACAAAGAAATCAGAGGGATGTAGTTTGCTCTGGGTGAAGATTGTTCCAGGTGAAGCCGTTCTGGTGTGTGCTGGGAGTTCGGTGGAAGCGTTGGTGTGAAGAAGGAGACGTTTGATGTGGATTACAGGCTGGGCGAAGGACTTACGTATATTGGGCTGAATTAAATTCAGAGATAAGTGGAAGATCATACATGCTGCAGTGTTGTTGTGATCCTGTTATGTGTATTGAAGGAACTGGAGATGTCAAACGGACGTGAGAAGTGAATCTAAAGAGAGGAAGCGGAGATGGAGGATTAAGACATCTATTGTGAGGTACTGTGCAAAGAGAGAAACAGTGTGATCTATCAGAACCCCTTCTGTGATGTACTGCTATGCTTGCCTCTGCCCTACCACTGCCTGAGCTTGTCTGTGTACAATAGCATTTGTCACGGAGTGACTTTTGAAGGGCGGAACCTAAAGTGATTAAGATTAGTTCCGCCCGGACATTGGTCCCTTAAACACCCGTTACTTCCGGGAACTCCGGGCAACCCAAATTTGGGTGTTATTGACAACAGGTGGACCGATGAGTGTGGCGATTGATGATTGGGCAATTCCATGAAGAGAAGGCATATAAATAGGGCATCAGAAACACAGGAAAGGGTGGTGTTATTCCAGCAGTTGTTCTGGGTGCAACGGAGCGGTGGAGACGATTGGAGAGATGAGTGTATGGTGGATTTTGGTGAATGGGCAAAAGGAGACACACACATGGAGTTGAGTATACAGATAACCTTTATTGAAGTGTTGTATTTACATGCGTTGTGTTCTGGGAAAGATAACACGCATTGAAGAGCTGCTAGGACTGCAGTTGAAGGAGATTGTGCTGCCAGCCGTGTCTGACGTCAGATATCTGGAAAGGAAGTGAAAAGATCCAGTGTTAATGAAATCGTGAGTACACAGAAATATTCATTGTGTCAGTGTTTACCTTGAAAGTGTGGAATATCAGTGTACCTCTTGTGAGTTGTGACTAGTGTGCAGGCGGCCCCACTGTGAAAGGATTGGTGGGTGAGCCGGAAACAACTGAGGAAGGAGTACGTTGCCTTTGTCGTGGCTGTGATGCTTTCATCTGGCCATCCGCTGCATCGGTGCCCCCAACGCCCAGGAACTAATATGGAACGATTCTGTTGTCAGTAATCACCCCCTAGGCCGGGAAAGAAATCCTGTGGAAAAGAACGTGTACTGGTGCTGGTGGACGACCGCTCTTCTATATATACGCCCGCTTGTGATTTCAGAGGTCCGCCTCTGGTCCCCTTCTCCACCGAGTGGTGGCGAGGCAACGGTAACAAGTAAGGAACAGTGTGCATATTGTGGGGAACGTCAACAGAGGGAAGTATTGGCTGCTATATGAAAAGCCAGCTGTGTAGCCCTTGTGTATGATTACCTGTTTGTGGAGTGATTTCAGAGGTCCGCCTCGGTCTAGATCTCTTGTCCTGTTGTTGGAAGAGAGGAGAGGGAAGAGTTCGATCCTTTCCTGGGGTACATACTTGGTGTAACCAACCTAGCTGAATTCATCCATCGTGGTGATGCCAGCTGAGGCCGTGTTGGCCCAACGCGCAGCAGCTTCAACCTGTACTTCCATCTACCCTTGTTCAAATCTGAGAGGTGGTGTGTCTTTCCCCATATATTCACCGAGGTAAATTTTGTGAAGGAACTCTGTCTGTCCGTTACCACTTCTACAGGTCTGAGCCTAAGGCTCTGTGTCGTTGTGGGAGTGTTTCCATGGTTAGAGGTGACCGTGTTGAGTGTTGGTCTGTGAAGTCTGCCCCGGTGAAGAAGACTACAGGTGCCGTGACCAATATATCCTCTCCAGTCTCCTGAGCTCTAAAGGGCTAAAGCCTGTCGTCCCCCTCTTCGAGGGTCTGTGAGTTGTATCCATTCAGTATTGCCCTTGTATACTCACCTGTATGCCCAGAGTAAAGCTCCAGTTGCCCCTGTATACTCACCTGTACACCCAAAGCTAAGAGCCAGCGTATTGCCCTTGTATACCCACCTGTATGCCCAAAGTAAAGCTCCAGTTGCCCCTGTATACTCACCTGTACACCTAAAGCTAAGAGCCAGCATATTGCCCTTGTATACTTACCTGTATGCCCAAAGTGAAGATTCAGCTGCCCTTCTGTATACTCACCTGTACACCCAAAGCTGTACACCCATCCTTCTCGCATACTTACCCACACACCGAAGCGACCCCAGTAGATTCATCTGCATACTTACTGGTCGCCCTGTAAATACTTACCCGTGGATCTTCTAGGTGTCTCCAACAGTGGACTTAAAATCTCGTGGCTAGCAGTGCCGGGTACGCACCCCCTTTAATTAGTCAGTGTTACTTACCACCTTCACTTCTTCACGTGCAGGAATCGGAAAGGCTCCACTGACAGTTTCCCTGCAGGACAAATACAAAGACACAGCTGAGAATAACCCTGTTTGAGTCACGTGAGGGAGAGAACACGAACAGTCTGCAGACCTACCTGAGAGCCCCCGTGACAGAGTCAGAAGCGATTTGGACTGACACTCTCTGGATCCGAGAGTTGAATTTTAGATTCTCTCTCCCTTCCCTATTTACCTTTTAATTAAATTAGATAAAGTTTGTTTTAATTTTACTTACGCTCCTTGTGTGTCTGATCATTGGTGTGTTCTTGGGACCTCCTCGAGGTGGAAACTAGGGAGGGGCGAGACTCACGTAATTTGTGGTCCGCTCCGACCTGTGACATATTAAGTGCTTATTTATCACCCAGTCTTTCAGTCACTGTGAAGTGTGGGAGTAGGGAAAAGAAGGAGGAGTTTTAGGATCGTGGCATTTACGCCTTCACGTGCTGTTCCCCCGCCCCTGTCGTCTGTTCATCCAGGTCTCCAAACCCGGGCTGATACTGACCCTAGTTCACTGTGAGTGTGAACATTGCGGTGGGTGCTTTTATTGAAGTGAGTACACGTGGAGAATTGTCGTGTTGTGCTCTCCTCAGTGTTTGTCAGTAATCATATCCTAGGCTGAGTAAAGAGCCCTGTGTATGAGGAGCCGAGTGGTGGTGCTGGACTGCCCCTAGTTAAAGGCCCCCTATATTCCCCTGGCTGCTGACAGTTAAAGGTCCCCTGTATTTACCTGTTTGTCCGAAGTTAAAGGCTCTGTGTACTCACCTGGCTGCCCCCAGTTAAAGGCCCCCTGTATTCCCCTGGCTGCTGACAGTTAAAGGCCCCCTGTACTTACCTGTTTGTCTGAAGTTAAAGGCCCTGTGTACTCACCTGGCTGCTGACAGTTAAAGGCCCCCTGAACTTACTTGTTTGTCCGAAGTTAAAGGCCCTGTGTACTCACCTGGCCGCCCCCAGTTAAAGGCCCCCTGTATTCACCTGTGTGCTCGTCCGTCCAATAATAGGAGCTGCGATACAGATCTGTGTACCTTCCTGGACCCCCGCTGTACATCAAACACAGAGAAATCAGTGGATGGACCGTAAGCCCTTGGGCTAGCCTACAGTTAAGAGTTGTTGTTTCTATCTACATATGTACCCTTGTACTTTCATCTGTCATTTCCTCTTGTAAGTCCAGGGCCGGAGAAAGCTACCTGCTGCCTACTGGTGAAGAGAGGAAGAAAAACCAGAAATTACTCACCTATTGTGTACGAGGCCTAGCAAGAGACATTCTCTCCCACGCACTCTTGAGTTCAAGAGGACGAGTCCAGGCATCCACACATAGGTCCCCAGCCCCTATCTGATTCCAGCAGCCCCTTTTAGATTTTCTCTTTCTTTTGAATAAATAAACCTTGTTTAATTTTATATCTCTCATTTGTCTCCTCATTGGGGTGCTTTGGGACCTCTTCGGGGTGAAAACTGAGGGAGGAGCGAGACTCACGATAGGGGTGGTCCGCTCAGACCTGTGACAGTAACTTGACAAAGAGAGGAGTGACGTGCGCCCTCTTTAGCTCATTGAAGACCACTCTTGCCTCTGCGTTCTGAATCATCTGTAGAGGTTTGGTCGCACAGGCTGGAAGTCAAACCAGTAGCGCATTGCAGTAGTCCAGCCTGGACAGGACAAGAGCTTGGACTAGAACCTGCGTAGCGTGCTCATTTAGGAAAGGTCTAATTTTCTAATATTGTAGAGGATGAATCTACAAGAGCAAGCGGTGCTGGCAACATGGACCGTGAAGCTAAGCCGATCATCGAGGACCACTCCCAGGTTTCTGGCTGTCCTGGAAGGTTTGATGGTCGAGGAACCTAGCTGAATGGTTGTGATGAATCTTTGGTTCATATGATATGACAAGCAGTTCTGTCTTCACAAGGTTTTACTTTACGCAAGAAAGCATGTAGGATTCCTTGCACGCACATGGACTTAATGCGCGCGTCTAGGACTCCTAACATCTGAAATAAATCCAGCGCGTCATAAGCAGCTGCACTTCTCTCTGTCTCACGTGCACACGCTCTTGCATCTGATTCTGTCCGAAGTCTAAACATAAACTTAAGTAGTAATCCTTGTGTATTTGTTCAGTTTTATGCGTTTCATGCAAGCTGAGGCAAACTATCCCTTTTGTTTAAAATATATCCCGCTGCATCTTGGTGCCTCTCTCACTCTCGCCCATGTGCAGAGAGCTGCGCTCTGTCCGAAGCAGATCACTAGGTAGTAATCCTGTTTATGATATGCATTTCAAGGAGTTGTAGTAATACATCCCTCATGTTTAAAATACAAATCTCTGAGTTTTTCCTTCCACTTGGCAAGCCGACCGGACGTGACATGGGGGCGTGGCAGCATCGACGATCCCATTTTTTAATTCGAAGTTCGAGTGTGTAAATTAATTTAAATCGATTTTGATTTAAAATCGAAATCGTGACACCCTTAATATGCAAAAGGTACAAACCCCAAGTAAATGATGATGCGAGTTATCGTTTCCAATTAAATCTCTTTTCTTACATTTCAACAAATACACAAGTTGTAGGCAACATTTTACTTCCTGGGTCTGTTGACGTGGACAGGACGTTCATTATCATAATCCCGTCAGCTTGTGACATACTGTAGTAGTCAATGTTTTCATATTTAATGAATTTATTACTGACTAAACCATGATTCAAACACAAGTTTTGAGCAGTGCAGAGTAGCGCTTACTTGTCGTTTCTACAATCACAAATACAGACATGGTTTTAAAGTTTTAGTAACCTTACCTTACCAATCTGATCTAATTGAATGGTTTTTATTTTCCTTGTCATTTTATTAAAGAAATTTAAGTTTAATTGAGATATCAAAAAATTTAAAGTATATCAAAATCATTATCATTGCTAGTCATTAATTGAACATTCACCACAAGAGCAAAGTGACTTTGCACGACCAACCTTATCCCACTGTGCGACCCACAGGTGGGTTCTGACCTAGGGACGATCTTCCGATCTCTCTGATGAAACCAATACAGAAGTGACTTTAACTGCAATTCATCAACTGTCCTCTTGAGGCTGGCCCCAAAAGGAAGTCAATTCTATAGATCTCCCATGTTATTCTGCCCAACTTTACAGCAGAAATAAATATGTTACAAAAAGTGATTTTGGTCTATATAGCTAATATTGATAACTTTGAGAAAGATGAATTTTATTGTAACTCATCCGTTTAAATCATATTAAGCCTAATGCTGCGTTTACACCAGCTGCGGGCCGAAAAAGCACGTTATTCATGCGTAGTTGGACGCTTGAACATTTGAGTTCACTCGCTTCATTCGCGCATGAAAGCCGCACGTGAAATTCTAGTCATGAGAGAAATTCACACGGAACTTCGCGTCATGGTAGGGTCTTCTGCGACCGCTGATACTCTGCTCGCTTCCTGTAATCACGTCACTACTACAGTAAGGTCCTGATTGGTAAACGCGGCACGGAAATCTGCCAAAGTTCATATTTTTTAACTTGCGCGTTTTTCCGTGGCAACGCTCAATTCGCACGGAACGCGGCATCCGCACCGTGTGTTCAGTGCCTTTCACGCCGCGCTTACCGCGTGTACCGCGCCGCAGGATGCCTAATCGCGTCTTTGCATTGAGTTAACATGTAAAAGCAGCATTAAAGTTCTGCATAATTAAGGGCGTGGCCACTTGAGTGACAGGTGAACTGTCAATGCTGTCACTACCGTCCAGCTAGGCAGGCATGTTTTCAGCAACCAGCCACCTCAGCTTCACCCCTGTCCCCCCTCTTTACCCATTTTTGTTTATCTGCAAGTGATGTTCAGTGTAGCGCGGCCAAGATGGGGACAGAATGCTCTGACTATTGGCTTCAAAAATGGTCTTCACAAACCTATGGGTGACGTCACAGACACTACGTCCATATTTTTTTACAGTCTATAGTCTTGACCCACAGTTTAAAAACCCCAACGCTAGAGAACAGCAACATTTATGACTCACAACCACAAGATAACTTCAACCATTTTGTGACAACTTCACCACGTGACAGTTATTTCCCTCCTAGCTTAAGTGTTTACATTCCAGTTTATTATTTGCCTTTTTTGCTTTTTTAGGTGCACTTCTTACTACAACCCATGCCAGCACTGCCCAGGAGGAAGGTAACAAATACAAACCTCCTAAACTACTGAGACAAATCATTACATTTCAGTGAAGATCCTCATTAATGTTTCATGCCTAAAACATTGCTGGTTAGTTTTACTCTGTGAATTGTGAAGCAGAAGGAAGAATTATAAGAAGAGTCTGAACAGTCTGCTTTCATCAATTCAGACTGACTTTCTCTTTTCTTAAACTCATTCTAGAGAATCTGTCCTTAAAAGGACAGGCTGTACAGTCATCCACAGTTCATAATTGGGTCGCAGCACATGCCATTGACACTTCAAATTCATCCTGCACCCATACTAACACATCTGATAACCCCTGGTGGAGAGTGGATCTTCTGGATTCTTACTTCATCTCTACAATTGTCATCACTAACAGACCAGACTGCTGTGAGAAACGACTCGACGGAGCAGAAATTCGTATTGGAAACTCTTTGGTGAACAATGGCAACGACAATCCCAGGTTAAGTTATTCATGTAATTGTGTAATGGTATAAATGTAATGAATAATTATATAGGCTATGTTGCACCAACAAGGATTAAAGAGTTAATTCACCCCAAAATGATCCAATAGTGTTTCTCATGTAAAAAATAAAGTGTTCTTGAATGTACTAAAAAGATACTTTAATACCAGCAAGTACATTTGTAGTATGTTATTTTTGTGCTTAATAATAAGTCTACAAGGTATGCACTACAAATACTAACTTAATACACTTAATATATTGTAAGTATACTAAATACCAGTAATATTTAAGTGGATTGTGAATAAATGGTGTCTCAAAATTGCAAATACACTTAGATGTTCATAAAGGTGCTGTGTGTAGATTTTAGCGGCATCTAGCTGTGAAGTTGCGAAATGGAACCAACGGCTCAGTGCACCACTCACTCTTCCCTTTCAAAACGCACAGAGAAGCTATGGTAGCCACTAGAGTTGTGTCGATAGACAATACTATTATAGCCTGTACACTGTAGGCTACGCTGCAGTTTTCATTTATACTTCTGTGTCATTGTTCGCACTGACATGCAATTACAAATGCAAATTGCTAGTCGGCAATGTCCTTGGGTATGTTACAGCCTTCCTTGGGCCTTTGTTGCAGCTTGAGTTGTGATTGCTATTTTCGTAAGCGAAAATACGTATGAAGAAATGCAATGAATATTTTTAACCTGATGGGAGGGGTTCTACCAATCAGAGTGCTTGGAGTATGCGGAGAACTGACACGTTGTTACATTTTGGGAGTGTTGAACGTTAGTTTATGCTGTAGGCTATGTTGTAGGGTTTCGCATGCAATCAACGCAGTATAAACCTTAGAGTAAAGCAGCTTCTATGGTAGTTTTTGTTTGGTGGGTTTCATTGGTTTTATTATTGATTATGCACTTATTGTTTACACAAAAATATTGTCACAATATTTGATCCGGCGGTCGCAAAGGGGCGAAGCGGAAAGAGGACGGGGCTGAAGAAGACGAACATTTCGGCAGTTGTTATTCCGGTCGAGACTGGAGGTGAGACGGAGCGATTAGTGGGCTTGAAGAGACGTAGTTGAGTATATTGCAGATTGGGCAGCATACACACGGACGATTGGGCCAACGAAAGAAAGAGATGAGTATCTAAAACGTTTCTTGTGGTGACATTGTGTTCACATCCACTGCTTGCCTTGTAAGATTGTGTACATCGGAGAAGACTCTGGGAAAATGTACCCGAAGGAAAGAAGATTCAAGATTCAATAAATTTATTGCCATGTCAACAGAGTTGATAGGAATTTGTCTTGGTACCACACCCTCAGACATAAATAGCATCATCACATCATATCAACAAATGTAAACATTGAATAACAGACAAACACTATACCTCAACAACAACAGTACCCAGCAGACAGTAGACAATGAGACCAGACCTGCAAACATTCAAAAGTTCCATGCCCCTTGAGAGAAAAGTGCAACTTGTGTACAGGTGGAAAAAGTGCTGCTAGCGATCAGTGCAATTCAAATATCTAATGGCCAGAGGGTAAGGGCTGTCTCTGAAGCGTGAAGTGGAGGTCTTGATGCTCCTAAATCTTCTTCCTGATAGGAGGAGATTAAAGAGATAGTGAGCAGGGATCGAATGGTCTGCAATGATTTTTTTAGCCTTCCTGATTATTCTGGATGAAAAAAGTGAAGAAAGAGAAGGAAGGCTACAGCCTATGATTTTTGATGCTCTGTGTACTACACTTTCCATCCTAGTTTTGTCCTGTGCGGTTGTGTGACCGAACCAGACAGTCATAGAAAAAGTGAGCACACTTTCAATAGTTGACCTATAGAAATGGATCATGGCAGCCCGGCTAACTCTAAATTTTTTGAGCTGCCGCAGAAAGTGGAGACCCTGGTGAGCCTTACTGATCTTAATATTAGTGTTGTTCTCCCATGATAAGGATTCATGAATTGTGGTCCCAAGGAACTGGAAGAAGAGACCCTCTCTACCTCCACCCCCTTAATGGAGAGCGTAGGCAGAGGACTATGGGTCTTTCTAAAATCCACTACCAGTTCCTTGGTTTTTGAGATGTTAAGTTGTAGATTGAAAATTCCGCACCATTTCACCAGCCCATCCACTTCTCTGCGGTAGTCAGACTCGTCTCCATTAGAAATAAGACCAACTACAGATGTATCATCTGCAAACTTAAACATCAAGACTGAACTGGTGTGAGACTGACAGAATTGAGTGTATAGTGAGTAAAGAAGTGGGGAAAGGACGCACCCCTGAGGAGCACCAGTATTCAAGAAGGAAGATGCTTTGACTGCCTTGTGTGCACTGGAGAAGAAAGGAAAGCATCGAGTGTCAAGTGAATACGAACAGTTTGCTATCTTGTGAGTACCCCTGCTGCTAATATTGTGTGCCAGTGTGTTCCCTGCTAGCGGACACAGTGTGTTGCGGCCCCACCTGTGGAAAGGAGTGGTGGGTGAGCCGAAGGCAACTACAGTGAAGAGAGAAGTGTGGATTACTAGTCGCAGGGTGGACGTCCAATCTAGCCATCCTGCGCATCAGCCCTTTTTCCATTCTGTTCAGGATCAACTCCCAGCCAACGTGGTGGTGTGACCCTAATTCACAGTGACTGTGTGATGTGTGTACACTTGAGAGGATTGAAGTGTGGTGCCATGTCAATGTTGTCAGCACTCGCCCCCTAGGCCGAAGAGGAGAACCCTGGATGAAAGGGAGTGAGCTGGAGTTGGTGGACGACTGATACCTTTATATATACCCTGACTGCGACTCGAAATTCCTTCTCCCATCTGGCGGTGACGGACAATCTGCAAGAAATGTCTGACCCCAGAGCCCAGTGTATTTTCCCTGCATACTCACCTGTAAGACCAAAGCCAAGAGCCCACTGTACTTTTCCTGCCCAACTCACCTGTAAGCCCAAAGCCAAGAGCCCAGTGTACTTTTACTGCACAACTCACCTGTAAGCCCAAAGCCAAGAGCCCAGTGTACTTACCCTGCATACTCAACTGCACGCCCAAAGCCAAGAGCCCCGTGCACCTAGATGCCCCTCCCCTGTATGTGGCCATGAGAGAGAGGCCAAAGACTGGAACTCTTTTTAAGTATTTAAAATCCCCCTAATTTTTTTTTTAAGCTTTAATAAAACTTGTTAAATTTTATTTCTCGTCTGTCTGGTCATTGGGGTGTTTTGGGACCTCCTCCGGGTGAAAGCACAAGGAGGAGCGTGACCCGCAACAGGGGCGGTCTGCTCCTCACCTGTGACAATATTTTGTCTCACAAAGCACTGAGAAGCACTAAAAAAGTTTCATTTCTTGGTTAGGTTTCGTTTTACTAAGAAAGAGTCCAGCTGTGCTTTGCTACACCGAACAATAAATTCATTGTGGTAGGCCAAGGCCAACAGAAGTAATAAGCAGACTGTACATCATCTGAGATAAGAAGTGTCCGATGTTACTCTATAAGAAATGGAGTCAGATCGGAAAGGGGCAGAGAGGCTGGAGATGATCTTTGAATAAACTGTATGTTGTTGTACAACCCCAAATCAGAAAAAAGTTGGGACACTGTAGAAATTGTGGGTAAAAAAGGAATGGAATTATTTACAAATCTCATAAACTTATATTTTATTTACAATAGAATATAGATAACATATCGAATGTTGAAAGTGAGGCATTTTGAAATGTCATGCCAAATATTGGCTCATTTTGTATTTCATGAGAGCTACACATTCCAAAAAAAGTTGGGACAGGTAGTAGTAAGAGGCCGGAAAAGTTAAATGTACATATAAGGAACAGATGGAGGAGGACCAATGTTTAGCAATAGGAATGTTGTCCCATTCTTGTCTAAAACTGGCTTCTAGTTGCTCAACTGTCTTAGGTCTTCTTTGTCGCATCTTCCTCTTTATGATGCGCCGAATGTTTTCTGTGGGTGACAGATCTGGACTGGCGGCTGGCCATTTTAGTACTCAGATCCTTCTTCTACGCAGTCTTGACGTTGCAAATGATGCAGTATGTGGGTCTGGTATTGTCATGCCAAATATTGGCTCATTTTGGATTTCATGAGAGCTACACATTCCAAAATAATTTGGGACAGGTAGCTGTAAGAGGCCGGAAAAGTTAAATGTACATATAAGGAACAGATGGAGGAGGACCAATGTTTAGCAATAGGAATGTTGTCCCATTCTTGTCTAAAACTGGCTTCTAGTTGCTCAACTGTCTTAGGTCTTCTTTGTCGCATCTTCCTCTTTATGATGCGCCAAATGTTTTCTGTGGGTGACAGATCTGGACTGGCGGCTGGCCATTTTAGTACTCAGATCCTTCTTCTACGCAGTCTTGACGTTGTCATTGATGCAGTATGTGGGTCTGGTATTGTCATGCCAAATATTGGCTCATTTTGGATTTCATGAGAGCTACACATTCCAAAAAAAGTTGGGACAGGTAGCAGTAGGGATGGGTATCGTTAAGGTTTTAACGGTATTACTACTCTTACCGGTACTGCTTAACGGTCCGGTGCTTTAACGGTATTCTTATCGGTACTTTGGCCAATGTTAACATTTGATCACGAACCTATGTTCACATGATTAAGTTAATTATGTGTCTGCATTTCATTATTACAAATTAATTTCTGGATATCATTTCTAAATATTATACATATATTTATTAATGCACCAGCGTGAAAGCTGCAGAAAAAATACTCTAAATAGGATATTTAGGCTAAATAAATGTTTACATGCTGATTTTTCTTTATTTGGGATTTTAAAAAGAAGTAGAAAATATGTTGAATGCATAACGTTCAGCATTTCTCCCAAAAGAAATCAACAGAATTTCAACGTAAGGTAAGCAAACCAATTAGGGAGATTGTACATTTATTTTAAATGACGTGAACAATGTTGATTCAACATGATTTTAGCATACATGCCTGACGTTGATGCGGCAACCACCAGAGATGAGATGAATTTTGCAGGCTGCGACCTTCTAAGGACGTATTTTAAGACCGATTGCGTCACAGCAGCGCGACTTCAGGCTGTGACTTGTGTTAATATTATTCTGTTTATGTTGCGTATTTCTAAGGTTGATTAATTTTATATACTGTTGAATAGTTTAATCTACATCAACGTGTCATATTTTCTAAAATAAATGAATATTTTTCTGATTCCATATTTATTTAAATAAGTCAGAAACGTCTCCGCTGTGTCCTGCTGACAGGCGCGGTGGGCGCGTGCAACAGGTGACGCAAATTATAGGTCCTCCGAGGTTTAGACTGTCTCATTTCAGTTCTCTTCGCGGACTTCTGAGGCTGCCACCTTGAAAGACAGAGTGCTCCCCTTTTAAGGTTGTATGCTTAGAAGGTCGCAGCCCTTGAATTGGGACACAGCTTCTTTCTGCACGTAATACACTTTTGAAAGATGCTTTGACAGATTGCTTGTGTTTCCGCCCTTACATGCAAACATCTTGTTTCACTTACCTGTATGACAACGAGCGTTGTCTGCATCAACTCTAGTGAAGTATAACCAAACTTTTGAATGTTTTGCTCTATCCGCCATCGTCACTCTTTGTATTAAGCGGTAGTTTTCGTGCTGTTATGCGTGTGCGTGCGCCGCGCTCGTTGTTGTGGTTGTGTTTGACAGACAGACAGCCTCCGCGGCGCGCATGAGAGATCTCGCAGATCTCACAGACAAACGTCTTAATCGCAAATTAGAAATGTTTGGTGAGATAAAATGTGCACGAAAACATTATTAAGCAAGAATACATAGTACATTTATTTTTATTTTTTTCTCCAGGACCGAAAGCAGAACCGATAGCGTCAGATCTTACTGATACTACGGTCTTTCATAATTTAGCCCCGGGGCCAGTTTAATACCGGGTTTCGGTACCCATCCCTAGGTAGCAGTAAGAGGCCGGAAAAGTTAAATGTACATATAAGGAACAGATGGAGGAGGACCAATGTTTAGCAATAGGAATGTTGTCCCATTCTTGTCTAAAACTGGCTTCTAGTTGCTCAACTGTCTTAGGTCTTCTTTGTCGCATCTTCCTCTTTATGATGCGCCGAATGTTTTCTGTGTTGATGCAGTATGTGGGTCTGGCATTGTCATGTTGGAAAATGCAAGGTCTTCCTTGAAAGAGATGACGTCTGAATGAGAGCATATGTTGCTCTAAAACTTGGATAAACCTTTCATCATTGATGGTGCCTTTCCAGATGTGTAAGCTGCCCATGCCACACGCACTCATGCAACCCCAAACCATCAGAGATGCAGGCTTCTGAACTAAGCGCTAATAACAACTTGGGTTGTCATTGTCCTCTTTAGTCCGGATGAAATGGCGTCCGATTTTTCCAAAAAGAACTTCAAATTTTGATTTGTCTGACCACAGAACAGTTTTCCACTTTGCCAAAGTTCATTTTAAATGAGCCTTGGCCCAGAGAAAACGCCTGCGCTTCTGGGTCATGTTTAGATATGGCTTCTTGTTTGACCTATAGAGTTTAGCCTGCAGTGGCAAATGGCACGGTGGACTGTGTTCACCAACAATGTTTTCTGGAAGCCCATGTTGTGATTTCATTACTGTAGCATTCCTGTATGTGATGCAGTGCCGTCTAAGGGCCCGAAGATCACGGGCATCCAGTATGGTTTTCCAGCCTTGACCCTTACGCACAGAGATTGTTCCAGATTCTCTGAATCTTTGGATGATATTATGCACTGTAGATGATGATAACTTCAAACTCTTTGCAATTTTTCTCTGAGAAACTCAGAAAACTAATTTTTGCCGCATCATTGGGGGAATTGGTGATTATCTGCCCATCTTGACTTCTGAGAGAAACTGCCACTGTGACAGGCTTTTTTATACCCAGTCATGTTGCCAATTGACCTTATAAGTTGCAAATTAGTCCTTAAGCTGTTCCTTATATGTACATTTTAATCTTCTGGTCTCTTGTTGCTACCTGTCCCAACTTTTTTTGGAATGTGTAGCTCCAAAATGAAGGCAATATTTGGCATGACATTTCAAAATGTCTCACTTTCAACATTTGATATGTTATTTATATTCTGTAGTAAATTATTCCATTCCTTTTTTACTCACAATTTCTACAATGTCCCAACATTTTCTTTGGCGAATAAATACATTTTTGTTTGGCACCTGGAACCTTTGCTTCTGAGTTTTTTCTTATAAAGAATTAAGCTAAGACATTTTGCCAAAACACTGTTTTTGGTCCACCAATTCAGTTGATTGTCATAAATGAGTAAAAATGAACAAATAATTAAAGTATTGCCCAACCCCCTCCCAATAAACTATTGTTTTTTGGTGATCTCATATGCTGATGGTAGGACGAACATGCAATAGTTAATGCACAGAGAATGTGTGAACTAAATTGACATTTTTAGGGAAATTAAACCAAGCAGAGTTTAGGGCTAAAGTTCTATAATCTTGGTAGTTTTCCTTTAATTTGTTAATTTTAAACACTTTTTTGAAAAAGTAAAAAAATGTTCTTGCATTAATCTAAGTTTAAGTTTAATATGTGTTGGTGCAACCCAACTGTAGTGATATACCCAACCCAACTCTGTTTTTGATATTTCAAGAATTGTATAGGGAGAAAGGTCAAAATAGTTGGAGACACTTCTTAAAATGCAGATGGACATAAAAGTGTGAATACTGATAATGTTTTTCTCTCTCAGATGTGCTGTGCTGTATGGTGTGGGATTGGGTCAGTCCGTATCTGTGTCCTGTAATGATATGGAGGGACGATATGTGAACGTCATTTTACCTGGAAGATCGATGGTTCTTACTCTGTGTGATGTGCAGGTGTATAGTCAAGGTAATACTTGCATAGTCGGCTTTTGAAGGTAAACATGAAACCTGGTCCATTTTCAACCAAGAACTGCACAAGGCAGTGTCTCATGCGTAATCATACACATATTTTAAAAACATGAGCAACACACATGACACTCTGAACACATATTTTGAATTTGCGCCCCACAGAAGAGCAGTCACCAGCCGCCACTGGCCAAGGAGATGCACATCAACCCTCCCTTAGGAATATTTACTATGGTATTTCTAAAAGTTGACAACAGTGAAAAATTACCCAATAGATAACCCAATGGTGGATTACTATAGAACCGACCCTTTGTTGGGTTATTTAAGCAAGTTCTACCCATTCAGTTGGATTATGAAACAACTAATTAGTTGGGTTATTTTTGTCATGCTGATTTAACCTTATTATTATTTTTTATTATTGCGGCATCTGTAATCAAGAGAACAGATGTAACAGACAACAGCATTTTTGTGCATGAAATTGTGTATGTATTACTATGTGTTAGAGCACTTTGTAACGGAGATAAATATTTTAATATTAACGTACCTCTCTTCTGTCAGCAGTGGCACAGGGGTTGACCATTGAAATGTAAAATGCCTTGTGACGTGAGACCAATTTTAACCCAACTGGCTGGGTTGTTATAGAAATAATCCAAAACACATTAGAATAACCCAACAGAATGACCCAATGTGTTTAACCCAGTTGTTGGGTAAAACAAAAAACAAGACGTTTCTTAGAGTGTAGTAACCAAATATGTACGCATTTACTTACACACTTGCAGCCTTGTCGTTCAAGTCCGTGGGTGGGATGTAAATGGCGGGGTTGTCTTCAGGCAGTCATGCTAGCCCAAGTTCAAAGTCCAATCCTGATGCAAGATTAGCCAGCTTTAACTATCTTAAATTTTTATTCAACTATATGCAACAGTTATTATTAAATACGCTCTATATGACGTTTGTATTTCTCTTATTATATTATTGTGTCTGTTGTTTGGTATGTGCAAAAACGTAACAAAAAAAATCTATTTGTGGCAGTCACTTTCGATTTTGTCTCAAATAAATGTATGTATGGCAAACATTGCTTTATTTTGACAACTGAACCCTCTTGGGAAATTTTTTTTATTTATAAACTTTACAATAAACCTTTTATTTTGTATGTTTGACCTAATGTATGTGTTTGTTTGTTTGTTTTCCAGTTTATAAAGCAGTTATAAGGATGAAATTTACCTCCATTTTCAATCTGTCAGATCCAGCCAACCCAGTCTCACACCATGGCGTCAATATTTGACGACACTTGACCATGCGTCAATATGTTGACGCGGAGGGTATACCCTGCGCGTCACTTTTTGACGAACTGGGGACTTCAATGCTATCAGGTACGCGAAATTCTCTTTCCTATTTTCTTACCATTTTCTACCATTTTCGCGTCGGTTTAGGGTTAGATTTACATAATGACATCCCTACCCAAACCTATCCCTAACCCCAATGTCAGGCGACAACTGTTTAATTTCGCGTACCTAATAGTATTGAAGTCCCCAGTTCGTCAAAAAGTGACGCGAAAGGTATACCCTCCGCGTCAACATATTGACGCATGGTCAAGTGTCGTCAAATATTGACGCCATGGGTGTGAGACTGTGTTGATCCAGCAGAGAGCAACAAAGTTCTTACCCAGGTTAGAAAGACATTTTAAGAAACTTTTAAAAAACCTTTAAAAAATGAGTTACCTTTTAACACTCTTAGTTCCTTGCAAAGACCCTACTCTCGAAAAAGGAATGTGTTCATTTTTTACACATTTTATGTGTTAAGCTATTTAACATATTATGTGCCAGTAATATCTGCTGGTTATTTACTTAAAACAGCGCAAAATAATAAACACAGGCGCAAAAGCTGATTTCCTCCTTTTATCAGCAACAATTGCAGCCATTTCAAGCACAAAATGATTTAAGGCATCCTTTTTTCAGCGTTAAAGGGAAACCAGGCAAGTCTGCGTAATATTTCTCTACGAGCTCCCCCTAGTGTCTGAAAGTAAATGCTTTCAAACACACTGTCGTAAAAACGAACTGTTGTTGTGAAGGGCGTAAGAGACCACAGATGATAAATCCATCTCTTTTCTTTACTAAGTTAAATTCTTATAAGTAAAATCAATACACAGACACAAGTAAAATGGTTAAATTTGAAGTCTTTTATTTGGCTAGCCTAATGTGATTCCTTCCCTGCTGAAAAAAACAGCATACCAGCAAGACCAGCATATGTTGTGTTTTGGTGCTGGTTTTCTAGTGAACACCAGCTAAACCAGCATCAAACCAGCATCAGCACCAGCATTAGCACCAGCTAAACCAGCACCAAACCAGCATTAGCACCAGCTAAACCAGCATTAGCACCAGCATCCCATGCTGGTCATACCAGCATATGTTGTGTTTTGGTGCTGGTATGCTGTGACCACCAGCTAAACCAGCATAGACCAGCATAATTCCAATGCTGGTCCATGCTGGTTTGATGCTGTTTTTTTCAGCAGGGTTTTTCTTACCATGCGGCTGAAGTTTCCGCCCGGACCTCTTTTAATGACGGACCAACCTCAGAAACTCGGCCACATGGTAAGAAAAAGGAATCACATTAGGCTAGCCAAATAAAAGACTTCAAATTTAACCATTTTACTTGTGTCTGTGTATTGATTTTACTTATAAGAATTTAACTTAGTAAAGAAAAAGATGGATTTATCACCTGTGGTCTCTTACGTCCTTCACAGTTGTCCCTCCCCACTCGGAACCAAGTTTATCAGCTTATTTCCAATCCAGTTATGTTTCCCTTCCATCAAGGGTTTTCGATGCTTCTTCCCCGGCTCTGCCATTTGCAACAATCGCTAGCTGTGTTTAGCTCGCCTGCCTCTGTGTTGTTTGCCGTAAAGTGATCCTGCTTCTCGCGATATCTGAGACTTTGCGAGACTGAAGGACACCGGGTCGGATACAGCGAACTTGCAAGTGGGGTATTCTTCCTACAGATGGTAGGGGCGGGCGAGAGAGTCTTCATTTGTCCGGTAATGAGTCATTTAACCATATACCGACTTACGAAGATGATTTATTAACATAAAAATACTGCCTTGTGTCCCTTTAAATGATGTCACAAAAACTATCACACATGCAAACATTAGTAAATCGTGTTGCGTGAAAAAATTTAAATAATCTCCTCCCATAAATTTTGCGTCTGAAAGGGAAACTCATAGAAATGCATATGCAATAAGATCAGTCGCAAAAATAACTAGACCACAGCGCTAATTATCTACTGCGCGTCTTTAGTAAATCCTGACAGTCGTTATTTAACGACAAAATAATGATTCGGGCTGGCGCAAGCTATTAGTAAATCTGGGCCTAGCCTCAAACACTGGGGTCGTGTCCTCTGTCGACCATGAAACCACGCCCACTTACGGGAAAGCTGCTATCTTTTTTACGTTCAAATACCTTTGCAACCTGAATGGATGCTTGTGATTGTTTTAGGGGCAGGATCATGTTCAGTGGCTCTAGTGAGTCATCGAGCCACAGTTTTAGCTCCCCCAAACAATCCTGAACAAGGAAATGTGGGAAAACTGTTTAACGGTGTAAGAACACTTCTCAGTACTACATAGTTCACAGTTTTTGTAACGTGTTTATGCAATATTTTAATATGTTTATAATGTGTTTAGAAACAATTGTCTGAAATGACTTTGCACAGACTTTGAAGAACATTATGAGAAACACTTTGATTATTGTGTTACATATTTGTGTAACATTTCAGACAAAGTTTACACATAAATGTTAACTCAATAATGTTCCCTACCTGTGTAACGAAATTAGTTTTTAGACATATAACAAAAGTTTGTATGTTAAATTTGGTTGCGTTTCATTATGTTTATTGAGTTGGCTCATTAGATCAAAAGTTGGCTTTATCAATGTGAGGTCACATCCGCCCACTTACAGTCCTGCATTACCATAGTTTCCACCCTCAGTGAGTTGTAATCTGTCCACTAGATACTATTGTGTTAATTAGATCTATTTTAACTGAAAGCACTCCCTTAAAACTGCATTTAAAGGTACAGACATTAAAACAGCGCATTTTGCTGACACCTAAAAGGGTCATTTTGGACATGCTATAATAAATGATCTGTGGGGTATTTTGAGCTGAAACTTTACAGACACATTCTAGACACACCTGAGACTTGTATTACCTCTTGTAAAAATGGGCATAATAGGTGCTCTTTAATAGCAATACTAAAACTGATCATTATTAACACATTCAGAATAGAGTATACAGTAAACATTTTAACAGTACTGTTTTAATTTTAGATTAAGACCGGTCTGACTTCTAAAGGACTCTCAAATTTCACATTGACCTGGACAAAACTCCCGGTCAGACAGAAGACAAAACTGGTTAATGATGGTTAGTATGTTTACACAATATGTCTAAGAAAAACTTTTCAAAGTCAGCATTACATAAAATAAGTGTCTTATTGTTTTATTTACAGGTCGATGTTTTAAAGGTCCATTCAGGGTGTATTAGGGGCATTTAGCGGTGAGACTGTGAATTGCAACCAATGGCTCAGTCTGTTCTTTTCAAAACACATAGTAAAGCTATAGTAGCCGAAAGGACAAACACATCATCGCCTGAGAAAACATAGTGACAAAACGCACTCTATTAAGCAGTTTGTCTGTTTAGGGCTACTGTAGAACCATGATGGGACTTTCATGTAAGGAGACTTCCATGTATAAGTGTAAGGCTCATTCTAAGGTAATAAAATAATACAGTTCATTATGTAAGGTCTTTATACACGTCTGATAATATAGTTATGTAGATTATTTTGCATTTATGTCTTTTTTAAGTGATCAATGTTGTTTTTTTCTTTCCATAATAAAAAAAATTATAGTAGTTAGCGCATGTTTATAGGTTTGTAACTAAAGTGATAATGAATAATGATCCCTATACCTGGCCAACAGTAACACTGGTGCCTTGCTCAGGTCCATAAGCCGGCGTCATTGCTGTAGAGCTATTGAGGTCAAGAGAGAAATAAATATATGAGAAATAAATGAGAAAATGTAAATGAAAAAGAAATAAATATGACACGTTTTCTTTCTTCCATCTGAAAATTAAATAATAGAAGTGATCAGTACATATTTTTAGATAAATTTAATAATAATTCTAATACATTTAATGAATATATTTAAGATTTTATCCAAGGCATAAGGTGAAAACCCAAAGTAATTTTTTATGATTTCTGTTTTCCACAAAAGGATTCTGGATGAGATGTAATATATAAGAAGCAAAAAAATTAAAAAAAGAATAAATTAACTTTTTTGAGTTTTTGTTTTTTCTTCCTTTACATGAAATCCTCCACAATGGAGACGGCTAATACAAATCACCATAGAGTTGGCTACACAAGGAACACAGATATGTTGTGTTAGTACAGGCTCCAATTTGAAATTTTATTGCATACATTGCAAAAAATGACTTTCTTTTTTAGCATTTTTGTCTTGTTTTAAGTACAATTATCTATACATTTTTAAAGATGTATTTTCTTGATGAGCAAAATGACCTACGAAAATAAGTTCAAAATAAATACAAAAAATACACATTTTAAGTGATTTTTTGCAAAAAACAAGCAAAGAAATGCCAATTGGGTAAAAAAATCCTGAACTTTTTTCTTAAACACTTAATTCAGGAAAAAATCTAGAAAATATAGCTTTCCTCATTGGCAGATTAGTTTGCTTGTTTATGCAAAACTTTACTTAAAATTTCTATTTAAAAAAAAAAATACTAGATTTATTTTATAAAAATATATAAACATACAAATATATCAAATAAAAGAACAGACCCTCTAACTTTCAAACAAACAAACAGGAAAAAACACATTTCATCAAAAACAAATTCTGCTTATAAACTCTTAAATATGGGTATTTTTCTTTAAAAATATATTTTTTAGCAAAAAGCTGAAATAAATGCATTTTGTGAAGGAATTTTGTTAGAGATCAGTTTCAGAACGATTCGTTTTAGATGGTGAAAATAACGTATTTAAACGTTTTTTGCAATAAAACAGCTTGAATTTAACTCTACAGCATAGCTACATTTAGAGTGAAGCTTCTGCATTGCTCCTTGATCACCACCAGAGGGAGACATCTCTTGATTACTAGTCTTATTATTTGGTATTCATTTCCCATAAGCCCACATACCTGGACTGATTTCACGGTCACCTGTTGTGCATTGTGACTGCCTATTTAAACCATTGGTTGCGAAGTCTTGATTTGTTCTGGCATCATTTCTGAGCGTTTATTCAATGTGTTTACCTGTATCTGTCTTTGAAATGTTTACTGACTTAGTGATTGTTTGCCGCCTGCCCTGATTATCTGCCTGTTTACTGACTACAAGATTGCCTCGCCCTTATTAATGTGTTTGCTGAAGTTTGACCATGTCTGTACGACTACGAGTTTATTATTAAAGATTGCAAATGGATCCTTAGTCTACTGGATCATCATTACACATATATTTGTGTCAAACGTATTCATTTCTTTCATTTTCAACAAACATTTAAAAAATAACATACCGAATATTGAAGAAAAAGCAGCCAAAAAGAACAGGTGTAAACTTTTTCAATATTGGTTCAAATTAATTTTAGGCTGAGACCTCAAGAAATTTATAAAGTTATATAATAAAATGCAACAATAAAATTTGGAGGTTTGGATTTCAAATCAAATATGGATATTGGGCCCTAACCTTAAGGGTGTGGCAAAAATATAAAAACTAAAGAATGAACAACTCTTTTTAAACAATGCAATATTCAAACAATTCAAACATTGCTCTAACAATCAAAATCAAGTACCAGAATTATGTTTTTATAAATAGTTTTATAAAATCTCCTGATGTCCTAAAACAGATTAAAGAACCACTGCTGCACTCACACAAATAAACACTGCAAGTATGGACTGAAAACCGAAAAGAAACAAATATGAATTATAATTACATTACCCTGAAAAAAGTGCTGGCCTGAAAAATATCTAAATGTTCATCTAAAAGTCCAGCGAGCTTACGGTAGTATATGGTCTGCGATAAATGCACTGTAGTAGACTGAAGTCCAAAATTTCTTTAAAATTTGAATTCCAAAATGTCTACTATGTGCAAGGGATGTTTTACATAGTTTGGGTTACACAGAATTCTCTCATTGTTAACTCATCCTCATACCATGTCATGTAAATTAAGTTCTTTTATCAGCTGAACACAAACATCCATTAAACAAGCCATCATTAAAGTAATCTAAACATCTGCAGTGGGTTTTTACTGAAAATTTCACCTGAATCATAATTTTTATTTTTTATGTAATAATTTATAAAAATACAAACAATTATATTAGTACTCAAATCAAACATTGTGTTGAAGATAACTTAACCATCCACAAAAACTAATTTTATTATATTTAATCACTTAAATTTTGAAAGAAAAAGCTGCCAATGGGGTAAGCAAATTTTTCTTGAATGTAGTGTTTGGCAGATTTTTTTTGCCTGTTTTATGCACAAAATCACTTTGATATTTTTGGTCTAAAAACTAGACTTATTTTCTTGGGACGTTTTGCTCATCAAGAAAAAACACCTTAATTTAAGAATTTTTAGATATTTTTACTGAAAACAAGAAAGAAATACCAAGAAATTTTTTCTTGAAAATCATTTTTTTGCAGTGTGGGTCTCATGGACAGCCTGTGTAGTGGCAAAAAGTCTAAGCTTAAAGGGACACTCCACTTTTTTAGAAAATATGCTTATTTAGTTAAACATCTTAGAGTTAAACATTAGATTTTTATTGTTTTGGAATCCATTCAGCCGATCTTTTAGCATAGCTTAGCATAATCCATTGAATCTGAGTAGACCATTGGCATTGTGCTCAAAAATGACTAAAGAGTTTCGATATTTTTCCTATTTTAAACTTAAATGTCTGAAAATAGTCCCCTTGGTAACACTCAATAGCTGGGTACTATTTTCGGGCACTGAATTGGATTGTGCTAAGCTATCTTAAAGTGGTACCGCCAGATCTGGAGATCGTCTGAATGGATTCCAAAACTGTAAAAATCTACGTTTAACTCTAGAGAAGCTGGAAATGTAAAATATTTAAATTGAATTAAAACTTTTTTAACTAAACTAATTAACTAAATAAAAATAAATTGTAGTGCAATAATCAGTATTATACTCAGTGCTCTGTGAGAATATACCAGTGATAAAAATAATTCAGTGTAACATACCATGCCAGTGTATTTTCAACAATAAAACTAATGACTCCCACCAACAAACTACCGCCAGTTTCACATATTGCGCCAGTGTATTTTTAACAATAAAACCAATGAATCCCACCAACAAACTACTACCAGTGTAACATCGTGCCAGTGTATTTTCAACAATAAAACCAATGAATCCCACTTACAAACTACCACCAGTGTAACATAACGTCAGTGTATTATCGATAATAAAACCAATGACTCCCACCAACAAACTACCACCAGTGTAACATAACGTCAGTGTATTATCGATAATAAAACCAATGACTCCCACCAACAAACTCCCACCAGTGTAACATATCACGCCAGTGTTTGGTCAATAATAAAACCAATTAAATCCATAAAAAATACCATCAATGTATTGTAATATATATTGTGCTAGTATATGAATGATAATGAATACCACCAACAGACTACCACGAGTGTAACATATCATGCCAGTGTATGATCTATAATAAATCCAATGATACCCACAAAAAAACCTACTAAACTGACTATTCAACATTGACCTGTTTATTGCTTAACAGCAAGGCTTTGAACCGGTTCAAGGAACGAAAACGAAAACCAGAAACTTTTGATGTTTTGCAAGGAACAGAAACGAAACCAGAAACTTTAAAAAAATAATGGTAACCGGTTAATAACGTAATTTTTTTTTTTCGTTCTTTGACAAGATTTCTGTGCAATACTCGATGAAGTTCACTTCCCGTCGTTGTTGATTCATCGGAGAAATGAGAAGCTTGCCACCAGCAGGTAGCCTACTCAAGCCCAAGTCTCTAATGCTCAATCATAAGAGGTAAATATTGTAGGCTACCATTTATCTCAAGATGTTTTTTTTATATTAATTATTGATGTAACTGATCGCAGTTGATCCATGATCCGTAGGTCACGACCCACGGTTCGGCTTGCGGTTCGCAGATTATTACGCAAATTTAAATAGGGTAAAAGCTGATCATTTGCACGTATTTCAAAGGCTTGCAAATGTTAATACTTAAGTGATTTTAAACAATTTAACCACTAAAAGACGCTAAAGTTAGCAATTTTCTGTACGCACATGCGGTTGAATGTGTCTGGTCCAACTCTGCCCTTCTAAGATCAGAACTCTTGATGTATAAACTTGAGAGAGAGTTGCGCTACTGTGTCTCATACTGTAGCCCATTAAAATTCATTTGGTGAATAAAGCACTGAAAAACAATTTCACTTTATGTGGAGCGACTGTTTATGCTGCATCTTCTTCCCAAAGGGCCATCTGGAATTCGTCCTCCATCTGTGTGTGCGCGTGTTTAAATGGTGACTCAACAAATGTAGGCATGTCAGAATTACAGTTATGCCGCTTACATAATGTAGCCTTTTTTAATGTTTGATGACAAGTAAAATAATGTAAACTAATAATTTAAGTTTAATGTCCTAATGATCAGCCTACTTTTTTGTATATCCCACAGCTCACATGGAACGTTATGAACTGGTTCGGGAACTTAATTTTTTTGTTCTAACCGGTTCAGGAACTTCAATTTTAGGGTTGAACCGAAAACCGGAAACGTTAAAATACTGTTTCTGTTCGGAACGAATTTCACGGAGTGACTTTTATGGCGGAACTAAAGGTGAGAAGAGAAGTTCCGCCCGGACCGAATTCCACAAACACCTGTCACTTCCAGGTAACCCCAGGCAACCGAATCAAAGGTAATGCATAGCAGGTGTGTGCAACGACCTGTCGATCGATGGTTGGGCAGTTCACACGCTGAAAGGAGTATAAATTAAGCGTGTAAGATACAGGAAGTAGTCAATGGTTTTGGAAGAAAGTGTATGTTGTTACAGGGGTGAGGCAAACAGGCAGAGGCATTCAAGAGGATTTGCTAATCGGACGAAGCGTTGGGAGACTAACAAATCAAAGCAGGTTTGAAGAAAACAAAGCTTGAAGAGTTGAGTACTTACTAGTGTGTGTATGATGTATTGAAGGCTGAGTAGAGGGACGATCTCAGGGCGGAAATACTACAGCATTGGTGGGCATTCGGAGAGTCGTCCGAGTAGAAAGAGTGATAAGGAGGAGGGAAGACAAACGCTAAGGAAACTTTGAGTACAGCGGTTTGTTTACTTTCATTGAGACACCAGAAAACGGAGACTAATACTTGTGTTGGAGTATTGTTCATTGTGTAGTGGCCCCACAGTGGAGAACGAAGCGGGTGGGTGAGCCAGAGGATTAAAGGGCAACGCATATCACCGTGTGGGTATTCGAAACCTCACTACCACTGCCTGTGTCAGCGATCTCAACTCTTCCTTCAGGGCGGACCTTGACTTAGTGTGGAGTATTAGCCTTACAAGTAGATAGATAGATAGATAGATAGATAGTTTAATTGTCCTGTAAACAGGAAATTAGTTTTCACAAACTGTCATACAGTACACGCAGCTAGTACAAACATATATACACAAAAACAACAACAACAAAACACAAGATGGTGAATGTTCAGCTTTGTAGATTATTGAGGATTGAGATCGCCGATGGTACAAAGCTCTTTTTGAAACGAGCCCTTCTCCATTTCATGGTCCTATACCTGCGGCCTGAGGGCAGGAGAGTGAAGTTGAAGTTGAGGGGATGCTCTGGGTCCGTTGTTATAGATTGGGCAAGGCGGGCTATTGCTTTGTCATTAAGTTCTGAAATGTTAGGTGTAGAGGAATGTATTATTTTTGAAGCTATGTGTGTGATTTTACTGAGTTTGTTTTTGTTAGTGACTGACAGCATAGTGTAAAAACTAGTGGAGCAGTATAACAAAATGGGCTGGATGATGCTCATATACAGAAGTAACAGAAGACGAGGGGCAATGCAAAGGGAGCTGAGTTTTCGTAGAACATGCAGACGTTGTTGTGAGCGTTTTTGGATGTCTGTTATGTGATGGTCAAAAGTGAGCTTGTTGTCCAGGGTGAGTCCAAGGTATTTGAATTTCTCCACCTGTTCTATGATGTTGACATGAATGGAGATCTGACTGAGACCGGGTGCGTTAAAGACCAGTTCTTTTGTTTTCTCAACATTGAGATGGAGAAAATTGTCTGTGCACCAGTGTGTGAAGTGTGATATTGTATAGTGGTAAGCAGCAATGGTGGTATGATCATTAAGGAGAGCCAGAATTGCAGTATCGTCGGAGTATTTGTAGTATGTTGTGATGGATGAAGGACTTATACAGTCATTGGTGTAGAGCGTGTAGAGGAAGGGAGAGAAGACACAGCCTTGAGGAGCTCCAGTGTTTAGTCACTAAAGTGTGTGAATTGCAGTGGGTGAGTGTGCTTTTTGACGTGTGTACACCTGAAGTCTTGCAGTGCTGTTCCGTGTCTTCTGTTGTCTATACTCGCCTCTAGGTCAAACAAATCCCTGTGGGCGTTACATGAGCTGCTGTGGCGGTGACTATCATCCTGTATCTACCCACCTACAACTCCAGCCCTTGTGTCCAAGTAAGAAGGAAGCTGAGTGAGTACGTCGAGTGAGGTATTGTGGGAAAGACCATGCTGTAAAAGGGGAGTGGTGAAACTGATACGAACAAGTCTAATCATTCTGTCTGCACGTCCTGTGCTGTAGAGAGAGCCCAGCTGCCTGCCCCTTTGATCTAGGTGCCTGTCTGGCCCGTAGAAGGAATGAGAAGCAGGCGTGTCAGTTTGACCGTACGGACTCAGTGTTGCGGCTCTATCTACACCCCCCTCCCGGGACGACCACGGCCGTGCTCGGCCCAACGAGTAGCAGTTGGAAGTTGGTAAAGACCGCCCTCCCTAGCCCTTGAACGAAGCCAAGGTGACGTATGGTTTTTCCTGTTCATGTTTCCGTTACCAAGCTGTGAAACCTTAGAGTCAAGATACAAGGATGATAAAGCCCGTTGTCTGCAATCGAGCTAAAAGCTATATTTACCTGGTAAGCCCTGTAAGTTCAGAACAGCCCGTTCCAGTGAGATAAAGAGTACTGCCTGAATTGAGCTAAAAGCTATACTTACCTCGTAAGCCCCGAACAGAACGTTCCAGTGAGATAAAGAGTATTACCTGAATTGAGCTAAAAGCTATACTTACCTCGTAAGCCCTGTAAGTCCAGAACAGCCCGTTCCAGTGAGATAAAGAGTACTGCCTGAATTGAGCTAAAAGATATTCTTACCTCGTAAGCCCCGAACAGAACGTTCCAGTGAGATAAAGAGTATTACCTGAATTGAGCTAAAAGCTATACTTACCTCGTAAGCCCTGTAAGTTCAGACCAGCCCGTTCCAGTGAGATAAAGAGTACTGCCTGAATTGAGCTAAAAGATATACTTACCTCGTAAGCCCCGAACAGAACGTTCCAGTGAGATAAAGAGTATTACCTGAATTGAGCTAAAAGCTATACTTACCTCGTAAGCCCTGTAAGTTCAGACAAGCCCGTTCCAGTGAGATAAAGAGTACTGCCTGAATTGAGCTAAAAGCTATACTTACCTCGTAAGCCCTGTAAGTCCCGAACAGAACGTTCCCGTGAGATAAAGACTATTACCTGAATTGAGCTAAAAGCTATACTTACCTCGTAAGCCCTGTAAGTCCAGAACAGCCCGTTCCAGTGAGATAAAGAGTATTACCTGAATTGAGCTAAAAGCTATACTTACCTCATAAGCCCTGTAAGTCCAGAACAGCCCGTTCCAGTGAGATAAAGAGTATTACCTGAATTGAGCTAAAAGCTATACTTACCTCGTAAGCCCTGTAAGTCCCGAACAGAACGTTCCAGCGAGATAAAGAGTATCACCTGAACCAAGCTAAACGCTACACTTACCTCGTAAGCCCCGTAAGTCCAGCACAGCACAATCCAGCGACGACACAGAGTATCCCCTGAAACAAAGCCCAAGTTATACTTACTCCGTAAGCCCTGTAAACCTAGGACAGAACGTCCCAGAATTGGTGAAGAGTAGTATCGGCACGAGTTGAAAGACTATACTTACCCTGTCATTTACCTGTGACTCTAGGAGCCTTGTGTGTCGAGCTGTGAGTACCTCGAGTCTCCAGGCGAAGAGGCGTCGTCCAAGCATCCTGTGGAGGGAGAAAACGAAGGAATAAGTTACTTCCAAGTCAGACATAGTAGGAATATTCACCTTGCCACTTGTGTTCTCAGGAGCTCTGTGCAGTGTGAGGTGTCCATCTCCAGCCCACGGGGAGGGAGACATCGACCAAGTGCCCTGTAGAGAGGAGTGGAGAGACAAGTCATTCGCCACTTAAACCCAAGGAACATAACCCTTACCAGGTCACAGGTAGTCGCTCTTAGCCTTTCAACTACTTATTGTGTGTTCTATTTTCTGCCTGCAGGAGACGAGATGGGCGTCACGAGTCAACAAAATATAAGAAGAAAGACCAAGGGTCCTCCAGGAGGATACACTTACTGGCAGAAGGAATGAAGGAGCTCTGTTTCCCCTCTTCCCCGGTGGGTACACTTACCCTTGGTGCCTGGCCTCTTCCCCTCCTGTGAGACAAGAAGAGAGAGAGAAGACGTGATTTTAGATTCCCCTTTCCCTTCCCAAGACTATTTTAAATAACTTAAATAAAGATTGTTTTAATTTTACTTATCCTCTCTCGTGTGCTTGGTCATTGGGGTATCTTTGGGGACCTCCTCGAGGTGGAACTTAGGGAGAGGCGTGACTCACGACGTTAGTGGTGAAAAAATTCTGAAAAAATTCTGGTTCAAAGCCCTGCTTGACAGGTCTATCAGAGTGAACCATGTGTTAAGTTTACTGCTAAAAGAGGAAAGTCGCATAACACAATTAAATATTCATCAATTTTTTTATATAATGTTAATCAATTAATTCATCAAATTAATTCACATGATATTCAATTGTCACCAGTAAAAATTCAATTTAATATCAGCAAGGCAATTATTAGGGAAAGCCATTTCAACTTAAATCCTGGTTTAAATCCTGGTGTCAGAAATTGTGTTGTCTTGCTGATTTTAAGAAATCATTTGCTTCACAAAGAAGCTCAAACAGCTGGTTTTGCATGAACTTAAAATTGGTTGAGATGTCCTGTTGAAAGGAATATTTACATTTGGTCTTGGAAAGAGAGTAGAAAGTTGAGACATAGAAAAGGACAAATAGAAAAGAAGACTAAAGGTAAGTTCTGTTTTTTGGATGTAGAGCAAGCAAAGTATTTCTGTCTTGTTTTCCAGTAAAATAAATCAAAGAATAAGACTCTGTCATGATTGTAGTTATTTTCTTTATCCCACTCTTTATCACAGTGATAATGATAATGACAATATTAATAATAATAAACTTTATCTCAAAACTTATTTATGCGAATTACATTTATGTTCTCTAAAATTGTTTTCGCTGTGTGGTACAACATTTGATCATTTGGTACTCTGTCTGTCCTGATAAAGTCAATTATTTTGTTTTCTACATAAACTCACCGTACATGTGAAAATGTAACCTTGATATCTTTAATATTACCTGATTGAGTTCATGTCAGAGATTGAAATTAAACTTTGATGGCTCTTATTGTTAGATTAGAGAAATTAACCTGGATTTCAGACAGACAGGGTCACATTTATGTTTAACTCATTTGTGTCTTACATGTCAAAAGAATCTGTGTGAGATTGTGACCCGTTTAACACTGAGATGTGGATGTTCGGTTGCCTCTGTGTATTTATCGGTAAGTGTTACATGCAGATTTGTTTTGTTCGTATAAAGTAATATAAAATTCATTTGACTGATAACATTGATTAATTTACTTGTTGAGTTGACGTTAATTTTTTTAGTAATTAGTAACCTATGTTATTGTAATTTTAGTAATTAGTAACCTATGTTATTGTACACTACAGAATATGGGCAAAAGTATTGGAACTCACCATTATTGAATACAGTGTCACTGGTGTATAAAATCAAGCACGTACGCTTAAGAAAATTAACCATGGTTTTACAACAGTTAAAACAAACAAACAAACAAACAAAAACATGACTGTAGTAAAACCATAGTTACCACAAAATAACCATGGTTTTGACTATGCTTAGTGTAGTAAAACCATGGTTTTGCTTATAGTAATCAATACACCATAAAACATGGTTACTACACTTTTATCACAAAAAAAAACAAACGGTGCATTTTGTAAGGGTATGCAGTGACTAGGATGGCACATTTTCAATAAGTCAATTTGCAAACATCCACTGATATTAATGTATGCACAAGAAAGGACTGGACAGCGGGAATCTTCATACAATGGCTTTCGATGGCCGAGCAGCTGGAAGTCTAATCCCAAGCATCAGATGGAGTGGTGTAAAGCACATTGTGAAAACATGTTTTGTGGAGTGATGAATTACACTTCTCAGTCAGAGGTGCAAGTCTGGGTATGGCGGGTGCCACCTGAACATTACCTGCTTGACTGCATTGTGCCAACTGTGAACTGATGAATGAGGGTTAATGGTATGGGACTGTTTTTCAGGGTTTGGGCTACTGTATGTATTTCTTACTTCCAAGCATACCAGGCCATTTCTTTAGCATACCAGGCCATTCATGATTGGGTTAACAACTCAGCATAAGTTTATTTATAACCCAACATGTTTTTTGTCCAATTTTTTACCCAACATTTGGTTAAAAATAACCCAGCAGAGTCCAACTTTGTGGAAACAGTTTGGGGAAGGCCCTTTTTTATTTCAGCATGTCTGTAGCCCAGTGCGCAAAGCAAGGTCCATGAAGACATGGTTTGATGAGTTTGGTGTGGAAGAACTTGATTGGCCCACACAGAGCCTTGACATCATCTCCATCGAACACCACTGGGATGAATTGGAACAGAGATCATCCCATCCAACATCCTTACCCGACCACATAAACGTGTTAGAGAGTGAATGGGCACAAATAGAAATTCTCCAAATTTTGTTGAAAGACTTGTAAGAGGTTTATTTAGCAATGTTTAAAAAATAAATATAAAAATGTGTAAATCTTACATATTTTCAGATGTAAATGAAGACAATTGTCTTAATTTCATCATTTACTGACAGGTCGATTAAGAATTAAGAAATGCAATTAAAATAAATGTGTACTTTCACACTCCTTAAAAGGATCAGCAATGTTTACATGAATATCAGATGACGTCAACCACGTAAATCACTCACTTCTCAAAGTCGTCTGTCGTCATCTTGAGTACCCAAATTGGCAAGATCGATACGTCAGTCTATGTGTTTCTGTACTTTGTTTTACATCAAATATTCAATCCTCAATCATAAATTTTGCATTATTTGAAAGCTAAAACACTCAAGATTTCTCAAGGTTTGAGCCCATCTAACCCTCGTTCCCTGAAGGAAGGGAACGGAGACGTCACGTCGTGACCGACGTATTGGGGAACGCACCTCGCGGGACCAATCTACTTCGAGAACTACTAACACGCCAATGAACTTGGCATGCAGATATTTGCATCTGACGGCGCCGCCCCACCGTTCGGGTATTTAAACGAGGATCAGGTGCAATATCATTAGCTTGATTTTTCGCTGAGAAAGCTGGCAACAGTGCACGGCCTAATTCAGCAATGGAACAGAACTGTGGCGACGGGTAACAAGGGTTACATACGCCGGAAGCACAAAGGGGGCGTCCTGTAAAGCTTTCAGCACCACGGACAGGTCCCAAGGAGGAATAGAGGGAGGGCAAGAAGGATGCAGCCTTCGTGCGCCTCTCAAAAAAATTAACAACCAGGTCGTGCTAACCCACTGTCCTACTGTTTACCGGAGCGTGGTGCGCGGATATCGCAGTGATATCTACTTTAATGGTAGAGGGAGACAGCCTTCTGTCCAAGCAAAGGAGATAAATAAGCACGAGTCTGATCGAGCATTCTCGGATGTCTTCTCATGAGAAGCACACCAATCAACGAACAGATTCCATTTTAGCGAGTACGCCTGTCTCGTAGACTGCGCTCGCGCTGCAGAGATGGTGTTAGATACCGAGTGTGGTAAATCACCCAAAACCTCCGCGCCCCGTCCAGAGACCACACATGGAGGTTCCACAAATCGGGGCGCGAGTGCCATAATGTGCAAGGGAATCAGCCAGGGAGGTACTGTCGCGAGGAGAGTGAACTCTGTAAAACCAATTCCTAGCTGTCCAGTACGGCGCAACTAATAGAATGCGCTCCTCGTCCTCCCTGACTTGCACAGTGTCTGCGCAATAGAATGAAGCCAACACTGAAGCCAACACTGAAGCGGTCTCATATGGAGCAGCCCGAGCAGCGTCACAGCCGCAGCTGCTGCCATATGCCCCAGAAATTTCTGAAATTATTTCAGTGGAACCGCAAGCCTGCCTTTAAATGTTGAGGCAAGTCAGAATTAACTGAACACGCGCTTCTATGAGACGTGCTGTTAAATCGACCAAATTCCTTTACATTCCGAGAAAAGAGATCCTCTGAACGGGGCAAAGTTAACTCTTTTCCCAGTTGACCTGAAGACCGAGACGAGCGAGGTGTTTAAGTACACGATCTATGTGTGTGCACAGCATCTGACGAAAGTGAGCTATTATGAGCCAATACGCCAAAACGCAAAACACCGCTCTCTCTCTCAGGGGCTGCAGTGCAGCCCCTTCACTTTCGTGAAGACACGGGGAGAGATATTTGTACTGATATGCCCTCCCCTCGAAAAGAAGCGGAGATACGGCCTGTGTCGGGGGAGTATGGAGACATGAAAGTACGCGTCCTTCAGGTTGAAGGCTGCAAACCAATTCTATGGGCGGATGCATTAAAATATGCTCCTCTGCGTTAACATTTTGAACAGCATTCTGTGAATGTGAATTCTGTGAATTCTCGATTCAGTATACGCAGATCTAGGATCGGACGCAACCCGCCGCTTTTCTTGGGTACAATGAAGTAAGGGCTGTAAAGCCCCGACTTTATCTCGGCTGGAGGGACCGGCTCAACCGCGTCCTTCGCCAATAGGACAGCAATCTCCGCACGCAGTACCTGCGCATCGGCAGCCTTCACCGTGGTGAAGCGAATGCCTGAATATTTGGGAGGTAGCAGGGCAAATTGAATGCATAACCAAGACGGATCGTGCGTAAAAGGCAACGTGCCAGGTTGGGAAGCTCTTCCCAGGCCCCCAGATACCGAGCGAGAGGAAATTAACGGCACGATATGTGTACCCGTGGCGAGCGGAGACGGGGAACTCAACGACGCGTGCTCTTTGGCCGCATTGTGAGATGTTGTGTGTAATGAAACACTCACCCGAGACCGCTAATGGATGCTGAGCAAAGGGGGCTCCTTTGTAGATGTCCCGCTCGACACATCCGCTGGCGAATGAGGAAGAGGAGAACGTAGGGTTTTGAGCCCGTCCGAAACTCCTACATGCCTCCGGGGACCTTGAGAAAGAAGAGGAATTCGCTCTTTGAGATTTAGTGGGTGCCGATTGAAGCCGACGGAACACAAAACAAAACCAAGGATTCCCCACCCGGCCCTCCTCTGGGGTGGGGGGGAGAGTGATGTTTTCCCCATCTCCTGAAGAGCGATCCTCTCCATCCTCAGGTCACCCGACTCAGAGCCGCTAAGTTTCATTTTCCACCTCTGTAGCGGGCTGATACATGCTAGTTAAAATGGGAGTAGCATCGACTGATCTAACGTTTAAACGTCTTATTTGTTTATTATCATCATTTCACGTAATGAATCCACTGACGCGAGTCACGCGACACAGCATATGCCGGTGGTAAACAAACACTCGTGTTCAAATATTCGTGCACGAGTTTTGGAAGGCGTTCCCTAGAAATGAGCTGTGAAGGAGGGAGGCTGTTCTTACGCATGCGCTCATTTAAAAAAAAATTTGGATTCTCAGTGGGTGAAAAACATCCTCTTTTGTGTCTTTAAGTATTGGTTTATACTATTTTTTCTGATTTATTATTTAATATTTTCTAAGCTTTAAACAATTGTCACCTGGCGTTGGGGTTAGAGTTGGGTAAGGATGTAATTTTTATGTAAATCTAACCCTTAACCGAAGCGACAATGGTAAGAAAATAGGACAAACCAGTTGAGTAACCAATCCGTGAGAATGCCACCGAAAAATGAGCAAACATTTCATGACTTTTCCACGGTAATTCATGAGATCAGGTTGTCCAGTTTATCATTTGCCTTTTACTTTTTTAGGTGCAGGAGTTTTCAACACTACACATGCCCAGGACGAAGGTAACAACTACAAGACTACAGAGGCGAATCAGAACATAACAGTAAATTTTCATCATAAATGTTTCATTGTTAAAACATTACTGCTTATTCCAAATGAACTCCGTGAATCTACTGAAATGTGAAGCAGAATTAAGAGTTACAAGAAGAGTCTGTACAGTATGCTTTCACTAATCCAGAGTAACTCACTCTTTTCTTAAACTCATTTTAGAGAATCTGGCAATAAGCGGACAGGCTGTACAGTCATCCTTATATTCAAATTGGGTAGCACTAAGGGCCATTGACTCTTCACCCTTAACCTGCACCCATACTGCAGTCACAACTAGTAACCCCTGGTGGAGAGTGGATCTTCTGAAGTCTTACTACATCTCAAGAGTTGTCATCACAAACAGACCAGACTGCTGTCCAGAACGACTCAACGGAGCAGAAATTCGTATTGGAAACTCTTTGGATAACAACGGCAACAATAATACCAGGTCGAGTTATTATTGTAACTGTGTATTTAATGTATATAGGGTTAAAGATGAAGGATAGAGTGTGTGTTGCACCAAGGAGGATTAAAGGGTAAATTCACCTAAAACTGAAATTTTTGTTGTTATTTGCTAATCAAAATATGTGGTTGCGAATGACTTCCATGTTGTGGCGTATTTCCAAGTGAAATGGAATATCACACATGGAAAATATTGGGCATGGCTTGTGTGAATTGATTGCATATAGAAAAGTAGGTGTTTCATTCAGAAATGAAACTCGCAGCAGACTGACAGTTGGAGGGGGCAGGATTAGCGGATGCTCCACCCAATCCCAAGCTGACATCATTAGAGGATGAAAGTAAATTTTTTTCGATTTTGAAAAAATCTACTTTGATAAAAGTTTATGAACATGACCAACATGGATACATTGTTTTAATGAAGACTGCATTATTCCATTAAAAAATAAGAATTGTCTGTTTTGATTTACAGTGGTTTTTTACATCGTATTTTTGGGAAATTCTATAAGATCCAATACTCAAACATTTGTCTGGATTGGTTCTCTGGCCTTATTTCAGGGACATGTTAGCCATGAATATGTTTGTAGGCAACTGAAAAAAGAACGATTGTATCAGGGCATGTCAAAAGTTCCTCTGGGCCCAAAAACACCCTCAGACCCCAGAGGGATAATCCCCATATGGCTTTGTTTGATCTTCTGAACAAACTTTTGTGATGTGTTGTTCTTTGTTTTTTATTCAATGGGTGTGGTTGGTGACCGCATCTTCTCAAGCTTGAAAAGGATGCAGAAGCATTTTAAAATAATGCCATGCACTTCAAGTGTCCTGAAGGTGATCATTTAAAAATCTGCCTGTGCCTCTTCTCTTCATAAAGTAATGTACATCTCCGCTATCCTGTTGTACAGTTTACTATTGTTACAAATTATTATTAAGTAAACGTCCTAAACTGGACCAATTGATCCAGTCCAGGGCGTTTACTTTTAAATAGTCTGGAAGAAGAAAATGCTTGTACTAAATTTTTAGTAATTTTTATTTTTGGGTGAACTAACCCTTTCAATTAATCAAAGCTTACACTTAATATATAATTTTAATATTATATTAAATTATAACATTATTAAATATTTAACATTCATATGTAAAAATGCACTTTAGTATTATGAACTTGTGTTGGCCACTAGAGGCTCCCATTTTGACTCATTTTCAGTTTTTCCAGTCCTAGGAGAAGGTTCTGTGATGGTTGGGGTTAGGGAATGGGGCAGGTAAGGGGAATAGAATATAGAGTTTGTATGATATAAAATGCATTACGTCTATGGAATGTCCCCACGAAACATGGAAACCAGAATGTGTGTGTGTGTGTGTGTGTGTGTTATTTAAAAAAAAAAAAATGGACATTTGAAGTTATATTATCAAAATAGCCATTAAAATACATTTTTCTATGTAATTTAATTTAAATTTTTGTTTGTACAAAATGATCATAAACACTAGTCCCCTCTTGGTCAGTGTTCAGTGATAGTCCCCTTTTTGTAATGTAGGTAAGTATGTGTGTGTGTGTGTGAGTGTGTGTGTGTGTGTGTGTGTGTGTGTGTGTGTGTGTGTGTGTGTGTGTGTGTGTGTGTGTGTGTGTGTGTGTGTGTGTGTGTGTGTGTGTGTGTGTGTGTGTGTGTGTGTGTGTGTGTGTGTGCGTGCGTGCACGTATGTGTGTGTGTGTGATTGTGTGTTCGGTTAGGATCGTTTAGAGAATTTGAACCTGCATTGAAACTGTTGAGGACCACTGCCCAAATGTTCTGATTTCTTTGAATGAATTCAATATTTGCCTTGATGGCTACATCTGGTGGAAATTTTGTGTAAATAGCCCAATTAGTAATGCGTACATTTAACACTGATGATTTTGCTGTGTAATCTATTTTGGTGCAAGTGTAGTGTTTCTGATGCTGGTGTTTCCCATGTATTGATTTATTTGTTGCACTCTGAAACAATATTTTGGGAGACACTTTTAATAATCATCAAACTGTGGAAAATGAGACTGTGGAAATGTTTTTCTCTTTCAGATGTTCTGTACTGTATGGTGTGGCAGCAGGTCAGTCTGTGTCTGTGTCCTGTGGTGACATGAATGGACGATATGTGAACGTCATTATACCTGGCAATTCGAAAATGCTCACTTTATGTGAAGTGCAGGTGTATAGAACCAAAGGTAATTTTTCCATAGGCAGCTTTGAAAGTTAAGGATAATGTCACTCTGTTCAATACACAATAAGTTTCAAAGGAGCTTTACAGGCACTGTAATGTCGTAAATTAACCCTGACCCCAGATCAGTGTGAGGTGAGCAACACTGTGTGTCCTGCGTCCTTAACATTTACATTTAAGCATTTAGCAGAAGCGTCTGGTGTAAACCACAAAAGTTAAATCATTTATTGAAACATCTCTAACCTGAAGCAGTTCTATTAGGTTAAGTGGGTAAAGTTCCCATTTGCTTACAGTTATTACAGTTAATATAATCAGTTATTGGTTCATTTACCACTTTTTCACTAAAGACATTTACCTTCTGTACACACAAGAATCATTTTCAATAAACACAAGAATGCTTCAATATCTCAGTACGGATTTCCAATCAATTCTGTGTTTGAAGAGACAAATAGCAATATGACCAGAACATCGGGTGTATACCCCATATGACCTTGTTTATATTTATAAGCATACAAATGATTATGTTTGATTTATTCAGCTGTTTATTATCATCATCTAAGATGTTTAAAAAGTCTGTTTTAGTATTTGAGGTTTTTAAGTCATATCTTTAGTATACTGTTGACAAGTGAATTAGATCCTCTTGAAAACTTTACAATAATTCATCTGTTTTGTTTCCCAGTCAAAATAGGTTTCATGAGGATTAAGTTTACATCCAGTCTCGATATGTCAGATCCAGCAGAGAGTAACAACATTCTTAATGAGGTTAGAAAGACATTTAAGAGACTTTAATATGTAAACCGCTTTTTTACAATGTTTCATTGCTTTTCAAGAAAGATTAAGAATAAAACTGTGAAATTTGATCCATTCACTGTGCTCTGAATGATTCCGTGAGCTCTGAATGATTCACTAAGCTCTGAATGATTCTCTGAGGTCTGAATGATTCTCTGAGGTCTGAATGATTAAAAAGTCCACAGATTTTTCATTTTAACAAACCTTTTAAAATAAGCATGTTGACCTTCTATTCAATATTCTGTCTGAAGGGATTCAGGACACATAGTGACATCTAGTGGAGGAATCACATGAACGTCACAGTTACTGATTTAGTATAGTGTGTGTATATATTTGAACAGTCATGTTTTTATTTTAGATGAAGACCGCTCTGATTTCTAAAGGATTCTCTGTTTTCACATTGACCTGGACAAAACTCCCTCAGAAGATCAAACCGGAGACTAAGCTGGGTAAGTATGTTTAAACAACAACAACGAAAAACCTTTCAAAATCCACATTACATTAAACTAAAAGTGTATTAATAATTCATAAAGTTTTATGTTTTATATCCACAGGTCCATGTACTAAGGGTAGTTTCTGAATGAATGGAGAAAGAAAGAAACTTAATGTTATTTTCTTGTCATGGTTATGGATGATTTGTACTAAACAAATGTTTATAGTTATGAGTAAATATAAATTATAATAAAATAAATGTCTTCTGCACAGCATGGTTTTCTTTCTTTCTTTCCCCGTGAATATTGAGTAATCCAGGCAAAGATCTCTGTACATTAAGATAAATTAAAAAGCAAAAATTAAAATTTTTCATCAAGGCAAAGTCAAAAGGCACAACACCACCTAACAGTTTACTTTTACATTTTCAACAAAGTTTGTCACATCTGTTTTTTCGGTGAGCTGCAGGATGATCACTATTGAGCCCAGTGGCAGACTTAAAAAATGAGGACGCACTTTTCTTCCCATGAAATTATGGATACCAGAAGCTTAAAAGGAAGTCCAAACAGAGCATTACAGCTTCTGGAAAAATAAAGCTAGCACTACAGGCACAAGGATTTATGTCAATGACTCAACTTCAATGCTGTGTCATGAAATGACACTTTGGGAACGAATTGCCCACTATGCCATAAGGATTGTGTTTGTCCTGTGTGAAGTTGTTATGTACAGATCGGGACATAATAATCTGGTTTCCAGGTAAGGATGAGAGGTCCAACCTGTAGTACTTCATCAATGTATCATACACACATTGCATGTGGGCCCCAGATAGAAGGGCCTCAGATTTCATGCTCCTAGTAGAATGTGCCCTGACTAACAGAGGTGAACACAATTTGTGCACCTCATAAACTAGCAAAATATCTTACACAATTTATTTACTGATGGTCTGCTTGGAAGCGAGTTGACCCTTGTTAAAGGCTCCAAAACAAACAGAGAAGACCTTCTCACATACTCTTCGAATGCCCTAACAGAGAATAATAGGAATAATCTTGTTGATCTGTCGACTCATGAGGAGGAGGATAAAAGGCCTGAAGAATTAAGGTCCTGGCCACATGACTACACTGTAAAAAAAATCCGTAGAAATTACAATGTTATTGCAGCTGGGTTGCCGGTAATTTACCGTAGATTTACATTTATGTTATTTACTGGCAAGAGTTTGTTCAAAGTTAAATACATTTTAAATATTAACAAGTCTTTATCTTTACAGAATAAAACTATACAATAACAGTCTCATGCAAAGCATTCTGGGAACCAGAAATCATCATCAACCTTTTTCTGTTTTTTGCTTCAGATTTTGTTTCTCAGAATGTTTTTCTTGATGCTGTTTTTGTAGTTTTACTCTGTAAAGACAAAGACTTGTAAATGTTTCATGTTCATTTAACTTTGAACAAAATATTGCCAGTAAAAAAACATAAGTTTAAATCTACGGTAAATTACCGGCAACCCAGCTGCAATTTCTACGGAATTTTTTTACAGTGTAGGAACTTTAGGTATATAACCCAGTTTTGGTTATAGAATGGCGTTAATTCTGCCTGGAGCGAATTCCAGACATGAAGAGAAGCAGATAATGCATAAAGGTCACTTACCCTCCTAAGAGAGGTGATGGCCAAAAGAAATTATAATTGAGCGACAAAAGTTTGTCCTTAAATCTATCAAGCAGGAAACAAATGACACTTAGGATGACTCCCTAAAGACCCCTAAGTAAGAGGGGAGTGAAAAGCAGCTAAGGCTGCAATATATGCTCTTTAAGTAGAGGGTGCAAGACCTGAGGAAAATGATCTTGTAGAAATTCCAGAACTGAAGCCACTGGACAGTTAACTGGGTCAATATGCCTTCCACTACACATGAAGTGAAAACTTTCTACTTTGATGTATACAGTTTCCTGGTGGAGGGAGCTCTTGAGTTAAGTATTGTCTCAACAACCTCAGTTGAAAGACATTGATTCACAAAATGATCCCATATAGTAGCCAAACCAACAATTTCCATACTTTCAGAAAAATGGCACCCCTGGCCAGCATCAGAAGGTGCCTACTCAGAGGAACCTCCCATGGTTGACCTGCTAGGAGAGCTAGTAGGTCTGAAAACCAACTTGGGCCATAAAAGATGGGGCCATCAGTTCTTTGGAATCCCTAAGATCAGAATGATTGGGGAAGAAGGTGTTAAGGGATCACTTCGGTTACATAGCGTCTAGCCCCATCAGGGAGAACCTAAAGGGTAAGTGGGTCATCTCCTAAGACACAAATAGGTCCGTTAGACCTTTTTGACCAATAATTGCTTCACCACCTCAGAGTGGAGTCTGCTTTATCCCAGGCCTCGGCCTCTGCCTCGACAGAATGTCTGCTCTCATGTTCTTGGCTCTTAACATACGCATCGCCCTGGGCAAAAAAAGAGACTACGTTTTTTTTCTCCGTGAGAACTTCTGTAACACCTGAGGTTTCATGGGGTCCACCTCAGTGAAAAAACCCCTATGAATCTGGGGGATGAACCAAAAACTGCATCCTGTACCCTTCCCCTATAGTAAAAAGAAGCCATTGTTTTCTTTATTATTTCTACTCATAAAAAAAATAATAAAGGAACCAGCCCCTCGAGGCTGGGTTTGTGGTGAGATTTATAAGCTCGCTCATCTCTTAATACAGTATTCTTTTCAGCTGATTCATCACCTCTAAATCCTTTATTGGTACAGACTGATGAAGCCACAATTTGAAAATTACCATGCCTTCAAGCGTTATAAACAGCGGGGTTAATGTAAAATTCCCTGAAGGCTCTCCGTTAGAACAGTTGTTGACTGTTTCGAGAAGCCCCCGAAGCCTTGACAGACTGATTTGCATCATCTGGTTGTCAATTACTGACATGTAAAGCAATCGATAATATCCTTTCACATCCACTCCCTCTTTTGTCATGGACTAGTCAGCACAAACAATCAGGGAAATAAGCAGCACTGTAATACACCTGTGTAAAGTGGTCTTCAGGAACCCAGATTCTCCAATATGTAAAGAATACTGGGCTGTTGAATTATTCAAAAGTAATGTGACACGACGCGAATACAATGCGGGTGTGCATTATTTTACAAAATGGGTTTTACCAAAAAATTATTAACACCCATGAAACATTTCTAAACCAAAAGCATTCAACGGCCCGTGGTATAAAGACCAATAATTTAGAGACAAAGAGACAAATACCTATAGGGCTTTGTTGAAACCTTCATAAAGGAAGATGTAAATTCTTCACTGAATATTTGAATTTCTCACTTCATTAATGTTTGAGGGAGAGAAGGTCTGTAATTTGTCATTTGTTTTACAAAGGAGCTGAATGAGCTAGCTTTGCATAAACTTGGGACCTATGGGATCAACAAGACATTATATTTCCATTTGGTGTCAAATAGAGAATAGCTGAGAAATAGACAAAGAGGAAAGAGGGAGAGAAAGAAACTAAAGGTAAGCTCTGACTTTCTGGATGTTTTTTATGAGGGAAATTTATATACACAAATACATTGTTGACCAGTATTTCTGTCTTGTTTTCCCGTAAGATAAAACTTGTAGATTTAGCCTCTTCTCTTCCTTTTTCATCAAAAAATTTTTTGGTCTGGTAGAATATTTATTTGATTTATTCTACAATACTGATGTTATGTAAGATATTTCTGCTTGACTCCTGTGTGTCTTATATGTCAAAAGAAATCATCTCTATGAGATTGTGACCTGTTTAACAGTGAGATGTGGAGGTGCAGTTGTCTCTGTGTACTTTTTGGTAAGTTTAACATGTTTATTTTATTTAAGAAACTCTAAATATAACCGCCTGATATCTGATGTAAGGAATAATTGATGACACCTTGGTTGTGCATTATTTTCAAATAATTTTAAGGACCAGAGTCAATTATTCTGCATATACTCCACGATTACCACAGACATTGCTCTGGTGCCTATTTCTAAGACATTTGACAGGTCAGCTGTGTGTTTTAGAGAAAAATTATCAACACCCATGTAAAATTTCTCAACCAATCAGAATAAAGCATTCAACAGCCCTGTGGTATAAATATATATATTTTAACATAATCCAAGGTGTATATGAAGAGAATGATCCTAATTTCATAATTTACTGACAGGTTAAGAAGCTGCTTTTAGAATGAACACAGCAGACATACAAACAGATTGAAAACACCAATCTGTTTAGCACCAACAAATGTGTCTATAATAAATCATTGCTTACTATTGAAAAGGCTCAGCATTATATTCCAATTGTTTTGAAATTCCAATACATTAAACAAAAAATATAAACTTTATTATATTGTGAATTTGGCAGATTGATATACAACTGTAACCATCTGAAATAACTTTATGGTCACACGTTTATGTGGTGCTTTTCAAAACAAAACAACTTTTAGACATCTTCTAGACCATGACCCAGAGACCGGCTAAAGCATATATGTGACACTGGACCACAACACCAGTCATATGGGTCTGTTTTTTAAATTGAGATTTAACTGTAAAACAAAATTGCTGTTAAAAATAGCAAAAACAATGGAGTAATCTATTGTTTTATTTAAATATACTGTAGAAAACAATTTTAAATTTACAGACAAATTTAAACAGTAATATTTTGTATCTATGTAATACAGTTTATTACCGTTTTTTGCAATGCATTGTGGGTTGCTAATGTTTTAAATTACAGTATCATGCAGTATTTTTTGGAAACTGGAATAGTAGAACAAGGTGCAAATCTGCTCCGCATTTAATTCCTTCATTTGGATCAATCTGCATCTTGTCTACAAATTACATAGTAATTTAAAACATTTTCTAAGTTTTTTAACTTGAAAAATCTAGTAAAAGAAACATTTTGCACTCAGAAAATGATAATAAATTTTTAAAGGAAATGGCATATAAAAGCTAAACATAATACTAGAAATTCTTGGATATCAAGTTAATTTTACTCACTATTCATTTATAACCCAGATTGGCAGTTACTGTCAGACAAAGTTAATTACCATTATTAATTAACCACCATTATTGTGATCACTGTTTGCTTTAGTTGGGGTCATGATGTTGTTTTGGAACTTTTTATTTGTTGACAGTACCCTTTAAAAAAAAGTTTTATTTTGATTTATATCCTTTCGAAAGTGCTTATTGCTTATAAATATTTTAGTATAATGTTTTTTAGCAGAGGTGTGAACAATAGTGTTCTATTGTTAACTATAACATTTAAAGGTAATTTATCATTAAAGGAGCGGTGAATCAAATACTCAATTTTAACTTGATAATTTGTTATATAAGAGGTCATCATACTTAAATGAACATCCTGCAAGTTTCAGAACTGAAAACGTCCGTGCTACTGAAATATAACAGTTTTTGGCACCAAGCCAGTAAAACAAGCCAGTGTGGAATTCGGAAATCTATGACGTCAAAGTAGAATTGAAACACCTCCCCATAGCCAAATACAAGGACCACTTTTGTAGCCCCGCCCACAGCTTCGCGTGACACACGTGTGTCTCAGTAAGTAAACATGTCTTTAAAGATTGACAAATGTAACCAAAATGACTTTTAAATACATTTTTTCTGAGAGACTTTTATTTTGACGCGGTGATCTGTTATGATAGACTGGAAACGCATTTTCGGTTGTGGAAGAACCACGTGGCAACAACACAGAAGCTAAATACTTTAATTCGGAGGCTTTGAACATAACATTAAATGCGTGGAAAAAGTTTGCTTTTTAAGAAGTTCCAGCTCGTGTGGGGAGTGTTTGTTAACTTTGTGTACACGGATTCATTTGGAAAGAAGTCGATACTGGATTTGCAGAGAGACTGTGATTAAAAGCACCACTTATATTGGATCTGACAACAATGACACAGCATTATACACAGTAAGACATTTTACTTTATTTAAGTTACTGCGTTTCACTATTGCTTTGTTAGAAGAGATTGCTTGATATGTCCTGTTGTAACATCCGTGTCTAAACACGTTTGTTTGACTGTTTTAATTTACTAAAAACATTAAACGATTAATAAAGATACAACACTTAACAACACGACTGTAATTTAACGGTAGAAATATACAGTGTTATTTATAAAGAAGGATTTATCAGCCGCAGTTTAGATTCTGATGCCCGTTTACTGTGTTGTATACGGTAATTTAGGCGAGTTACGTTTGAAAGGTCAAACACTCAACAAAGCTTATTTTTTATCATATAACTGTGGTATTTAACATTACGTGAATGTAAAAGCAACTTCACAAGCACAATCGAAATATACAAAGTTATTGATAAGGATTTATTAGCCGCAGTTTAGATTCTGATGCGCGCTTACTGTGTTGTATACGGTAATTTAGTCACGTCGAGTTTTGTTTCTACTTTAATATACGTATTGTCATTTATGTGTATCATATTTAGCACCCAGAATCTTTTGTGGCTCAAACATATTTGTGTTCGGCTGCTATTTTTATCACATTAATGTTTTTAAAACATTTGCCCACATGTAATGACGGGGAATGAAGCCGTCCAATCATAGCAGTGGGTGTTTACGTCCAGGTCTTCAATGCGGCCCGCCCCTTCAAACTAAGCATTTCTCCAGAGAGCCACTAATCCATGTTACAAATTAGCGTATTACTTATTGTTTTTGATGTTTTTGAATGTAAAAACCATGCGAACATCATAAGTAGACATCAGTCAACAGTATAAAACAATAAAATCGACAAATTCACCACCCCTTTAATTATAAATGGACCAAAAATACTTTTTTTTGCAGAAAAATGCTGTGAAATAATTCACAGTATGAATAATGTAAAATTACAGTAGATTGCTGGCATCTGTGCTGTCAGTATTTTACTGTTAATTGAGAAAATATAGAAATATATTGTATTTTCAGTGGTTTTTCGGCGTGTCATGTGAACCTATGGGCATCACGCGTCATGTCATAATACGAGCCTAGATGCTTTGAATGGGTTTGTAATAAACGAGAAACTTGTGTTTGCCAGATACTCAATCTCATGTGTAATCAGAGTTTCGTGTTATGTGAGTATCTTGCGAGTATTTTGTGAAAGTGAGCGTCTCTTTTATCATAAATCCTTTTGATGTAAAATACATTGCAGGTATGTATTTTGACACGTCACATGATGCATATGGTTCACATGATGCACTGAACACATATTTTGACATGACAAGCCACATTCATGAAACTTTGAACATATATTTTTAATTTGTGCCTCTTTGGAAGAGAAGTCACTGGCAGCCACTGCTGTATTTTATGTTCACAGTAATAAACGGTAAAGTAATTTCACAGTATAAACACTGTAAAATTACAGTAGATTGCTGGTGTCTGTGCTACCAGTATTTTACTGCTATTTTACAGAACATAAAAATAAAAAACTGACAAATTTAAAGTTCAAAATCCTTAGCAACACATATTAGTAATGAAAAGGTGCTTAATCTGAGATCGATCAACAGCAAATTAGGACAGCATTTGTTTATGATCGAGTTTAATAAAATCCATGCACGTAGTTTCTCGAGACAGAAATCGCTGATAATACAATATCCAAGAAAAGGAACCAATGCAAACACAATACATGTCACATCATGTGTCTTTGAGGGATGTGTGTGAATGCACACACAGATTCCGGAAAATCATTGGCAGTTTGAATTAACCAATTAAATGATCCTCATACAATTTATGGATGCATTTTCCGCGTATTTTTCCTGTTACCTGAGTTTAGGGCTTAAAAGTATCTTTTGGGCCTGCACCACGTTTTCTTATTTTTTTTTCAACTATTATTTTCCCACGTTAAGTAAGATTGAAGTTACCAATTGAAGTATTTTTTTTACGTTTTTCCACCTTAAATGTTTTACTTCAAGTGCGAAAATTTTAGCTGACAAACCTTATTTTTTTAAGTGTTACCAATTAAAGTATTTGTTCTACATAAATCCAACTTTCACTTTTTAAAGTGTAGTTTAAAGGAAAACGATGTCCTCATTAAGGGCGCACTCACACTATCCAGACCCTGCCTGGGTGCATTTGACCCCCAACGTCTGATTTATTTGACTAGTGTGAACGCTCTGTACTGTGCCTGCCCGGGCACAGTTGGGTTAATCGTGCCCTGGCCGGTTTGCAGAGCTGGGCTTAAGGGCAGTTCACTTGGGCTCAGACGCAGAACGCGCAGTGTAATCGCAAAGAGACCGGTTCAAAAGGAGAGACGACAATTGCGCGACAACTTACCTTCATCTGCCTTCCTGAAAACATTCCGATGCACCCAGCAGGGTTGCGTAAATGTCTAAGCTGCTAACGCGAAAGATCAACTAAGCAATATGAGAGGGCTGTGTGTCATCCTGCACCAAACGACTCTGAATAAAAAACACGACTTAACATTACGATGGGTTCTAGTGTTAAAAGAGCACTTAACTTTCAGTTTTTTTCTAAACAATCATACAGGTATACTAATGACGAAAGCTGGGGCAAGGTTTGGTTGGGTTACACTAATGTAACCCATGTAACTAGTGTGCCTTAAAGCTCCAGTGTGTACTTTTTTTAGTTAATTCTTAGCAAAAACCCATGTTTTCTTCCAAAAGTATGTGCTCATTCATGTGTAATGACTTCCACCCCACTAATCAAAGTATTCTCGTAAGTGTAGAATCTGCTATTTAAAATACATACCGCCGTAGCGCTCTCTGGCTGAATCCATGTTGTGCCTCCATCTTTGAAATACATTCGCCGACGAGGGACATTCCTGAAATTCAAGCTCCGCCTTTCGCGCTTTCAGAGCACCCTCAAGCTGGCCGCGAGCTGAAGCCTACGGAGGTTGCATGTGTAGGCGGTATACGTCATCAAGACAGTCTTATTTCAGAATATTAACAATTATAAAGCTGACATTTATTCTTAGTTAATTGTAAATTGATGTAATATGCTTATGACTTGCGAATTTAATGCTCAGTTAATTTAAATAAACCAGGCTTGATGACGTATGCAGCCCGGATATGCGACCTGCGTTAGACTGAATCCTTCGGCCGCACGCCGTGATAAACCTGCGATCTAATGCTTTGAAAGCCTGTTGAAGAACTATTCTCGAGGACATTAAAACAAGTCGCCAAGGAAGCGAAACAGGGATTTTAAACGACAACGCGACAGGAAAAACATCAAGACCAAAGTCAATATTGGAATTAGTTTTCCAAGATGGGGCTCATTGGACTCAAGTTACTTTCTATCTTCACCACAGGTAATTCAGCATATTCGTTTACATCTATACAGTTTATGTTGTAAACTTGAAGTTTTATAGTTCCTTGGCTAACTATAGCATGGGTATGCGTAACACTTGTTAGTGTAAACATGCATGTGGTTTAATGTCTTGGAACAGCCACACGCCGTCTCTCCGCCCATTTATGTAATCTGAGGTACTGAGATAAATGTTTTTCATCTTTTCTGAACTCTAACACAAACACACGGTGTACAGCGCTATTTTTAGCCTTTCATTGATAAAAGCGTCTGATCTGCGCGTCTTTCGTTTCATTTTACAAGCGTGTGTAAGTTCAGCGATCTTATTACCAATATCAGAGAAAGCTCTTACATATACACGGACATGTAACGTTTACTTAAACATAAGCATTGGACTCTGACATATTAGTTCGCGTCCATTCAAACCGTCATTACTCTAGCTCATGAGTAAATGACAGGAGAGGAACTGGTCCACAGACCATCTCCTCAGTAATCTGAAGAGAAGCGGTCGAAAATGGACAAAAAGAGACGGATTTAAACACCAAGTGTAAACGTAATGTCTCTCTCTCGTCCACTTGTGATCTGATCGATGAAAACACATCTTAATACCAAGTTTAACAGCCCCTGTGATATTTTTCCTCGCGTGGATGAAAAAGGAGTGTCTAAGCTACGTTTATGATTGCTTTTTGTAACTTATGTGATTTTAAGCGGACATATCATGACAATCAGACTTTTTACATGTTTAACATAAATCTGTGTGCTTTGACGGATCACAGGCAAAGGACAATGCAAATTGTTCATTTTTTTTCATTGCTTTTGCTTTAGCTACTGGAAGCCATGTTAACCTTGGCATGACACGGCCACCGTACTAGTTAAAACGCGTTCCGAATGGGGGGGCTAGAAACTAATAATCAGTTGGTTGTCATATAGAGCTTTACCGCTAGATGGGAGTAGATCCTACACAGTGGGGCTTTAAGTTGTTATAAACCTGTATAAATGTGTAAAATAATGTAAAATTAAATACCTGTATAAATGATGTCAATTTCTTTGTTCTGCTGAAGACAATTAAAGATATTTAGAAAAATGTTAATAACCAAACAGATCTGGGGATTATTCCTCATTGACTTCCATAGTATTATTTTTATATTTTCTAATATGGAAATCATCAATGCCCCAGATCTGTTTGGTTGCAAACGTTCTTCAAAATAATGAATTTAATTGTGTTCAGCAGAGAACAAAGAAAGTTTGGAACAATCTGAGGTTTAGTAAATGATGACAGGAATTTCATTTTTTAAGTAAATTTTCCTTTTGAGTGCCAGTTTATGTTTTACATTTTGCTTTAGGTGTAGGAGTTTTCACCACTACACATACCAGCTCTGCCCAGGAGGAAGGTAAGAACTAAAAACATCTTTATAACGGTTGAGACAAATCATAATATCTTTATGTGGATTCCTCATAGATTTTAATTGGTTGGTTCATGTCCATATTTAGTCATTGGAGACATTAACACAGATGAATTTGGCAGATGCTGCTTTTACCCAAAGCAATTTGCAGTAGATCAATTTGTACATTTATTGGTATTGAACACATGACTTTTGCACAGCTAATACAATCCTCTACCATTTGAGCTACAGGAACACACATTGAACTCCATTGAAAAAATGCACAGGATTGTTAAGCAGAATTAAGAGTTACAAAAAGAGTCAGCATTTCTATTTCAATCCAGACTGACTCTTCTTTCTTCAATCTTTTCTAGAGAATCTGGCATTAGGAGGACAGACTGTACAGTCATCCACAGGGGGTAATGGTGAAGCAGCAAAAGCCATTGACACTTCACCCTCAACCTGCACCCATACTGTACCCACAACTGATAACCCCTGGTGGAGAGTGGATCTTCTGGATTCTTACTACATCTCTAGAGTTTTCATCACTAACAGACCAGACTGCTGTGGGGATCGACTTGAGGGAGCAGAAATTCGTATCGGAAACTCTTTAGAGAACAATGGCAACGATAATCCCAGGTTAAGTTTTTACTGTGTATTTATATATTTATATAAAGTTAAAGATTAAAACTAAAGGTGCAAAAGCAATGACCACAGACATAATGACAGTTTGAAGTGATTTTTATGAAAAGAACACACAAACTGGTGCATTGAAAACATCGGAAGATCCCACACATGATGACTGTAGTAACAGCTTCAAAGTGAAGGGAGATCTCACAGAAACATGAAAAACTTCTGTAATGTAATTGTGTCGATGCATTATTCATTCAGTTTACCCGAAGGCCCAAATGGTGTATGTGCTAGAGCACCAGTAGCCTGGGTGCCAGCCGATCTTAGCCCCGCCCACAAGATTTTGAAAACGGGAAGATCGGTCTGGCGTTTTTCCGTTGAGGAGCTACTATGCTAGACCAAATGCTGTCCGAACCAATCAAATTGTCAGGGCGGGCTTTATACGATGATGGACTATAATCAACAGTAATGTAATGAACCACGTCACCAAAGAGCGCGTGTTCTAAAAGATATCGACAGAGCATTAATTTTAAAAGAGAAACAGAGAAACGCGAGCAGGGCATTTGTTGATGTTTTTGCCGTCCTTCCTATTCGACAAAAGTTGGTCGCAACTGAAATGGGTAATGTTATCACGGCGATGCAACTCAGCGTTCACGACGATATGGATATAATTAGCGGTCATTGCCAGTATCTTTTCGGAAGCCCGGAATCGTGGTTGCTGAATAAGTGGAGGGACATGCTAGGCTCTAATATTTTCAAGCCAACGTAATGGGTATCGTCGTGGATGAAGTGCACCTAACGTACAAATGGTAAGAGATAGTCTTACTCCTTGACTTAGTAAATACTTCATGTTGTGATATAAACGAATTGTTGTAAACATAATAGGTGTTGATGTACATTCGCTAACTCAGTATAATCTCAATGTTAGTGTCATTGTAGCGAAATAACTAGCAGTTCGGTCAGGCTGCAAAGACGTAATTTCAACATACGTCACACTCCGTTGCTCTGATTGGTCGTAGGTCTATCCAATTGAGTGCAGAGGCATTTTTCGGTTGAGACACGCCTCATAATTATAGCTCAATGGAGCGGTATCAGACTCAAATTCTGACTAGAATTGAGTATGACAACGTCAGGCTAGAGCACCAGGCCCTGAGAGCACACAAATGCTCTCGAAAGTGAGCTAAGATAAGCCGGTCATCGAGATTGTAGTGTGCAAAGGCCATTCTCCCAAAGCTCATCCCTCAAGCAAACCCCAGGAATGTCTGTGTCAAGGGAAAATATCTTAGCTTTTTGTTTAAAATGTGGTATCTTTGAAGAAACCTACCAAAAAAAGAACAAATAAACATAGTATGATAGTATTTTTTTGTGTGTGTGTAAAAGAGGATCTGTGTCAGGATTCTGACAGTACTATGTTTTATGTGGGAGATGCATGGTTTTAGTATTGGTTTATTCTGACCACGCATTTCCCGGGTCTCGTCACTCTTTCCCAGAGCCCTTACTCATGATTCTTTTCAGGTGTGTGTCATTTAGTTTTCTCTATTTAAAGTCTTTGTGTTTGGTGTCTTGTATGGGTTCGTTTTTTTCAAGTCGAGTATTTGTCAAGTTAGACCCTAGCCCAGCCCAGCCCAGCCCAGCCTAGCCTTCTTTGTTTTTGTGAAGTTTGTCTAGTTTTGTCATAAGTTTATACCTGTCATTAGTTTATATCTTGTTTTGTCTCATTTACCCCATCGTGGGTTTTTGTTTTTCTGTTATTTAATAAAGTCTTAAGGCTGCGTCTGAAACCGCATACTGTACAGTAGGTACTGAATAAGATGAAGTACCTACTTACTTGCTGTTAAAACAGTAGGTACTGTATAGTATGAATCCTGGTAGTATGAATGAGATTCATATGTACTACATCCGCCATGTTGCTACATCACGTGACATACATCGTCATCAAGTCATGTCATTCCAGTGCGAAAACAATGCCTCTCCTTCTTCGTTGGATAACTACTCTCCAGGGGCATCATGGGATAGTGAAGTGTCCATCGTATGTGTCAGGATTTGGAACACTCAAAACACGAACCCAGATGCAGACCTAAATAACAAAGGAATTTATTAACAAAACCGGGTAAAACAGAAAAACAAAACCCACGAGGGGGCAAAACAAGACAAGGGAAAACAATACTAAACTAACACTAAACTTCACAAAAACGAACAATAAACTTCCAACACATAAACAGATCAAGACTTGGATATATCAAAAACTTACAGGAACCGACAGGGAATGAGACAAGACGAACGTGCACAGAACAGCAAACACAAGGACAATAAATAGGGACAAAGTAAATTACATACACCTGGAAAATAATCACAAGTAAGGGATCGGGGAAAAAGTGACGAGACCCGGGAAATGCGTGGTCAGAATAAACCAATACTACAACCACACATTTCCCACATAGAACATATGTACTGTCAGAACCCTGCCATGCTAAACTAGATTTAAATACCAACAGGATCTGGCAGGATTCTGACAGTATGCACACTGTAAAATCTAACCGGAAGAAGTAGGTCATCCGGGTACTTTTCGCATACTGTTTTTCGAATACTATGTATTCGGACATACTACTCGCCTCGCCTACTGCTTTTCGCGTACTATATAGAATGAAGTAGGCGGTTTCGGACGCAGCATTAGTGTTTTTGTATCCGTGTCTGCACTTGGGTTCATCCTCCTACCAATTCCTAGCAATCTGTTTCTTTATATTGTATGTTTATATACTTAAAGAAGATAAACGTCTGAAAGGCATTACAAATTTGTGAAAATCATAAACAATTTTGCCGCTGGCTGGAAACTTTCTGATAAAATGCAGGTTGTGAAACTGTTTTTTTTTCTCTCAGATGTGCTGTGCTTTATGGTGTGGCAACAGGTCAGTCCATATCTGTATCCTGTGGTGACATGAATGGACGATACGTGAACTTTATTATACCTGGAAGTTCGAAAATTCTCACCCTTTGTGATGTACAGGTGTATAGTACAAAAGGTAATTTTCCATAGGCAGTTTAAAAGGTAAGAATAATGTCACTCTTCCCAATACCTTTCAAAGTGGCTTTCCGGCAAGTATACTGAACCTCGACCCCCAGATCAGTTTATAGTGAGCAACACGGTGTGTCCTGCGTCCTTAAGTTAGCAAAAATAGTCTTAGCCTAGTGACTAGAGAGTCTGGCTTGTAGCCCGAGAGTTGCAGGTTCGAGTCTTGTAGCTGGCAGGTAGCGACTGCGTGTCCATAAGCAAGGCACATTAATCCCAATTGCTACCCGGGCACTGTCCAGGTGTGTATGTGTGTGTTCACTACTGGGTTAAATGCAAAAGTCACATTTCGAATACGTGTTGCATAATTGACAAGCATGTCACACTTTCACCTAATTCTTCACATCATACATTTGGGATGTGCCACTGCACAACTTCAGGTTACTTGACTGTGGTAAAGTACATGCTATTTTGTCTTTTGTTAACTTTTATGCCCATTGAACCTAAGCAGTGTTAACCAGAAGGTAAGAAAAAGTATTTATTATTATGTGTAGTTCTGTGAGGATGAGTTGGTCAATATCTCACTCCAAATGATTTTTTTTATTCATTCAGCTGTTTATTTTCATGATTTAAGATTTTTTGGGGAAAGTCTTTAATATAATGTACAGAAGTGTTTACAAGTGAATAAGATAACAATAACCCATTTTGTCTGTATGTTTGTGTTTTCCAGTCAGAAAAGGGGTTATGAAGATAAAATTGACCTCCAGTCTCAATATGTCAGATCCAACAGAGAGTAACAAAGTTCTTAATGAGGTTAGAAAGACATATTGGGCCCTATTTTAACGATCTGAAACGCAAGTGCTGTCAGGAACCACAAAAGTCAGGAATCCCAATGCAGAGGTTTTTAATGAGAAAACTCAATGTCAGGTATGTATAGGAGATAACACTCTATGTCTTCATGAAAATGTAAATGTGAAAGGCAAAACACTCTGTGACGTCAGGAACAGGCAGGCACTCGCGGTGGGAAACCCAGCAGGGCTGTAGGACATCCACCCTCCGTTCACACTCGTAACAACCCGTCACAGGGCAGAGAGAGTTCCAGGCGGGGCACAGCAGGAGAGAGAGAGAGAGGCGGACTGAGTCTTCAGCAGAGAGAAGTGCTGGACAGCGCACGGCTGGCGTCCGAGTCCTTAGCAGGATTATGCGCAGAGCGCACTGCAGCTGGACAGTGCTAGATGTAGTCGGCGCTCAGAGAATCCGCAGACAGAGTGTAAGTGGAGGCTAGGCGGGGAACACACCACTCGGGAGAGACTGACAGTGGGGCGAGGAATCTGAAGGGATAAGGCAGCAGAGAGCACGGTAAATAATCCAAACAAAACTACACACAGTACTCGACACGACAGGACTAGAACTAGCCAGGCTAGCGGGCACGAACATACAAAGACGAACTTGCAAGGAACAGAGGAAACGAGGGGAATTTAAATCAAACCGGATGGGCAATAAATATGGATCAGGTGTGGGACGCCGGTGAGAAGAGTCAGAGATAATGAGGTCACCAGGTGGAAGGCGCGCACGTGTGGAGCTGTCAAAACATAAACACAACACAACACATGGTGAAACAAAGACAAAGCGGCCAATGAGACCGAATTCATGACAGGACTCCCCCCCCACGACCGCCACTGGGCGGTCCATGAGGAGGCTCACCCCGTCGCCGGCGGAGATCCTCTATCAGCCCAGGGTCCAGGATGTCCCGGGCCGGTACCCAACACCTCTCCTCCGGACCATATCCTTCCCAGTCAACGAGATATTGAAATCCCCTACCCCGGCGACGCATATCCAGTAACGACTTAACCGAATACACAGGGGCACCATCTATAAGCTGAGGGGTGGGAGGGGTGGGGGCAGAGGGAACAGGGTTAATGTGGGAAAAATACACAGGCTTCAGTTTAGACACATGAAAAACTGGATGAACCCGACCGAGAGCTGGGGGCAATCTGAGCCTGACCGTCACGGGATTAATGACCTTAACAATGCTGTATGGCCCAAGGAATCGTGGAGCCAACTTGCGAGAAGGCTCACGGAGAGGTAAATCCTTGGACGAAAGCCATACCTTCTGCCCACAGATAAAACGGGGCGCAGTTCTGCGGTGACGGTCGGCCGCGGCTTTGGTTCGTCTGGAAATCTGACGTAATGTAAATCTAGCTTTCCTCCAGGTGCGTTTGCAACGACGGACAAAAGCCAGCGCAGACGGAACCACCGCATCGGGTTCCTGTGATGGGAATAAAGGGGGCTGAAACCCCATGGACGCCTCAAAAGGGGACATGTTAAGGGAAGAAACAGGGAGAGAATTATGGGCGTATTCAACCCAGGGTAACTGTTGGCACCAGGAGCTCGGATATTGTGATGTCAGACAGCGGAGAGCTCTACCTAAATCTTGGTTAGCCCGTTCACATTGCCCGTTGGTCTGAGGATGATACCCTGAAGACAAGCTAGCCGTGGAGCCTATTTGTCTACAAAATTCTTGCCAGAAACGAGAAATAAACTGAGGACCCCTATCTGAAACAACGTCTGTGGGCAGACCATGTAAGCGAAAGACGTGTTCGATCATAACCTGGGCGGTTTCCTTGGCAGTGGGCAATTTGGGCAAAGGGACAAAGTGAGCCGCCTTGGAGAAGCGGTCGACAATGGTCAACACTACAGTGTTTCCCCTAGAACTAGGCAAATTGGTTACAAAATCGATGGCGATATGTGACCAAGGACGAGAGGGAATGGGTAATGGTTTAAGCAGACCAATAGGGGCTTGATGAGAGGCCTTATTACGGGCACAAACCTGACAGGCTAACACAAACTGTCTGACATCGGAACCCATAGAGGGCCACCAAAAACGCTGACGAACGGTCGCCAACGTTCTCCGAACTCCCGGATGGCAAACAAACCTGGACTCGTGACCCCACCGGATGACCTCGGAGCGAAGCGCATTCGGAACCCACAATCGACCCGCTGGACACCCTTCTGGCACTTCCCCCTCCCGGCCGGCCCGTCTCACTCGCTGTTCTATTCCCCAGCGTAAGGCACCCACCACCCGCCCCTCCGGGAGGATGGTTTCGTCCCCAGCGGAACCGGGGCTTTCGAACAAACGAGAGAGAGCATCGGGCTTAGTATTCTTGGAGCCGGGCCGGTACGAGAGGGTGAAGTTAAATCTGTCAAAGAAGAGCGCCCAACGAGCCTGCCGAGAAGATAACCTCCTGGCTGAACGGATGTATTCGAGGTTCTTATGATCCGTCCAGACCAGGAAGGGCTCCGAGGTCCCCTCTAACCAGTGACGCCACTCACCCAAAGCCAGTTTGACCGCCAGCAGCTCCCGATTGCCTATGTCATAATTTCGCTCTGCTGGGTTTAACCGATGGGAGAAAAAGGCACAGGGATGCACCTTGCCATCCTTAGCAGACCGCTGAGACAAAACGGCGCCTACCCCGACATCCGAAGCATCCACCTCCACAATAAATTGAGCAGCCGGATCTGGAATAGAGAGAACAGGAGCAGAGATAAACCGGGACTTTAAAATATCAAAGGCCTCCTGAGCACTGGAATTCCAGACAAACCTCTCCTTAGTGGAAGTGAGAGCAGTAAGAGGTTGAGCAATCTGACCATAATTTCTGATAAATCGCCGGTAAAAATTGGCGAAACCCAGAAATCTTAATAAATCCTTACGGGAGTCGGGGACTGGCCATTCGGCCACCGCTTTGATCTTGGCAGGGTCGGGACGGATCTCACCGGGGGCAACAACAAAACCCAGGAACGAAACTGACTTACGATGGAATTCGCACTTCTCCGCTTTGACATACAACTTATTTTCTAACAGCCGGCGTAAGACTCGGCGAACATGCTGAGTGTGTTCCTGCATAGAGGGAGAAAAGATGAGAATATCATCTATATACACAAAGACAAACTTGTTAACCATGTCTCTCAGCACATCATTGACCAGAGTCTGGAAGACAGAGGGGGCGTTACAAAGGCCGAACGGCAGAACGCAGTACTCAAAGTGTCCGGTAGGGGTGTTAAAGGCTGTCTTCCATTCATCTCCCTCTCTTATTCGCACCAGATGATAGGCGTTGCGTAAATCTAGCTTAGTAAAGAAACGCGCCCCCTGCAGGAGCTCAAACGCAGTAGACATTAAGGGAAGGGGGTACCTATTCTTAACCGTAATGTCATTTAAGCCCCTATAATCAATACAAGGGCGCAGGGAGCCGTCCTTCTTGCCAACAAAGAAAAACCCCGCCCCTGCGGGCGAGGTGGAGGGACGAATGAGACCAGCACGCAGGGCATCATTAATATACTGGTCCATAGCCTCTCTCTCAGGACCCGATAACGAATAAAGTCTACCCTTGGGCGGAGAAGTGCCGGGGAGGAGATCAATAGCGCAATCATATGGCCGGTGAGGAGGCAGGGAGGTGGCCCGGGCTTTACTAAACACCTGAGCGATATCCGCATACTCCGCCGGGACTCCGGTCAAATCGACCGCCGGAACCTGAGGAAGAGAAAGAACAGAACCAGAAACAGCAGAACCAAGACATGACACATGACAAGACTGGGACCAAGACAAGATAATACTATGCTGCCAATCAACGTGAGGATTGTGTTGCGCTAACCATCCATGCCCTAAAATAATAGGGGATAGAGACGCATGAAGGACGTGCAACACAATCTCCTCACGATGATTACCAGACACAGAGAGACTCACAGGAGAAGTGCAATGTGTAATCCGCGCCATCTGCTGCCCCTTGAGGGACCAGACATCCAAGGGGGACTGGAGAGGAACAACCGGAACACCCCAAGCGCGCGCCAGCGCTTCATCAATGAAGTTGCCCTCCGCACCAGAATCGAGAAGGGCAGTGGACGGATGATCACGTCCAGCGAAGGACAAAATGACGGGGAGTTGGGTACTGGAAACAGGGGAGAGTTTTGAAGAAGTGCCCACCAGGACTCCCGTACTCACTGATGGGCAGCGGCTTTTAACGGGCAGACCCTTGCAAAATGCCCGGGCTTCCCGCAATACAAACACAGGGCCTTCTGTATGCGCCTCTCTCTCTCTCTCTGTGACAGGCGCAAACGACCCAGCTGCATGGGTTCAGGCTCGGCTGATGGTAAAGGTGAAGAAGGGGAAGTGGTGGTCTCCTCAGAAAACACTCGCTGACGGATGGAGCGTCGCTGATTACGAAGCAGTCTCCGAGCCTCGATCCGGAGAGCGAGATCAATAATGGCATCAAGTGACGGAGGAAGGTCATGAAGAGCGATCTCGTCCTGCAGATCGTCGGACAACCCCTCTACAAACTGGGCTCGGAGAGCCGCTTCATTCCAGTGGCAGGCAGCCGCTAAAGTCTTAAACTCAATAGCATAATCAGTAACTGTGAGTCTGCCCTGAACAAGATGAGCCAAGCGAGCTGCAGCGGCGTCCCCGCGCACCGATCGGTCGAAGAGTTTCTCCATCTCTTCCCTAAACTCATCAAAAGACCGACAGCAAGGGTCGCTGGCATCCCACACGGCCGTAGCCCACTCGCGCGCCTTGCCAACCAGAAGGGTGATGACATACGCAACCCGGGTGCGTTCAGAGGCATAGCGGCGGGGCTGGAGGGCAAAAACCAGAGAGCATTGTGAGAGGAAAGCCCGGCAGGAGGCGGGATCGCCGTTATATGGAGGTGGAGCTGTGACGTGAGGTTCCGTCTGCAACGACTGACTGGGCTGGGTGGCATCATGACTGACCTGGTCAAGCCGAGAGGAAAGGTCATTCAGACGGGTTGATAAACCCTCAACCTCTTGAGAAGTGGTGGTGAGGCGAGCCGAGTGTTGTCCTAACCATGAACCCTGCTGGGCGAGTGCTGACCGGAGAGCATCAACCTCCGCGGGATCCATCTTGGCAAGTTCGTCCTGTCAGGAACCACAAAAGTCAGGAATCCCAATGCAGAGGTTTTAATGAGAAAACTCAATGTCAGGTATGTATAGGAGATAACACTCTATGTCTTCATGAAAATGTAAATGTGAAAGGCAAAACACTCTGTGACGTCAGGAACAGGCAGGCACTCGCGGTGGGAAACCCAGCAGGGCTGTAGGACATCCACCCTCCGTTCACACTCGTAACAACCCGTCACAGGGCAGAGAGAGTTCCAGGCGGGGCACAGCAGGAGAGAGAGAGAGAGGCGGACTGAGTCTTCAGCAGAGAGAAGTGCTGGACAGCGCACGGCTGGCGTCCGAGTCCTTAGCAGGATTATGCGCAGAGCGCACTGCAGCTGGACAGCGCTAGATGTAGTCGGCGCTCAGAGAATCCGCAGACAGAGTGTAAGTGGAGGCTAGGCGGGGAACACACCACTCGGGAGAGACTGACAGTGGGGCGAGGAATCTGAAGGGATAAGGCAGCAGAGAGCACGGTAAATAATCCAAACAAAACTACACACAGTACTCGACACGACAGGACTAGAACTAGCCAGGCTAGCGGGCACGAACATACAAAGACGAACTTGCAAGGAACAGAGGAAACGAGGGGAATTTAAATCAAACCGGATGGGCAATAAATATGGATCAGGTGTGGGACGCCGGTGAGAAGAGTCAGAGATAATGAGGTCACCAGGTGGAAGGCGCGCACGTGTGGAGCTGTCAAAACATAAACACAACACAACACATGGTGAAACAAAGACAAAGCGGCCAATGAGACCGAATTCATGACAAGTGCGAAGCGCAATGCGCAAGTGACTTTGTGGGCGGATCTTGGGCGCTGTTGCTATTTTCCCGGCGGGAGGCGCAAATCAATAAGGGGTTGGTCTGAAGTAGGTTCATTATTCATAGGTGTGGTTTGGGCGTAACGTTAAATAAACCAATAAGAACGCTATCCAACATTCCCTTTAAACGCAAGGGCACAAGTTCCATGGCGGGTTGCTATTATTATGACGGATTTACCAGGCGCACGCCAGGCGCGGTTCACAGCCGAGGAGACCGACGTTCTTGTAAGAGCAGTCAAAGACAGAGAAGTTGTTTTGTATGGGGATGGAAGGAACTCGGCCAAATCAAAAATAACTGTTGCATCTGTGTAGATGTGCGCTCGTTGTGCACGCTATACATTATGGTCAAGCATGCGCCCGTAAAATGGCATAATGAACCACGCGCAACGCGCCACTGACTTTAGACTAGTTTTTTTGGTTAGTGGCACAATTGTTTTTTGAAACTGCAAAATAGCATCAGGGATGGTTTGCGCAGCAAAACACCTTCTTTTTTGCGCTGAACCGCCCAGGGAGCGCAAGTTCATTCCCTAGTTTGCCGACGTGCGTCTGTGGAGGGAAAAACCCGCTGTGCGCCGGTGCAAAATACGAATGATACATGCGTCACTGACAAAGTCAATTGCGCTGGGTGCAAGATAGGGCCCTAAGAGTTTGACTCATTCACTGAGCTCTAAATTATTCATGTGGTCTGAATTATTCACTGAGCTCTGAATGACTCGCTGAGCTCCGAATGATTCTCTGATTTCTAAATTATTCACTCAGGTTTGCTAAATTCACTGAGCACTGATTTATTAATCGTCTGCATCGACGTGCAAACACACAAGCAGACCGCTGGTAGGCAGTATCCACGCGTGTAACCACAGTAGCAGCGTGACCGTCAAAGAAGCAGAAGCTTGGCAAGTTAACCCACAAGCGAAGAAGAAACAGCAACTTGTTGTGTATGTTTTGAGAAGACCAGCAATGATGGAAGTAAATAAACAGCGCCTTGGCTCATCTTTGTTTTCACTGTTGCAAACGGAAATACCTGTGATGCAGTTTTTTTACCTGACGGGAGGGGTTCTGGTGGACCAATCACAGCACTTGCGGTCCGCGTAGAACTGACGCGCTGTTAAAAATTTTGCGAGGTGCACGTCAGACTATGCAGAGCTGCGCACAGGCTACGGATAACCTACGGCGTAGAGCTTTCTATAAATCGCGATTTACACTGATTCAGGCAATTTCGCATTTGTACTGTAGACTGCATAGGTTACCAAGACTGCTTATTTCAGAATAATAACAATTTTAAACTAAAGTTGACTTTTGTTCTTAGTTAATCGTAAATTGTTGTAATATGCTTATGACTTGTGAATGTAATGCTTAATTAACTGAAATAAACCATGCTTGATGACGTATGCAGCCTGCATATGCGACCACCGGAGGCTGCAACCTTCGGATTGAGAAAAGGACCCAGTATAGCGTGTGTATATATTTTAACAGTAATGTTTTTATTTTAGATGAAGACCACTGTGATATCTAAAGGATTCTCTGTTTTCACATTGACCTGGACAAAACTCCCTCAGAAGGTCAAACCGGAGACCAAGCTGGGTAAGTATGTTTACACAACAACAACAATAAAACCTTTCAAAATCTACATTACATAAAAATAAAAGTGTATGTATGATTCATAAATTCTTATTGTTTTATATCCACAGGTCCATGTACTAATGCTAATTTCTGAATGAACAGACTTTGGAGAAGGAAAGAAATGCTTTAAATTTTTTATTATTGAGTAATACAGGCAAAGATCTCTGTACATTTTAATAAAGGGATAAAGAGAGTTTTTCCTTTAAAGCAGAGTCAAAAGGCACAACATCACCTAACAGTTAACTTTTACATTTTCAACAAAGTTTGTCTGTTGTCGCATCGATTGTGATGTTTTTATTCTGCTAGATGCAGGACGATCAATATTGATCCCTGTTGCGAGTGGTAGACTTAAAAAATTAGGATACACACTTCATCCTATTAAATTTTGGTTTAAGAGACATCTCTGCATTTATAACAAGTATGTTTATAATTTCAGTGGTCAGTTTTTGCATAGTAGGTACCTCAGATGTTTTATGTGCTTTTACTGCTTTGGGGACACTGGTATGGAGCATTTAACACAGCTTAACTTCCTCTAAATATCCTGGGATTTCCTATAAAATCATTACCATCAAATAGCAATTCCAGAAATCTTCAAACCATTTAAGATCAAACCTCCCATTACCTAATGTAGACCACTCTCAATTTGTTTGTCCATCCAGTAGTTTTTCTAACTTCCAACCAGTTTCCTCAACAAAATTACTCAAAATAATTTCCCAGGTGAAATTTGCATTCTGTCAATCAGATGTTCTGCCTGGTTGTCTGTTTAGAGAGGTTTTAGATACAATTGGCCCCACCCTCTTAACTATAATAAACAGCTACTTGATAGTTGACAGTTTTAAACATGCTACCATACAGCCTCAATTAAAAGGACCAAACCTTGATCCTACTGTGCATAACACCTACAGGCCTATTTCTAAACTTTGTTTCATTTCAAAGGTTTTGGAAAAAGTTGCACTTTTACAGTTTGCTCAGTACTTGGATTCTTTTAATATTCTAGATCCATTTTGGTCCGGCTGTAGAGCGGTGCATAGCACTGAATCAGCATTGCTGAAAGTCACAAATGACATCTTCTGCAATCCTGATTCTTTTAGATCTGAGTGCCGCATTTGACACTATAGATCACGACATTCTTTTGAAATGCCTCCGGTGTGTTGTTGGAGTCCATGGCTTGGCTTTACAGTGGTTCACCTCATACTTAAAGTGGATAACTTTTTCTGTAAATATTGGGGCCTTCACATCACCCCCTATGCCTATTCATTGTGGTGTTCCACAGGGTTCCATCTTTGGCCCTCTACTATTCTCCCTTTACATGCTTTCCTTAGGCTCAATATTCAGAAATATAATGTAAATTATCACTGTTACACTGACGACCTTTAGCTATATTTTCCACTTAAACTAGGCAATGACTCTTCATTAGACCGTCTGTTTTCATGTTTAAATGAAGTCAGGTCCTGGAAGACAAACAACTCACTGCAGCTAAATGAAAATAAAACCGAAGTGCTTCTTCTGAGTCCTGCTGCTACCGACAACTTGGTTAAAACGCAATTAGGTTCTTTAAGTAAAAACCTGCATAATCACGCAAAAAATCTTAGTGTTTATTTTGACCCTCATCTCCAATTTCACAAGCACATAAATACAGTTGTAAAGAGTAGCTTTTTCCAACTTAGATCTGTGGCAAAAGTAAAACGCTTTCTTTCTAGTAAAGACCTTGAAATTGTGATCCATGCACTAATTTCTTCTCGATTGGACTACTGCAATTCTCTTTATGTTGGTCTACCACAATCCACATTGTCTCGGTTGCAGATGGTTAAAAACTTGGCAGCCAGATCGCTGACAGGAACTAGAAAAAGTGACCATATCTCCCCATCCTTGCACTGGCTACCCATAAAATTCAGAGTCGATTTTAAGGTTCTTCTATTAACATACAAAGCATTGCACAACATGGCCCCGGATTACATTTCTGATCTTATTAAACCATACACAGCTGTCAGATCATTAAGAGATCTTGTGATCAGTCACTTTTATCTGTCCCTCGATCTCGCTGCAAATCAAAAGGTGACAGGGCTTTTTCTGTAGCCGCCTCAAAGCTTTGGAACAGTTTACCTTTGGATATTAGGACTAGTTTAAAGACTTACTTTTACACCTTAGCATTCGAATGATGTGTGTGTATGTATGTATATGTAGTTGTGTAGGGGTGCGGGGCAGGGTGTATATGTATGTATGTGTGTGTATATGTGTACCTAATTGTGTGCATGTACAGATCTCTTTATGTACATGTGTACACTATCTCTTTATAATTGGCACTTCCCACTATGTATATACAACTTTGTCTGATTGTTTTGATATTTGATTTTATCCTCATTCTTGTTTTCTTTTCCTTTCTATTTCTTTTATTTTTAACTGTTTAACACTTTGGATCAACTACAGTTGTGTTAAATCGTTGCTATATAAATAAACTTTGACTTGACTTGATTAAAAATTTAATATTATCAAAAGTGATTTACTTACTTTAGCTCTGCTGCTATCCTGACCCTAAATGATCACCAGCAAAAGTTTTTGAACAAATCTGAACAAAGATGTAAGCTGGAAAAAGTCTCAATTTCGACTGTAACCTCTGTTCCTTGAGATAGGGAGTGAGACGCTGCAACATGAAATTACACTTTGGGAACGCCACCAGCATTTGTGCATCTGAATAATTTATGAAACTAGTCCGTCTTACAGGCTACAAGAGATGACGTCACAAGTACGGTGGACACTGTAAGGCATAAATGGGAAGTGCAAACAGCGCATTACAGCTTCTGGAAAAAAGCAAGCGCCACAGGTACAAGTATTTACCTCATAAACGTATGCCAGGTGGATCACCCTGCAGCATCATAAACATATTGCATGAGGGCCCCAGATAAAAGGGCCTGAGAAGATGCCATACTCCTAGTAGAATGTGCCCTGACAAACAGAGGTGCAGGCAATCTGCTCACCTCATAAGCTAGCAAAATAGCTTCCACAATTAATCTACTGATGGTCTGCTTGGAAGCGGTTGACCCTTGTTAACTCTTTCCCCGCAATTGACAAGTAAATTTTTCTGTCCCCAAAAACGAACCTCAAAACCTCTGGTGAAGATGTGGAGGTACGCATTTTAAAGCCCAAACTGAGCTTCTCATATCAGAGAAGGCTACTCATATTGGAGCCACACAGAGAGCTTTGGGGTTGAAACAACAGCCGCCACACAGCAGCCACAGTGCGGTAAAACAGACCTCAGGACGGATGTAGAAAAACACACCTGTAGTCGGAAACACCTAAACAGTTGTTAAAATGCAGACAACTATCTAATCACCTTAAATCTTACTTGTTCTATAATGGGCCTACTATTATCAGCTGCCAGCAGATTCAATATAATATGTGACCAGTCACGGAAAGTAGGGACACAAGTCGGATCTGAGGCATTTTGAGTTATTCACAGATTCTGAAAGTGCAGTTTCTAAGCTTTCCAACAATGTGTAACAGATGAAACTTTGATAATATTTGGAGAAGTTGCCAAGAAAATAGAGACGGAAAGTTCCCTGCCGGGGGAGACAATATGGCTCATTTACATCTCATTTTGAAATACAGATGTTCTAGCATCATATGTAGTATTTTATGACAGAAGTCCGAATGACAACATGCAAAAATAAACAGGACTTTTTACCTTTGTGGGTATCACAAGTCGAATCCAGTCTGTTTCAGATGTGTGAATCATCCAATGACCATTTTTGTCCACAAATGCGTATAATCCGTGAAATATAGATATATAGTCTATTGTTTATATCAGATTTTGCATGACCGTTTGGTAATAGAATAGAATATACAATCTGAGGACTATTTACATCGTAACATGTAAGGATATATGAGATTACACTTGATAACACATGAACCCGCCTTCAAAGTTTGTATTTAAAATATGGAGGTATTATAAATATTCCACACAGTGCCGTCGAAAACGTGACTTCCTTTAGGGATGGTACCAATCGCTTGCTTGTTCCTCCATCAGTCAATGACTTAATGAAAAATATTGATAGACAAAACATGTAGCCAATTAAATAACGAATTCAGCAATCTCTGTGTGACTTTTTTGTGTGTGTTTGACTTCATGCTGCACTGCAAGAACTGACAGACAGATGACATGAAAGTGCCGCGAGAGCGAGTCGAAATTAAACTACTCTGTAAGATTTCTTGAAGAGCTACTTCAAGACGGTACTTTCATGTCATCCGACTACCGTGCCGCATAAAGTCGAACTAGCCAGTGACGCGGCTGACGTACGACGCTGCTGACTGTTATTTGTTGCGCTCCAGCTTTTTTTTTGCACCCGAGCTTCATTTACAGTCTGGGGAGACGCACGCTTTAAAGGACAAGTTCGGTATTTTAGACTTAAAGCCCTGTTTTCAGATTGTTTATGGTCAAATAGAATGGTTTTGACTGAAATTTCGACATTTTCGGCTGCCCTGAGAATTTTTGCGTGTTTGTGTTTCAGCTCAGATCTCTACAATGGGTTTAATGGTGCACTGGAACAATCCTTCCTAAAATGCATTAAACTTTCGTTTACAAAGACATGAAACTCACCGAGTGGTCAGGGGTGTTCACTGGTATGCTCACACAAAAATCACTCCAAAAGACGCATTCCAACAGGTTTTATCGTAGTTTTTACCAACTCCATTGACTGTATTAGACGTCCTGTGAGGTACGGTATTACTCCGCGCCGGGAACTTTGTTTCTATTCTTGCAATTGGCAAAGGCGGATTAGCGCCACCACCTGGGCTGGAGTGTTTATTATTCAAGCTCTAAGCGGAAGAATGTACGGGTGTGAGGCGTTTGGGGAAATAGGTCCACAAGTTAACAACGAATGCTAAAACAGCTGTTGGAAAGCATCTTTTGCAGCGATTTTTGTGTGAGCATATCAGTGAACACCCCTGACCACTCGGTGAGTTTCACGTCTTTGTAAACGAAAGTTTAATGCATTTTAGGAAGGATTGTTCCAGTGCACCATTAAACCCTTTGTAGAGGTGTGAGGGGAAACACAAACACGCGAAAATTCTCAGGGCAGCCGAAAATGTCGAAATTTCAGTCAAAACCATTCTATTTGACCATAAACAATTTGAAAACAGGGCTTTAAGTCTAAAATACCGAACTTGTCCTTTAAGTTTGAAAAAAAAAGCTTAGCAAACATGTCTGAGGAACAGGTCAGCCGCATCACTACAGTCATGTGACTTCACGCGGTTCACAACAGAACCGAAAGAGAAGACAATGCTGAATAAAGTTGTAATTCTTGCTATTTTGGACCAAAATGTTTTTTCGATGCTTCAACACAATCTTACTGACCCACTTATGTCACATGGACTACTTTGATGATGTTTTTATTACCTTTCTGGACATGGAAACCGTACATAGATATTCAATGGAGGAGACACAAAGCTCTCTGACTAAATCTAACGTTAAAACATCTTAAACTGTGTTTCGAAGATGAACGGATGTCTGAGTTTAGAACGACACAAGGGGAAAGCAGAGGTGGAAAGTAACAGATTACATTTACTCACGTTACTGTAATTGAGTAGTTTTTTTGTGTACTTTTACTTTTTTGAGTAGTTTTTAAAATCTGTACTTTTACTTTTACTTAAGTATGTTTTGTTTAAAGTATTGTACTTCGCTACATTTTAAATCATATCCGTTACTGAGTAAAAAAAGCAAGGTGATAAAGACGCGCAGTGGATGATTGATGGGCGGGGGAACGCGCAAAAAGAACCATGGAGACGCACGAGACAGGCGCGCTAATGCAGAGCCTCCTCAGTTCAAATCTTATGAAAGAAACCCCTGGCCATATATAACTTATAAGCGACCCCTTTCCACTGAAGCGAAGCGAGTGTTTCATTCCTATGAAAGGTAGGATTCATGCTCTTGAGTACGAAATGGCTCATTTGCATGAAGCGTTTTTAATAACATGCGCATTATCTTCCGAGGTCTAGCAGCTTCGCATCAAGTCAAACACAATTTCAGAATGTCCTTGAGAATGCGCAGGACATGCAGAGAGAGAGAGAGAGAGAGAGAGAGAGAGAGAGAGAGAGAGAGAAAGAGAGTGACAGCATGGCACTCCTCTTATTATATGCTCATTTAAACTATATATAGTTTAATAAAATAATGTATTTTACCAGCAATACATCAATTACAACCTTACTATAGTGATTGTATTAAGCTGCTGACCACCTTCGAAAGTGCATAACTCACCTAAAATCCTCCACCTCTCCCCGCTGTAAAAAAAGTAACTTTTACTCTGAGTAAAGTTAAAATGACTTACTTTTTACTTTTACTTGAGTACAATATTTTATTACTCTTTCCACCTCTGAGGGGAAGTCATTAAAAACATTATTTTAATTTTTGGGCGAACTATCCCTATTAAGTAGCCACGCTGTTCCCTTTGGGGGCAGGGGGCAAAAACAAAAGCAGCTTATCCAGTATGTAAATACTCACAGACAATGACACCCCCCGCTGCACGCTAGAATCTCCAGAAAAACAACCACAAAATGTACGCTTTTAAATTGAGAAAAACTGCTATCACAAACATGGAGAGGCGTCTCCGTGATCTCAACTACCAGATTCTGAAAAAAAACTTCCTCATTATCTCGAAAGTTGTGCTGCCAACTTGTGTCACTGGTTTCTGTGACGGGTCACATATATATAAATTAGTGATTCATCATTTATTCTGCTTAGTAATAATAATGATTCTTATTCTTCTATTGACCTTCTCCAAGATCAATAAGTAATATAAGTTTAATGAAAGAAAAACTTCCCGGGTTACATATGTAGCCTGTTCCCAAAAAAGGGAATGAGATGTTGTGTCACCATAGTGGCACTTTGGGAATGCCTCTGGCCCTGAGTGTGTAAAATTAAACTTCCTTTGGCTCATATCCTTAAAGGGTGGAGGGCAAAATGCCTGCTAAATTACAGGATGTGTTATGTTGTAAAGAACCTTAGGAACATTACACAGTCTATGGTATAGAAAAGCCTTAACCATGCCTGAAGTGAATTCATGAGGTAATAACTAGGAGAAATATAGTTTTAAGTGTGAGAAACTTCTCTGACACATTTCCAATGGCTCAAACGGTGCCCCTGATAAGCCCTCCAGCACCATGGACAGATCCCATGCAGGGATCCGGGAATGACTTGCAGGCCTCGGCCTCCGAGTGCCATGCAGGAAACAAGCTGGTCTTTACCTAATGAGTGACCATTCACTGAACCTTCTGGGCAGTTTACTAGGTCATATGAGTGCCTCTGGCACCATGCAGCAAAAAGCTTACACTTAAATGTGTATCATTTCCTGGTGAAATGAGCTCTGGAATGCAAAATAGTCTGCACAACTTTGGATCAGAGACCTGTTTCTATGAGTTGCCTGAGAACAGCTCCCTCCTGATCGGCACCTGAAATGGGGAGCCGTTTAGAAAGGAGACCAGGTTCGAAAACCATACCCGGGCCAGCCAACACGGGGCTGCAAGCAACAGCTGTGCCCTCTGCTGGTGGATCCTCTCCAGAACTCCTGGGAGCAGAGCAATTGGGGGAAAAACATACAGGAGGCCCTCAGGCCATTCCTGTTCCATGGCATCCAGCCTGAGCGGGGCTGGGTTAGTGAGGGAAAACCAAAGAGGACAATGTGAGTTCTCCTGAGTCCATACTATGCCCAGAAAAGTGGTCCTCTGTGCTGGAGAAGTACACTTTCCCTGGCGTCTAGCAGATGGGACATTTTTGGCCCTTTTTGGCCTTCTATGACTGATCCCAGCCTAAAAGAGATGCTAACTGTAGGCGTTTAAACAGAAACCTGACATCTTTCCATATTCCTAGGGCATAAAGACGTGTGTGTAACCTTGAACATGCGAAAAATTGGCCTTTTGGAAAAGAAAGCTGAGTTTTAGTATCAGTCTAGATCAAATAAAAAAGTCCTGTCTTTATCAAAATGTTGATCATAGACTGTGATTAGAGAATGTAATGCTTCAACTGGGAATTCATTGTGTCTCATTGCTCATACATTGCATGTTCAGCAACTGAAAACACATTAGGTTGTCCAAATCTGCAAGTCTCTGTCTGATTTGCATCGTCTGGCTGTCAATTACTGACATGTAAAGCAGTCGATAATATCCTTTCACATCCAGTCACTCTTTTGTCATGGTCCGAGTCACCTTTGGAGTTCAAACAATCAGGGAAATGAGCAGCACTGTAATACACCTGTGTAAAGTGGCCTTTGGAACCCAGACTCTCCAACTGGAAAGATGATTGTCAATTCTCTGTCCACATAATGCAATATCCATTGCCTTGTCCAGGGCGGTTTTAATATTTCATTCTTAGGGGGGCTTAGCCCTCAGCAATCATGTTAAGACAGCATTGTGATGCCTTTTTGTAAATTGGGACCAGTATTATTATATTAATAAATTCATATAGCCTATATATTACTCTCCTACACAGTTCAGAGTGTATCTTCAATTATATGTATTTAGTCAAAGTTTATGTTTACTATATGTTAGGGGTGTAACGATTAACCCTGCAAATGCGTGTTTTCTCAATGAATGAATTTGAATGAATTACGGTGAAATCCAGGCACATCCGAACGCCAGGGGGCGCTCCCGTGCAGAAACTCCCTTTGTGCCACAGAAGAAGTAGCATTACGAATGCTATTAGAGGAAATGTCTACAGGAATATTTATATCACTGTTCTTCAAATTGTTTCAGGTATTTTCATGATAATAAAGAATATTTTAAATGATTTTGTTTAACGAGTGTTGCTTTTTTAAATGCACGTTATAAACGACGCCCACTCGTTATGATTTTAGATTGATAAGGACTTCCTACTGACCAAATGCCGTAGTACACGCACAAGCTGTGCATGAAACAAAGAATCGCAGCCTTGCGATTCAGAATCGATTTCAGACAGGCATTTTTAATGGGACACACGGTTGAATCGTTACATCCCTACTATATGTATAGTCAAAGTTTATTGTATGAATTACTAATAATTTATATGAAAACAGACTGTACCTCTCGTTATACATTATATAAATCACATTTTTATTTTCCAGTTAAAGCATGAGACAAGCATGCAACGCATACTCGAAATGGTGACCTCTGCACTTAACCCATCCCAATGCCCGGGGACCAATTAGGGTAAGGTGCCTTGCTCAAGGGCACCACAGTTGCAACCTGTTGGCCATGTGACTCGAACCGGCAATTCTCAGGTTACAAGCTTGACTCTCACCACTAGACTATAACTGCCCCTTATCAGAGTAATCTCTGATGTCAAAAATACACATTTGTGATACTGGGATATTGATATTTGTGATTATTAACCTGATAAAAAACTATGAAAGGTTAATTACAGATAATTTAAAGATAAAGAGCCACATACCTATAGGGTTGCTTTGTTGAAGCCTTATAAAGGAATATGCAAATTCTTTACTGAATATTTGAATTTGTCACTTCATTAATGTTTAAGTGAGAGAAGGTCTGTGATTTGTTATTTGTTTTACAAACAAGCTGAATGAGCTACCTTTGCATAAACTTACCATGGGATCAACAAAACATGATATTTCCATTTGGTGTCAAATAGAGAATAGCTGAGAAATAGACAAAGAGGAAAGAAGGAGAGAAAGAAACTAAAGGTAAGCTCTGACTTTTCGGATGTATTTTTGGACGGAAATTGCATAAATACATTGTTGACCAGTATTTCTTTTAATAATATTAATAATAATAAACTTAAATGTAGATGTAGTGTATTCTTTCATAACAGCTCCTTTTTATCAAATAACCTTTATTTTGTTTAAAAATGTTTTTGTTGTCTTGTACAATATTTATTTAATCATTTATGTTCAGAACTGATGTTATGTAAGATATTTATGTTAAACTGTGTGTGTCTTACATCTCAGAAGAAAGCATCTGTGTAAAATTTGTGACCTGTTTAACCGTAAGATGTGGACGTACAGTTGTCTCTGTGTACTTTTCGGTAAGTTGAACATGTTTATTTTGTTAAAAGATTTCTAAATTCAATCGACTGATAGCAGAAACTTTAATTTGACTAATTCACTTTAGATGATATATATATCAGTATCAGTCCGTGCATTTCACACCTAGGCCTTCAGTGGTGTCCTCTCTGAATTAATCCATCTCGTAATACCATATTTATGACATCACTGCAAAAGAAACACATGAACAGTTTCAATACAAAGTAAAATAAAAATTACTGTACTTAACACCTTAAGGAATAACAGTCAAATTTTACTTTATTAAAAAGACACTACGAAAATGAGACAGAAACCCGTTTGAAAGGTATTTGAAATGAAGGCAAACTCTTTTTTTTTGCTAAAGAAATCGCAAGTGGTTTTTGAAAAAGCTTACCAAGTATTTTTAACGATCAAAAGTACAACAAATTACTTTGTTGACAGTCTATTGTTCAAAGATAATGCAAAGAGTTTTTTAAAGGTTTAACCTTACTATTAAAAAAGTGATATTCCCAAAATTTACAATTAACAAATATTATTTGCTTACTAAATAAAATGCATTAAATTTACCAAATTAGCCTGTGGATTATTTGTAAACAAAATCCATCCGCCATGGAAAAATATAGTAAAATATAAATCAATGATTCAGATAGGCCAGCAGAAAAGGCTTTGCTGGCCCTGACGGCCCACCACTGATATTTTTTTTTTACCTAAAGTGAATTTTTAAGTGTTACCAATTGAAGTATTTTAAGTTGATCCAACTCTTCACTTTTTACAGTGTATTCTTAGTTAATCATAAAATGTTGTACACTCTAAAAACAAACGGTGCTATATAGCCCCTATATGGTTCTACACAGGTGCTTCACCGGTTCTTCACCGGTGCTATATGGCACTAAAAACGGTTCTTCTATGGTTACGATTCAAATCAACAGTTTTGGTGCTATATAGCACCGTTTGTTTTTTTAGAGTGTAATATGCTTATGACGTGCCAATTTAATGCTCAGTTAACTGAAATAAACCAGGCTATAGACGCATTAGACGCATGCAGCCTGCATATGCAACCTTTGGAGGATGCAGCCGTCCTTTTGAGAAAAGGCCATAATTTCATTTTCTATTGCCATTTTTGTAGATTTGTGAGCTTTTGTATTTTAAATCTTTTTCTGGCTTGTAACTTGATACATTGTTTGCTTTATTATTTGTTGACACTAACCTTTTAAATAAAGTTTTGCATTTATATCTTTCTGAAGTGTTTATTGCTTATTCATATTTTAGTATAATGTTTCTAGCAGAGGTGTGTAGACCAGGGGTGCGTTTCCCAAACAACAACGTAACTCGTTGCTGAACGACCATGGTACGATGCATCGTTGGAGAAACGAACTACCTTGTCACGACTGTTTCCCAAAAGCATAGTAACTTTGTCGCATATTCGTCATTTGAACAATGTTGGTTTAACAACATAGCTGATGTCACGTGGGAGGTGAAGTAAACGATTTAATGTCAGATTATTGCTGTAAATAACATATATTGCATTGGAACACTGATTTTGTTATCATGATTTAGTTATCTGTATATTTTAAAGATATTTAATTAACGCGCAAGTTCCCTCTTACGTCACTCCTCCCAGGGATTCCCCAGGGTCTTAAAGCTCGTAGGTCAGCGCACATGCACAGTTTTCATTCTGTTTACAAATTTAAAGACGTAAAATAAAATTGTAATATATTTCGAATATTGGATATAGACTGTACTACATGTTTTTTTTAAATTGTTTTGTTCAAAAGCATGATCAACGTAAGTCTACATATGATAATAACAAGGAACGATGCTTCTAACAACAGGTCAAGAGCTGTCGTTTCAACAACACAAGTTAGCGATGCAGTTTGCGAATGTTAGTTTGAATGATGGTTTCGGGAAACACCAAATCGTTGAATGATGTTAGTAACGATGGAACTTACGATGTTCGTTGGCTAATGATGCTTTTGGGAAACGCACCCCTGAACAATAGTGTTCTACTGTTACATTTATTTAACAGTTATTATTTAATTTCAAGATAAATATTTAAAGTTGTTTTATTATAAATTATACCTATAAATTAACCATATGTCACTGATCACTAAAATCACAAAAGTATACTGCATACGTTTTTACCGAAAAAAGCTGTAAAATAATTCACAGTATGAATACTGTACAATTACAGTAGATTGATGGCATCTGTGCTGCCAGCATTTTATGCACAGATTCTGGAAAAGTCATGAACCAAAATAAAATTATTTGTATGAACCAAAATTAAATTATCCTCCTGAATGAATTTTCTGTGTCTTTTCCTGTATCCTGGGCTTCGTTTGTGCCTGCACCACGTTTTCTTGATTTTTTCCAACTTAAATTTTCTCAGTTTACATGAGGTTGAAGTTACCAATTGATTTTTTTTTTGTCATTTTTGAGCCTCAAATTTTTCACTTCAAATGAGAAAATTTAAGTTTACAAACCTCAATTTTTTAAGTGTTACAAATTGAAGTAATTGTTTTAAGCAGGGCCAACTTTAACTTTTTACAGTGTAGTTTAAAGGAAAACTCTGTCCTCGTTTAATCACCCTCAAGTTGTTTCAAACCTGTATAAATGTGTAAAATAAGGTAAAAATACCTGTATAAATGATGTCAATTTCTATGTTCTACTGAACACAATTAAAGATATTTTGAAATGTTTAATAACTAAACAGATCTGCGGCTTATTCATCATTGACTCACAAATTATTATTTTCTGATTTGTTACAAACATTTTTCAAAATATCTCTTCAATTGTGGTCAGCAAAGAACAAAGAAAGTTTGACCTGAGGGTGAACTACTCTTTTAAGTGTTTACATGCCAGTTTATCATTTGCATTTTGCTTTAGGTGTAGGGATTTTCATCACTACACATGTCAGCTCTGCCCAAGGGGAAGGTAAGAACAAAAAACCTCTTTATAACTGTTGAGACAAATCATAACATCTCATTGAGAATTCCTCATAGATTTAAATTTGTTGGTTCATGTCCAGATTTACTCATTGGAGACATTTACGCAGATTAATTTTGAAGTTGCTGCTTTTATCCAAAGCAATTTATACTGTACATATTTTTAATCAGTATTTGTGTTCCTGGGACCCAAACCATGACTTTTGCTATACTAGCACATACCAATTGAGTTACAGGAACACACATTGAACTCCATATAAAATTGTGAAGCAGAATTAAGGGTGTGTGCACACCAAAGCTTTTAAACGTGGCTGAAAATGCCAGGCAGACGCCGACTGCCAGCTTTTTTCAGCAGTGCCGCTTTGGTTGCTGTGATACTTCTGCTTTGTGTATCAGTTGTTGTACGATACGCTGGTTAGTTGTTGTGAAATTTTCTCCCGCCCGTCCTCCACTGTGATTGGATGGCCGTGTGAGAACGGATGTTGACGAACTGAGCCTTTCACTCAAGGTTTAATATTTTTCAACTCTCTGCGCTCAGCCCTGAGCATGTAAAAACTGCAGAGTGCCGGCTTGCAGCGCAGAAAAAAAAAAGCCAGCTGCTGGCTTTTTTGTAAAATGCTGCGCTTGCATCGGAAACAATTAAAAACATACGCCGGCCGTCGGCATAAAGCTTTGGTGTGCACGCCTCCTAAGAGTTACAAGAAGAGTCTGTATTTTTTCATCAATCCAGACTGACTTTCTTCAATCTTTTCTAGAGAATTTGGCTTTAGGAGGACAGGCTGTACAGTCATCCACAGAATATGTTGATTGGGAAGCTGACAAAGCCATTGACACTTCACCCTTCACCTGCACCCATACTGCCGAAACATCTGATAACCCCTGGTGGAGATTGGATCTTCTGGATTCTTACTACATCTCTAAAGTTGTCATCACTAACAGAGGAGACTGCTGTGGGGATCGACTTGATGGAGCAGAAATTCATATTGGAAACTCTTTGGAGAACAACGGCAACAATAATCCCAGGTCAAGTAATTACTGTAACTGTGTATCCATATAAAGTTAAAGATGAAAGCTGAAGTTGCAGAACTAGTACTAACCCTGCTTCAGCGGTCTTAAGAATAAAGATAACCCAGAGTTAAAAACAGCGTAAAGGCCCTTAAAATAAACAAATATCTGCATATTTTCACTTCTTAAGTTTAGTATTATATGTAATATATGTTATTTTTAAACATTTCTTTTATTTCTTGTTTATTTGCAAGGTTTTACTTGATTTACCATGGTTTACTTACATTTCATAAAAATGTAAAAATCGTAAAATTTTTTCCTTATCTGAGATGCTGTGCATGGGCGTCAGAACCATTTTATGTGGGTGGGACAAGATCCACCCACTTTTCAAGACTAATGATATTGGACCAACTCACTTTTTCTCAAATTTTTCGTATATGTCTGCTGTCAAAGTGCCGTTAGTCAAAGCTGTCAGTTGTTTCAGCTAAAACCTTGACTTCCACGCTGGTGCTTCCTTAAATCCATTCCACTTGGTTCATTTAGAGTCCATATAAATTAAACTCCATTTCATGTTTTTGCTACTTTCGCCTGCTGCACTAAAGGTCTGCACAGGACAGTTTTTTGTCCCTCTCCCACAAAATATCTGATCAATCGGTGTTCCCCGCTATCTGCTTAGAATATTTTTTTCCTAACCCGATGCATCCCTTTAAATTTAACTAAGAGAGAGAGAGAGAGAGTATCAGGACCCTGTCTGTCATGTATGTGTTTAGTCTTGTTTCTAGTGACAGGGTCCTGACAGCCTTGTATCCTTGTCTTGTGTCTGTGTGGAGAGTTACGTGGCCTTTGTTGTGTGCCTCAAGCTCTCTTATATATAGCCTTGACCCCACCCCCTTGTTTCCTTGTTAATTATTCATTATTAGTTCATGCCTTAAACCTGTCTGTCCACGTTCCCTAGTTTAGTTCTACCCTATTTAATGCCATTACATGTATGTCTTATGTTGTGTGGCCAGATCATTGTGTATCATTAGATACTGTCGCGTGTGCTCTCTCTGTCTTATGTTCATTATTTGAATTATTGTCTTTGTTTACCCACTCTGGGTTTTAATATTATAAGGAAAGTCTTTTTGTTACAAGCTGTATGCGATTGGATTCAGTTTATCACTACACCCTGACAGAATGATCCAGCCAGAAGAGAACCCAGCAGACAGCTCTGTTTTTGTTTCGTCGAGTGTTCCTGGTCTTCGTTTAAAGCTCTGCAGGAGTGCTCCTCATCAGCGAGCCTTGCAAAAGTGTAACTGGTCTGCGAGCCCCGCGAGTGCTCCTGGTCGGCGAGCCCCGCTTGGTGACGCGCAGGGCTTAAAGTTTTCCGGCACCGTGGTGGATCTCTGGCAAGCAGCATTGGCTGTAAATGTAAACAATTTTTTTTTTTTGGACAGCTGCGATAAAACACTAATCGGATAATGCGCCCTTTCGGGGGTTAAAATCTTCACATGTGTGGCCAGCCTTAAACTGTTTTCGTGCAGTTGCAACCTATCCAAAACGTTTCTGTCACTTCAGGAAAAGTGTAGAGGGAAAGGTAAAAACTGTGGAAAACACTTCTTAACTTTTTCCCCGTGCTTGATGAGTTATCTCATCAATTTAGAGTTTTTATGGCAATCCATATTTCTGCTATTATGCAGAAGGTGCTGTTACCCACCTTAAAAAAACAATGCATTTACAGATCCAAAAGCAGTGAATACTCCATGTAGGTTTGGATCATCATTCTGAATCTGATCTCTAACCTGAAAAGCCTTAAATAAAATTGGAATTAAGTCAGCTTTTTGTTAATGTTTTTTTTTTTTTTAAGAAACCTACCCATATTTGAGAGGTGATAAAAAGAAAACAAATAAAGATAGGATGAAAAAGTTTTTTTTTGTTTGTTTAAAGTCGCCATGAAACGGAAGTAGCGATTGCCTTATTTTCCCCGTGGTGACGTATATCCGAATGAAACGGCTTTTGAGATGAAATAAGGCAGGGCTGGATTTGAATTTGTCCATCGAGATCTGATTGGATCGTTTGAAGTTGGGTCGTGTTGCTAATTGCTAATCACTGCGATCTTCTCCCGGACCCCGCCCACCTGCCATACTTTTGACCGGAAGTGAAGAGAGATCGTTTTGAGGAGGGGAGGAGATTTGCATTTTTGATTAAAGATTATGAGCACACACGAATTTTTAAAAAATAATGAAGCTCACAGATAAGTCATTTGTTAATAATACCACACTATTAAAAATACATATGTAGTTTTTCATTTCAATTTCATTGCGACTTTAAAAGCGGAGGGTCTTTCATTTAATATATGGTATGATAATATATTGAAAGAAAAAAAACTCTGGAAGGCATCACAATTTTGTAAAAATCATAAAAAATATTGGCACTGGCTGGCAACTTTTTGATAAAACTTTGATATAAAACTGTGGATTGTTTTTCTCTCTCAGATGCGCTGTGCTGTATGGTGTGGCAACTGGTCAGTCCGTATCTGTGTCCTGTGGTGTCATGAATGGACGATATGTGAACGTCATTATGCCTGGACAATCAAAAATTCTTTCTATGTGTGATGTTCAGGTGTATCCTCTTAAAGGTAATTTTTGCATACTCAGCTTTTAAAGGTAAGCATAATGTCACTCTTCCCAATACGTTTCAAAGCAGCTTTACAGGCAATTATACTCAACTATCGTAAATGAACCTTGACCCTAGATCAGTGTGCAGTGAGCAACACCGTAGGTCCTGCGTCCTTAAATTACTGCTTAGTAAATATGAATGCAATATTTTGTAGCCTATATTAGAGAGTCAGGCTTGCAACATTAAGGTTGGCGGTTCAACTCTCATGACTGATAGGTTGCGACTGTGGTGCCCATGAGCAAGGCACCATAATCTAATTGCTTCCTGGGCATTGAGGCTATAAATGCCCACTGCTCCAGGTGTGTGTGTGTGTGTGTGTTCATGACTTGCAGTACATGTTCACTACTCACTGTGATGGGTTAAATGTAGAGGTCACATTTCAAGTATGTGTTGCATACTTGACAAGCAGTTTCACTAAATGCATCCTATCATATGTTTGGGATGTGTACACTGCACAACTTTAGGTTACTTGGCTGTGGTAAAGAACATGCTATTATGTCTTTTGTTAACTTTTATGCCCATTGAAACTAAGCGGTGTTAACCAGATGGTAATCTATTGTTATTATTATCTGTAGTTCTGTGAGGATGAGTTGGTCAATTTCTCACTCCAAAAATAACAACATTTGCTTAGTTATTACTGCAAACAAGGGCAGCAATGCATAAATGATGATGTTTGATTCTAAGTTTAATTTCCTGTACAGAAGTGTTAACAAGTGAATTAGATCCTCTTGGAATAACCCATTTTGTTTGTGTTTGTTTGTGTTTTCTAGTTAAAGGATTTATGAGGATAAAATTTACCTCCAGTCTCAATATGTCAGATCCAGCAGAGAGGAACAACGTTCTTAATGAGGTTAGAAAGACATTTTGAGAGTTTGAATGATTCACTGAGCTCTGAATGATTCATTGAACTTTGTTTGATTCACAGAACTCTGAATGATTGACTGAGGCTGTGTCCAAATAACCACACTTGCTGTCTTCGCACTTGACAACTTACATGATGTATTTCCTGTATTTTGCCCAAGTGTTCTAGTAGGCGTGAAGATCACAAGCATGCACATAGTATTATTCACCCAATAGGACACACTTTTAAGTTTATCAATCCATGTAGTGGCCGCAATTTGCACCAAAACTTGTTTGGTTTTATTTAGGCTACTTAAAATATACATTTTTACGGTTTTCTTTAAATAAAATGAACACATAAATAAATAAATAAATGAACATTTGGTGAACTTAAAGATTATTATCTACACTTATCTAAAACTTTCAGAAGCAGAATTCTTTGCACCTGTAAAACAAACTATTAATTTTGTGCATGCAGCTTTATTAAAGTTTATTGTTTATTCAGTAGTCCCTGAATAAACAACACAATTAATGTTGTTTTAATGTGATAAAAGCAGTAGCAAATGTTTTACAAATTACATAACAATGTTTGAACCCATGAAATGTTCTACACTTTCCATTAGTAAAACATTCCTTCGATTCTGATTTATATGTTTTTATATTCTGGTCTCATTTGCTTGCCTGTACACAGTATGCTTTATTCTTAAGGCGTGCACTGGATTTCATTTATTAACAAAGCTGAACATCAGGGCTCCAAGGGCAAAGACGGGGATATAGTCACTCCAGTTCGCTATTGGGGTAGTCCAATCAAAGCAGGGAACAATCCAAAGATAAGAGCAGGTGAGGAGTCAGACGAGAAGCAGAGAAATTAAAATGAACCGGTTGAGAAGGTTGTGCACGGCGGTGTGGTCTCCCTCGGGGTCTGGGAGCAGGATGGTCAGGGAGGTTGGAGTGGAACTGAGTAAAGAGAGTGGGATCTAAGATGTCCTCATGGGCAACTCACGAGCGTTCCTCGGGGCCGTAGTCCTCGCAGTCCACGAGGTATTCCAGACGGTACCTCGCCGCAGAGAGTCCAGGTTGTCACGTACTCTGGATATAGGATCTTCTTCAATGGGAACAGGAGGAGGAGGCGGTCCACGTCGTTGGTGATGGGATCTGTGGAAGGAGGGAAAACAGGAGGGGTGTATGGCTTTAATAATGAACCGTGAAATGAAGGTGAGATCCTGTATTCGGGGGGTAAGTTGAGCCTGTAGGTGACCTCATTCAGCTGCCACTGCATGGTGAAGGGGCCAATGTATCGAGGACTCACTCAGTAGATAGCAAGACCTTCTGACCTGGTTGGTATTCAGGTGGGTCCAAACGATAACGGTTGGCTTGGGCTTGGTGACATCATACGGCTTGTTGAAGATGCACTTAAGCTTAGGCCCAAACCCCCTCGCTTAGATGAAACCAGTGATCGACGGCTGGAACCGCAGAAGGCTCACCTGACCAGGGGAAAAGAGGAGATTGATAGCCCAGAGTGCATTGGAACGGGGCGAGACCAGTGGTGGATTGAGGTAAGCAATTTTGGGCATATTCAGCCCAGGGGAGATAGCGGCTCCAGCTGTTTTGGTACTGATGATAGTAGGTACGGAGGTGATGACTGATCTCCTAAATTTTACGTTCATTCTGACCGTTGGTTTGGGGATGATATACGGAAAAAAACTGACAGTGACTACTAAGAGTTTGAAAAAAGCTTTTCATACCTTCGAAATGAACTGCGGTCCTTGGTCTGACACAATATCTTCGGGGATGCCAAAGTTACGGAAGACGTGCTTGAATAGGGCCTCAGCATCAGTCTCGAAGGCAGTAGGAAGTTTGTGTAAAGGTATCAGCTTGCAACCCTTGGAGAATCTGTCTACGACCACTAGGACACAGGTGTAGTTCTGAGATCTGGGTAAGTCTGTCATGAAATTGACTCCTAAATGGGACCATGGGCATTGTGGAATGAGTAAGGGTACAAGTTTAACTTCAGTTTTTTTTCTGGGAGTGTTGGTGAAGGCATAGACTGAGCACCTCTCACGTACCTAGAGATGCCCTGGGAGATGTTAGGCCACCAGTACCGTTGACTGAGGAGCGAGAGGTTCCGCCTGAAACCTGGATGTCCGATTCGAGTGAGCGGCATCCAAAAGCTCATTACGGAGATGGACAGGTACATAGGTGAGGTTGGCTGGTGTTTCCGGCCAAGCAGGGTTGTTAAGGTTCTCCTGGTTGATGAGCTCATCGATATCTCAGATTATTGGACTGATGGACATGGCTGGAGGGAGTATAGGTTCAGTAGGTAGATCTTCAGAGGTTGAGCCATGAAGTCGCGAGAGAATGTCTGCTTTGAAGTTCATGCTTCCGGGTCTGTAGGTCACAGTGAAATTGAATCAAGTGAAGAACAGGGACCAACGAGCTTGGTGAGGATTTAACCTTTTGGCTTCACAAAGATACTCACGGTTACGGTGATCGGTGATCACTTTAAAAGGGTGGTTAGCCCCCTCCAGCCAATGTCTCCATCTTCAAGGGCTAACTTGATGGCGAGCAACTCACGATTACCTATATCGTAGTTCCGCTCCACTGGAGAGAGTTTATTGGTAAAGAAGGCACATGGATGGAGTCTGGGAGGATTCCCCTGCCGCTGTGAGAGGATGGCTCCCACTCCGAAAGAATGTGGCATCTACCTTGATGAGAAATGGAAGGTCAGGATCTGTAGGAAACGATGATGGGGCAGACAGAAAGGCTTCTTTGAGGAGGTGAAAGGATTCCTTGGATTCAGGTGACAGAATGAACTGTTGTTTGAGAGCTTCTCCACATACTCCTCCATGGCCTTCTGTTCGGGGATAGACAATGGGTAGATGCAACCCTTGGGTAATGAGGCTCCAGGTAGCAGGTCGATAGAACAGTCCCATCGCCGGAGTGGGGGAAGTTGAGTTGCCAGTTGTTTACTAAAAACATCCTGGAATGCCCGGTATTTTTTGGGTATTACCCTCTGAATGCTGGACAGGGGGCTTTTGACCATTGTGGACTCACAGGGAGATTAGATTCAGACTCAGATGAAGAAGAGTGGTGAAGAGTATTGAGTTTTCGGAATGGCAAAAGGCAAGACTGGAAACAATCCTCACCCCAGATGACAATTTCCCCGTTGCGCCAGTCGATGTTGGGCAGGTGTTTATACAGCCAAGGGCGTCCCAGGATGATCTCAGCGGTGGATTCCTCCAGCACCATAAAGAATATCTCTTCCACATGTAAGCATCCAACATTAAGGGTTACAGTGGGGATGTTGTGTCGGATATGACCGCGATCCAACGGTGACCTTGTATAGTGTGTACAGTGAGATCTTGTGGGTATCTGCTTTTCTCCTCCGGACGAGCGGAACAACGATATAGGTAATCACGAGTTGCTCTCCATCAAGTTAGCCCTTGACAAATGGAGACATTGGCTGGAGGGGGCTAACCACACTTTTAAAGACAGAGCTTGCTGTGAATACGTCGTAGACGTTCAGAGAGAGAGAGAGAGAGAGAGAGAGAGAGAGAGATATGTGTAGAATACACTTGCATAGGTTCAGGCACTGGAGGAACCAGGGGCGGAGGATTTGCAGCAGCGGATATTTTGTCAGGCAGACAGACGTTGACATACACAAATGGTTTTCTGAATGAGTGTTTCCAAACCCATTGAATCATTGAAAAAAATGGCTGCTGGAGTTATACTTTCACATTTCACACCTTTTAATTGCATTTCTAGAGAGAAATTTGTATCGCAGTTTTTAAATATGGGATTAGTTTTCACAAAGGTGCGGTTTGCTTATATTGTAATTCATCTTGGTGCCTTTATTTTTCATATAAGGAAGCCAAACCATGAAGAAGCTTTCTGAACTGTTTTTGTGTACAATTTTTAAATATTCAAATATATAATTATAATATAATTATATTTCTTGATAAAAAAGGTTAATGACACATTGTCCACATTGTTTAAACCCTGTCCAGTTGCCCTCTGCCACATTATGCAAGTACATCCAGTTACCAAATAACCTCTCAGGCTCAATGATTTATTATAAAGGTGAACACATGAAATTCATCAGTCTCTGTGAAATTCACCTACTACATAAATGGGTTTGAAACCATGCATAAACAGTGTGTCAAAGCTCTGATCGGATGGTAACATAAGCCTACTTGAATTTCATGGTTGTCAGTTTTGTTGCATTACATTTCCTTCACCAGCAGATGGTGATGTGCATTTTCTGTTTGAATGAAGCTTTGAATAATGAACCATATTTAACACAATTGTATCCAAAAGCAATAATGCTTCGAAATACTTTATTTGGCCATCACTAAACATGATTTTCATTATGTAATATGAATTTTTTCTGTTACCTGTATGATGAATATGTGTAAGTGAAGCATGCAGATTTAACATTCGATCTTGTTTGCGTAATCTCCTCTTAGCAGAAAACTTTCATTACTGCAACCCACAGGACAAACTTTTTTGGTTTGGTATATTACGATTCCAGATTTGGGGGGGGGGGGCTTTGGCCCATCCAACCTCTGTCCCCTCAGAACTGTGCCTACATTAAACCAGCATCTAAAAGACAAAAGTAACACAGACAATATTAGCCTTCATGCTACAATCTACAACAAACCTCTAACAGGCTTTAGAGATTTTAGAATATTTTTAGACTTGTCTACACAATATTAATGATGGGCACTTTTGAATCCTCCCAACCGGGATGCACCCACCAATTTATGAAGCTTCAAAACCTGTCATTTTGTTTATAAATAACTGGGTTTAGAGTGTGTATTTAATTAGGCAAGTCAAGTTGCTTTAGCCAAGGAGATTGCGTTACATCATTACAGTTTTGAAAACTTTTACAACTCGGATGGCTGCCACTAGGGGGTGTTGATCTCAAAGTGAACCCACTTTTTTATTATGAATGTTAATAAAAATGAGATGCGTCAATTGTGTTTATACGGATCTATGATCGTAGTGTGTGTATATTTTTTTATATAATACATTTTAGCATAATTTTATTTTATGTATATATTTGAACAGTAATGTTTGTATTTTAGATGAAGACCACTTTGGCTGCTAAAGGACTCTCTGTTTTCACAATGACCTGGCTGAAGGTTGAACCCGAGATAAAACTGAATGATGATAAGTATGTTTGCACAACACAACAATGAAAAACCTTTCAAAATCTACATTACATTAAAATAAAGGTGTATTTATAATTCATAGTCTTATTCACAGGTCCATGTGTTAAGGGCAGTAACTGAATGAACAGACTGCTTTGGAGAAGGAAAGAAACATGTTTTTGTTGGAATAGATCTGAGAAGAAACATACGTTTGTGTTTCATCTGATTTATTTCATCATTCATTATACATTATTTCATTAATCATTAATTCAATTCTATATTTTTATTTACCTACTCTTACATTATAAAGTTGTTCATTTATTTTAGCATTTAATCATACACTTTTATTCTTATATTTATTATATAGTTTATATTATATTAATTTTATTGTATCTAGTTATTCTGTTCTTCATTACTTTCTTAATGTTGTTTAATCTTATGATGATGCTGTATCGTCTCCATCTCAAGGTTCATTATAACTTTACGAGACAAAGTTTCATATCTATTGAATCTGTTTCTACCCTGATGAAGTTAGTCAGACCATTAATAAAACTAGAATGAGAATTGAAGCACAACTGAGATTATTTAATACATCAGTTTTCATTTTATTCTACAACACTTTGTTTCCTGCCTGCTGTGTTTTCTCATCTCTGTATCTGTTTTCTCGTGGTTGATTTGAAGTATTTACTCAGAGTTGATATCTGAGTACAGATTTAGTGATTTTCTGATCTAGTGAAACTGTACTCGTATTTAACCCATTCCCTACCAGCCTTTTTTGGAAAGTTGCCCGCCAGCATTTTTTGTGATTTTCACAAAAGTTTAAAAAAAAAATGTCCAGGAAATATTTCTTCTGAAAATATATAAACATACAAATATATCAGACATTAAAGAACAGACCCTCTACTTTCAAACAAACAAACAAACAAAATGGGGGAAAAAATCTTTCATCCTATATAAACTCTTAAATATGGGTATTTTCTTCAAAAATACAAAATTTTTAGCAAAAAAGCTAAATTAACAGCATTTTTGTGAAGGAAATAAATTAGAGATCAGATTCAGAAGGATTATCAAAACTATTAAAATTAATAAATAATTTTTTGCTTCAGCTTTTTATAAATTAGGGAAGTCAGTGGATCTAGCCATCTAGTGGATAAACGTGGTATTACAGATATCCCTAAAAACTTATCAGTAGCACGTTTTTTATGCAAATGTTTCTCATCAATGGTGGGGAAAGAGTTAATTTATAAGATCGTGAAGTCATATCCATAGTTGGATCCGTTAGTTGCTTGCTTGTATATATTTTTTAATAATTAATGTGATTTTCTTGTGTTGCAGTGGCAGCCGGTGGCTTCTTTTTTGAGGGCACACAAATTCCTGTCCCTTGAAAGTGAAGTCCCCAGCAGCCACTGTTGTCATCGTTTTGGGTGATTTGTAGTTAACACGTTTATAGTTATAAATGTGAATGATTAAAGAAATAAATCTGTACAACACGGTTTCTGTTCTTCTGAAGATTAAATTAAGGTTAACAAAGGCAATGGTCAGTGTACATTTTAAGATAATGACTAAGATACTTTCAAAAGTTACCACTACCGCTAGCTAGCAGCCACTAACAGTTTACCTTTGCATGTATCAGAAACTTAAATTCAAAGTGACTGAAGAAATGCTCAAGTAAAAGAAAGAGGAAGAAATTGATTTATAAATACAGCGTAAGAATACAACATACAGTCGCATGCAAAAGTTTGGGCACCCCTGACCATTTCCATAATTTTCATTTTTAAATCTTTGGGTGTTTGGATCAGCAATTTCATTTTGATCTATGAAATAACCAAAGGACACAGTAATATTTTAGTAGTGAAATAAGGTTTATTGGATTAACAGAAAATGTGCAATATGCATCAAAACGAAATTAGACAGGTGCATAAATTTAGGCAACCTTGTCAATTTGGTAATTTGAATACCTGTAATTACTTAGCACTGATTAATTGAAACACAAAATTGGTTTGGTGAGCCCATTAAGCTTTGAATTTGAATTCTGTTTTATAGACGGTTTCAGCAGTAACAACATAAATACACAGCTTTCGTGGTCATCACGTAACTTCCGGTAAACTCTGCGAAGAAAAAGTAACAACAAAGTTCTTTAAACGTAGTTTATTTATATAACAAGCAAAATAAACAACACATAGATTAAATAGAAACCCAAAACATTTATTTTCGACAAGGTATTTGTTTAAGAGTTCCGTTTCAGAAACTAGTCAGACCATTAAACAAACAGAAACCGGAAGTAAAGTTCGGACCAGACGTTTATCGAGTCACCGCACGTGCGCCCGATGAAACGGTCTATAAGTAGTTGTTTATAAATTCTCCAGATGTCCTGATACAGAGATTTAAGAATAAGTGACACACACATTTACCACTGCAACACTCTAGTGATGGGAAGTTCGGATCATTTTTCTGATTCGGATCTTTGAATCTCGTTCATCAAAATGAACGAATCTTTTTCGTTCTTTTCGTTCATTTAAAATATGATTCCCTATAATTTCACAAATAACCCCAAAATAACCACTTATGCAAACAAATATGACATTTCTAACAAGTTATGAGAAATAAAAATCCTTATTTCATTATTTCTTGACACAAGCTCTGAAACATACACAAGAGATAGAAATGATTAGCTTACTCCTAAGTCAGTCCTCGTGTACAAGTCATGGTAATGCAGCCAAAGCCAAAATATAAGAAACGGAACTCCATATTTATCACATTTATACGCCTCCTCTCGTGTCTAACTTACAGATGTTAGTTGTGAACTCGTCACTGTCTTACTGACTCTCTGTGTTCGGCAAGGCTGTGCCGTATGATATACAGCACAGGACCGGAAAGAGAAATAATTAGTTCATCATTCTCTCGAGTTCGGGACGAGTTCGAGTCTTTCGTTCTTCCTGTCAGCCTCATAGAGGCTATGCTGTCAGTACTGGAAAGATAAATGATTAGTTCATTCAAGTCTTGAGATCGGGTTCAGCCGGGTCCGAGTCCTTATGTCACGTGACCGCTGGTATATCACATTAAATACAACATTAGATTCGTATTATTGATTGCGTCTGAATGTATCCTATATTGTTTTATATTTAGTAAATTAAATACAAAATATGTGCAAAAACATTATTTGAAAAATAAAAGTTCCATCTTATTAAAGAACGAAAGACTCGGACCCGACCGAACTCGAAAGGTGAACTAATCATTTCTCTTTCCGGTACTGGTAGTGTAGCCTCTATGGGACTGACAGGAAGAACAAAAGACTCGAACCTGTCCCGAACTCGAGACTCAAGAGAACGATGAACTAATCATTTCTGTTTCAGATTCAGAGCCCATATGTTGCGCAATGCGCATGCGCGGTCAACACAAAATGAACGAATCACTCTCTGAGACAACTCGGTAGTCCCGAGTCATATTAAAGATTCGTTCAAAATGAACGAATCGTTCATGAACGACACACCACTACAACACTTTTTTTTTCAATTCAATTCAATTTTATTTATATAGCGCTTTTCACAATTGTTTATTGTTGCAAAGCAGCTTTACATGAGTAGATGTAGAGGAGAACATTGAAAATCAATACATAGTATAAGAAGTAGAATATAGCGGCTAAGGATAAAAAACCGTGTAAGCGAGCATATTAATAATGTAACGTATACAGTAAAGTGCTAAGTTAAGCCAAAGTTGGCTGACTCTCCCTGGGACTAAAAAACCCCCTAGGAGAAAACCCAATGGGAAAAAATCCTAAAAGGACAAAAAACCCTAGGGAGAGATTAATATTTATATTTATAATATATAGACACGGTAGGGATAGGAAGCGTGTAAGCGGATTAAACTGGTTCAGCCGGTGGCCGTTGGTCGCGCATCGGTTGGGCGTCACGTTGAAGGACAGCCAGTTGATCAGTGGTGCGATGACCTTCACAGCAACAGGAACTGGGTCTGTTTGTCTCATTGTCCTCAGAGTCGAGGACGAGACAGGGAGACAAAAACAGAATTCTATTAGCGTAGGGGCCGTTCGCATGTAATGCAAGTGTCATACATTATAGTGGTTTAATTCAGCTCGGTTCCAGACAGGCTAACTATTGCGGCAAGAGTAAATTACCCGTATGAGGTATGTGAGTGCTTTGTTCTAGACAAAATAACTACTGCGGGAAAAGTACATTTACTGGACATTCTATGTGAATGCTTTGTTAAAGAAGAATGTCTTAAGTTTAGATTTAAATTGATCGACTGTGTCTGATACTCGAACATTATTTGGTAAATCATTCCAGAGCTTAGGGGCTAAGTAGGAAAAGGATCTACCACCTTTAGACACTTTTGATATTCTAGGGATAATTAAGTAACCCGAATTTTGTGATCGCAGTTTACGTGGTGGATTGTATTCTGATAGTAGTTCTTTTATATACGAGGGCGCTAGGCCATTTAAGGCTTTGTAGGTGATTAGTAATATTTTAAATTGTATGCGATATTTAACTGGTAGCCAGTGTAAAGATGCCAGAATTGGACTAATGTGGTCATACTTTTTAGATCGAGTAAGCACTCTTGCGGCGGCGTTTTGAACCAGCTGTAGCTTGTTTACCTGATTTGCATGGCATCCCCCGAGTAACGAGTTACAATAGTCTAATCTAGAGGTCATAAAAGCATGGATAAGCTTTTCTGCATCTGATGCAGACAGCATATGGCGTATTTTTGAGATATTTCTAAGATGGAAAAATGCTGTGCGGCAGACGTTGGAGATATGACTATCGAAAGATAGATTGCTGTCAAACATTACGCCTAAATTCTTAACCGTGGAAGATGGCACCACCGTGCAGCCATCTATGGGCAACTTGTAATCTGACATATTATGTTTGGAGCGATTTGGTTCAATAATAAGTATCTCTGTCTTATTGGAGTTTAGCATAAGAAAGTTATGTGCCATCCAGTCCCTAATATCACTAATGCAGTCTGTTAGCTTAGCAAACTGGTGGGTTTCGCTAGGATGTGACGAGATGTAAAGCTGGGTATCATCCGCATAGCAGTGAAAACTTATGTTATGTTTCCTGATAATGTCTCCTAGAGGTAACATATATAACGAGAATAGGATAGGGCCTAGAACTGATCCCTGAGGTACGCCGTATTTAACGGGGGAGTGATGTGACTCTTCCTCATTTACATAAACAAAGTGATATCGATTGGTTAGATACGATCTAAACCAGGCTAACGCCTGACCACTGATGCCAACATAGTTTTCTAGTCTATTGAGTAGGATTTTGTGATCTATTGTGTCAAAGGCTGCACTAAGGTCTAGTAATATAAGGATTGAGATTTCACCACGATCGGATGTTAATAGGAGGTCATTTGTAACTCTAAGCAGCGCTGTCTCTGTGCTATGGTGGGGCCTGAATCCTGATTGGAACTTTTCATATGTATTATTATTCGCTATGAATGTGCGTAGCTGGCTTGCCACTATTTTTTCTAATATTTTAGAAAGAAAAGGTAGATTTGAGATTGGTCTAAAGTTATTAAGATCTCCCTGGTCAAGGTTTGGTTTTTTAATGAGCGGTCTAATAACTGCTAGTTTGAAAGCTGTTGGAACGTATCCTAATTCTAGCGATGAGTTAAAGATATTTAGTACCGAGTCGGACACTACATGAAATACCTCTTTTAGTAATTTTGTGGGAATGGGGTCTAATATACAGGACGATGATTTAGATGACGTTACTAATTTAGAGAGCTCTTCTATTGTAGTAGGTTTAAATGACTCAAGATGTTCGTATGATAATCTAGTGGTAAATGTACTATTGGGTTGAGTGGTGGCTGCTTGCGTAGTTTCTATGTTTTCCCTAATAGAAATAATTTTGTTAGTAAAGAAGTTCATGAAGTCGTTACTATTGTGTTGGAATTTACTATTGGTTTCTGTTTGTTCTTTGTTTCTAGTCAGTTTCGCAACTGTGCTAAAGAGGAAACGAGGGTTGTTATGATTTTCTTTAATAAGCGTACTGAGATAGGTAGATCTGGCGGTTTTAATAGCCTGTCTGTAGTGTTGAACACTCTCTTTCCATGCTGAACGCCATACTTCTAACTTTGTGTTTCGGTAGTTTCTTTCCATTTTTCTAGCTACTTTTTTAAGGGCTGCAGTATGATGGTCATACCATGGAGCTGGCGTTTTTCCTTTGATTCTCTTTTTTCGTATGGGAGCAACGGCATCCATCGTGCTAGAGCAAACGTTGTTCAGGTTTTCTATTATAATATCCAGATCTTCACGGTTATCTGCTACATGTTTCATTTGAGACAGGTCTGGAAGAGTGCTAATAAAGCTATCTTTAGTGGTGGAAATTATTGTTCTGGCTAATCTGTAGCATGTTGTAGACTGAGCGGTCCTATCTAGAAGTATTGTGTATGACACAAGGCAATGGTCTGAAACGGCATCGCTCTGGGGTGATATTTCGATGTCATTAATATTGAGTCCGAGTGACAGAATTAAGTCTAATGTGTGCTTACGAGTATGCGTGGGTCCAGACACGTTTTGTTTAATACCGAGAGAATTTAGAACATCCATAAACGCACGTCCTAATGCATCTGTTGAGTTATCCACATGGATGTTAAAATCACCAACGATAAGAGCTTTGTCTACAGTGACTGTAAGCTCAGATAGGAAGTCTGCTATTTCTTTAAGAAAATCTGTGTGGTGGCCCGGAGGCCTATATATGGTAGCTAAAATGAACGAAAGCTGTTTGTTGTTACGATCAGTTATTTCCATGTTTAACAGTATTATTTCAAATGAATTAAATTTTAGTTCTGATTTATGGTTTACTTTGAACATTTTGTTGTATATTGTAGCTACACCACCCCCTCTCCCTTTTAGGCGAGGAACGTGTTTATAATAATAATCTTGTGGGGTGGATTCGTTTAAACTGATGTAATCGTCTGCTTTAAGCCAGGTCTCTGTTAAACAGAGTGCATCTAAGTTTTGGTCAGTAATTATTTCATTGATAATAGGTTCTTTATTGGTAAGCGATCTAATGTTAAGAAGGCCGAATTTTAACATTTGAGTTTCATCTTTTAGTGTATTGTGTTCTAATTTTATGTTAATAAGATTTGTACGAGACGAGGTAGACGGTGCTCTGTATTTATTTGTTCGAGGAACAGACACAGTCGAGATGTGTTGGTACTCTGGTAAAAAAGGCTCTATGTGCTGGGATATATGTGATCTTGACATGTCAAGGCAGCTAACAGACTGATGGGTAAGCCGATCTGTCTGTTTCCTGACCTGGGCCCTGGATAGTCAGACTATATCAAAAGTAAGACTATTGGTCAGATTTCTAGAGAGTATAGCACTACCTTCCGGAGACGGATGGAGGCCATCTCTCTTTAGCAGGTCAGGTCTTCCCCGGAAATGCTTCCAATTGTCTATAAACCCTACGTTATGCTGAGGGCACCACTTTGACATCCAGCCATGAAGAGACACTAATCTACTGTAAGTTTCATCTCCCCGGTAGGCGGGGAGGGGACCAGAGCAAATTACATTGTCTGACATTGTTTTTGCAATTTCACACACCTCTTTAATAGTATCTTTGGTGATCTCCGACTGGCGGAGTCTGGTGTCATTCGTGCCGGCGTGAATAACAATCTTAGAAAACTTACGTTTAGCATTAGCCAGCACTTTTAATTTGGATCTAATGTCAGACGCTCTGGCTCCCGGTATACAATCGACTATGGTGGCTGGTGCCTCAATGTCAACGTTCCTGAGTATAGAATCTCCAATAACCAGGGCACTTTTAACAGACGTCTCAGCCGGTGTATTGCTGAGTGGAGAAAATCTGTTTGATATTAAAACAGGAGCGTGATTTGGGTGCCGAATGTGACTATGCCGCCTGACAGTCACCCAGTTAGTCAGCCGCCTTGACTCTGAAGTCGGAACCGAGCCATGTGTATTACGCTTAACACTAGGCGCACCCGAAACAGTGTTTGTAACAATAACATTAGCGGTCTTACTGTCCTCAACTAGCGTTCGGATGCGCGCTTCTAGTTCAGCAACCTTCTCCGTCAGCCTTACTACTTCAATACACTTAGCACATGTAAACCCCTCTATGCTGACGGAAGAAGCTAAACTGTACATGTGGCAAGTAGTGCAGGTTACAATGACAAGCGGAGTCTTACCGTGTTCATGCTGGGCGATGGCGTCTCCGTTCGCCTGAACGCGGTCCGTGAAGCTGCATCGAGACGGGTGCTGGCTCGCAGTACGCCTCGGCCGCCTACGAGTGTCTGTGGTCAGGGTGATGTGAGGCACGCTGACTCTGCGAAGGCCGGGCAGCACCTCCTTCACAGTTTCCCGATCTGGTGTGGAGAGATCAGAAAAGCATACCTCGGATGAATCCACCATTAGATCGCCAAAGAAGGCAGGTTTAAGTAAACAGACGGTAAGAAATGCTAGAGGGCTATATGCTAAAACTGGGTGTTACAAGTGATAAAATCGTTTCGCTTAGTAATACAATTCAGTAATCGTCAAGGTAAAGTATTCCTAAGATAAACTAATAAGTTATATTATATAGATAGGAATAAGATAGTGAAAAAATAGGATTTAGCTGATAAGCTCAACGGAGCTTCGGGCATGCGACTCCTCTCTTCGTCTTTCTCTCAGCGTCTCTCTCTCTAATCACACTCACACACATACACACTGCAAGTATGAACTGAAAACTGAATAGAAACAAAAATGAAATATAATTACATTACCTTGAAAAAGTGCTGGCTAGCCAAAAAATATCTGATTGTTTCCCCACAGTGAGCTTACAGTAGTATCAGGGCTGCCTCAAATGTACTGTTGTAGACTGGATTCCAAAATTTCTTTGAAATTTGAATTCCAAAATGTCTAATTTAAAGCTGTGCTGCATGCCAGAGATGTTGTACATAGTTTGGGTTGCACAAAATTATCTCATTATTAACTTATCGTCATGCCACCCTAGATGTTTATGACTTCTATTTATCAGCAGAACACATACATCCATTAAACAAGGCATCATAAAAATAATCTCCAAACATCTCTTCAGTCATCTGAATCAAAATGATGATAATAATCTGCTTATTAAGCAAAATAAAAACAAATCCATTAGTACTCAAATCAAACATTGTGCTATGACGATAACTTAAAATCAAATTAGTTTTTGTGTGTATTGTTGTCATTGTATTTAATCACTTAAATATTGATCACTTTTTTGCTAAATCAGAGTAAACCATGTGTTGAGTTTACTGCTAAAAGAGGAGTGTCACATAACCCCATTTTAATAATATTTAAATATAAATTTCATTAATTCATTTATTCAGCATTCATTCTCTGGATATTAATTACAGTAGACATATGAATTGTAAAACCAGTAAAGATTCAACTTCTCAATATCAGCAATGCAATTATCAAGAATAAAAATCAGGAAATCTGTGAAGACATTTCAACTTGCTTAATCCTGATGTCTAAAATGTCTTTGTTCTGCACATTTTAAGAAATAATTTGCTTTACAAAGGAGCTTGAAAATCTAGCTTTGCATGAACCTAAAAATTGGATCACCAAGTCAAGACGTATTGCTGGCAAGAATATTTCCATTTGGTCATGGATAGAAAGTAGAAAACAGCTGAGACATAGACAAGGACAAAAAGGAAAGCGGGAGGGAAAGAAACTAAAGGTAAGTTTTTTCTTTATGGATGTATAGCAAAAAATGGCATACAAAAATAGATTGTTGACCAGTTTTCTGTCTTGTTTTCCAGTAAAATAAATCAAAGAGAAACTTAACGTAAATTTTAGTTATTTTCTTTACCCCACTCTTAATCACAATGATAATTTTGATTCAAAGTAATTTTACTTTGAATCAAACTTTGATGCTTTTAATCTCATCGTTAGATTAGAGACCGTAACCTGGATTTCAACCGGACAGGGTCACTTACTGTAAATGTTTAACTCCTGTTTGTCTTACATGTCAGAAGAAAGCATCTGTGTGAGATTGTGATCTGTTTAAGAGTGAGATGTGGATGTTCAGTTGTCTCTGTGTATTTTTCGGTAAGTGTTATAGATTTATTCTGTTCAAGAAATTTGAAATTCATTGGACTGACAAAACAAAGTTTTATTGATTAATTTATTTTTTAGTTGACATTAATTATCTTAATACACTGACCAAAATTATAAGCGCAACACTTTTGTTTTTGCCCCTATGTTTCATGAGCTGAGCTCAAAGATTTAAGACATTTTTCTAAAGTACACAAATTTCTCTCAAATATTGTTCACAAATCTGTCTAAAGGTGTTTCTCAGTGTCAAAGAAAGATCCTGAGAAGCCAGAATTTCGAGGATGCTACGTCATCGACATTGGTCGAAGGACTGTTCCAATGTCGAGGATCCTCTGAATTTCAACCAAGAACTGAGTCCTTTATTCGATAAATATCCCATATACAGGAAAGGGTAGGGGTGTCAACAATAATTGATTCGGCAATGCATCGCAATGCGGGCATGCAGGATTCAGCATCAATGCAGCAAAGTGCCATAATCGATTATGTAACTGTTTATTTTCTGGCCTCGAGTGGACAATAAAGTTGTGAAGTTTCAATTACTTCCGGGGGCATAACAACAACAATCAAAACGGCTGAGGCGGAGAGAGATGACCGTGATAGACGGGTAAATAAAAACGCACCCTTTTCCATGGAAAGTGGACATACTGGCACATTTCGGATTCTATGAAGTTAATGGGAAACTAGACAAGACTTACGCTGTGTGTAAAATTCTCATCTCAGGTATATAATTGTCATTGTCTTAAAGCTGCTAAGCTTCCGTTTTTGTTGAGAATAGTTGCACTTGACTTTACTACTTGACTGATTAAAAATTTGCCTTGTTGTGTACAGTAAAATTCTGATGCATCGCAATGCATCGTAGAATCGAATTGAATTTAATCGTTTCCTGGTGAATCGTAATTGAATTGAATTGTGAGGGCAGTGCCAATGCACACCCCTAGGAAAGGGTGCATATATGTAACCTTCGCATTCTCAAATCACTCAAAATCCTATGCGCGCAGGGCCAAAATCACACCTTTTCACTGACGTAATGACGCACACTGTAAAAAAAAATGACAGTATGGGTATTATTGGCAGCTAGCTGCCAGTAACTTACTGTAGATTTTACATTTATGTTATTTACTGGCAACAGTTTGTTCAAAGTTAAATGTACATAAAACATTTTCAGTCTTTATATTCTACAAAGTTACTGGCAACCTGCTGCATAATTACAGCAATTTTTTTACAGTGCAATGACATGCACTTGCTAGCCTGTTCCATTTTCGTGTTCTCCGAATGCCAAAGAGGAGCCTCACCTAGCCTCTGAAAGAAGTGACATTGGAAAAACTAGTTCTGTCAATGAATTATCCTCGACATTGAGAAACACCTTAAATCTGTGTTAGTTGGAACTTCTCCTTTGCCGATAATCAATACACCTCAAGATGCGGATGAGACAGCATGATTATTGCACAGGTGTGCCTTTTAGTCTGGCCACAATAAAAGTCCTCTCTAAAATGTGCAGTTTTATCATACAGCAAAATGCCACAAATTTTTTAAGGGGATGTGCAATTGGCATACTGACTGCGAGAATGTCCACCAGTAAGTTGAATGTTATTTTACAATAAGCCATCTCCAAAGGCGTTTCAGAGAATTTGGCAGACCATCTAACCGGCCTCACAACTACAGGCCACCCGGACAGCTGACGCATCCATTGGTTTGCATCTGCCAAAAAAGGGAAGCTCGACCTGACTGCAGTTCGTCATTGTAACCAATTTGAGTGGGTAAATGCTCACATTCAATGGCGTCTGGCACTTTGGAGAGGTTTTCTCTTCACAGATGAATGCTGGTTTTCACTGTACAGGGCAGATGGCAGACAATGTGTATGGCGTCATGTGAGTGAGCAGTTTGCTGAGGTCAATGTTGTGGAACAAGTGGCCCATGGAGGCTGTGGGGTTATGGCAGGGCTATTCAAATCTTACCCTGGAGGGCGGAGCACTGCAGAGTTTAGCTCCAACCCTGATCAAACACACCTGAGCAAGCTATTCAAGGTCATGATCACTAGACAGTCACAGGTGGTTAAGTTTGATTAGGGTTGGAGCTAAACTCTGTTGTGCCATCCCTCCAGGGTACGATTTGAATAGCCCTGGGTAATGGTATGGGCAGGCGTATGTTATGGACAACAAACACAGGTGCATTTTATTGATGGCATTTTGAATGCACAGAGATACCGTGACGAGATCCTGAAGCCCATTGTTGTGCCATTCAATCTCCCCTTATGTTGCAGCATGATAATCCACGGTCCCATGTTGCAAGGATCTGTCCACAATTGCTGGAAGCTGAATACATCCCAGTTCTTGCATGGCGAGCATTCAGTACTCACCAGATATGTCACCCTTTTAACATGTTTGGGATGCTCTGGATCAGGGTATATGACAATCAACAATCACACTCAACAACCTGATCAACTGCGTGAGGAAAATGGTGGTCCCACCAGACTAGTTGTCGGACCAAAATCAAGCACCTATACAGTGTCTATTTATAAATAGGTTGTTCTGAAGAGTTCAGTGACTTTAGGTGTGGACCTAAAATAGGATGGCACACACGCAACAAGTCAGTTTGTGACTTTCCACAGTCAACTGTAATTTATATTATTGGAAAGTTTTAACAGTTTTGAGACAACAGCAACTTTGCCAAGAGGAAAACCTCGTAAAGTCACTGAGTAGGGTCAACGACTGCTAAAATGCATGGACTCCATAGATAAAGACCAAACATCCACTGGCATTAATGTAAACACAAGGACTGGGTGGCAGGAGCATCATGGAATGCTTTCAAAGCTGAGCAGCTGCATGCAAGATTTACATCACCAAATCCAATGCCAAACATTGGATGGAGTGATCTAGAGCAGTGGAAACATGTTCTATGGAATGATAAATTACACTTTTCTGTTTGGCAGTCAGATAGGCGAACCTGAAAGTTACCCACCTGACTGCATTGTGGCAAGTGTGAAGTTTGGTAAAAGAAGGAGAATGGTATGATGATGTTGTTCAGGGTTTGGGCAACTGTAGGCTTCTTACTTCCAAGCAAAGGGCAATCTTAATTCTTCAGCATGCCAGGTTATTTTGGACAACCCTATGCATCCAACTTTGTGGAAACAGTTTGGGGAAGGCATTTTTCAATATCAGGATGACTGATCCCCAGTGAACAAAACAGGGTCCATGAAAACAAGCCCTGCGTTCCAGTTCGTTTTTTTATGAACTTCCCTCGCTAACTTCCCTCAGTCTCGTTCACTCGGATGTACGTCATTGCTTACGTTGTACAAGTGCCCACTACTAGTAGAACACTTAAAGTGGGTTCAAATGGATCGCCCTAAGCCCTTGATCACATGGAAAGTGGAGACCGCCCCCCAGGGGCGTCGCTAGACCCCTTTTACTGGGGCACGTGCCCCAGTGTAAATCTTTTGTGCCCCAGTGTAAATCTCAAGTTTAAATTTTAGCAGTTAACTAGTGCAATCCTTTACAAAGACAATCGCGGCAAAAACGGATCTATATGCAATGTAGTTACCCAATTTACGTTTGTAAAAGCGACGAAGCAGGTCAAAATCGAGGGAGCGAGGGTCTGTCCATACAAACTTCCCTCGTCCACTTGACGAAGTGGAACGCACTTCAAAATGGCGACAGGGATTCCCCCGAGGGGAAGTGCTTAGGGAAGTTCACGAGTGTGTGTCTAAAACTGGAGTGGAACGCACCCATGGTTTGATGAGTTCGGTGTGGAAAAACTTGACTGGCCCACACAGAGCCCTGACATAATCCCCATTGAAACTTCAATACGCTACTGCAGTCTGAAATTACTTGATGGCAACAGGCAGGGTGCGATTTGCTGGGGGGATTTAACCCCCCTCTGGTCTCTATATCCCTGCCTCTGCTTAATAATTTTTTATCCCTGGTGGGGACAAGATTTATCCCCCACATTGTGATTAATGGTCATCAAAAGGCCATATAAATGGCCTAAAATTAAGATAGTTTAATTTAAGTAAAAACCCTGCCACACAATAGTGCAAATAACAATAAAATCAGGAATGCAGTATTACTGTTGGCGCTTCCGCTCATGTGACAATAGGTGACAGCACTTTGAGGTTATGTCATGAACCAGATTTCATCCATGCTTGGGCTTTTACAAATGTCACCAAGAACAAATAATCTATTTCAGCGCTAAAACAGCCAAATAAAAAAAAATCTAAGCATTCTGAGCAGCATATCATCATATTTTACAGGACCATCACAAGTAACTAGCTTCCTGTCCCCCGGCCATGCGCGTTCACGGGAGAGGGCATTTCCAGCGCACCTCTTACACTACAACCTATGTCATATAAAGTTCACTCTCTCATGAATGTGCAACGGTCCTTATACCAGAAGCTATACCAGAAACAAGTGCCAGTTTATAATTTGCCTTTTGCTTTTTTTAGGTGCAGGAGTTTTCACCACTACACATGCCCAGGAGGAAGGTAACAACTACAAACAGCCTTAAGTACTAAGATGAATTATAACATAACAGTAAAGATTCCTCAGAAATGTTTCATGTTAAACCCAGGGTCATACGCAAGATTTTATAAATACGAGGTCAATATATGTATTTTTCTAGGGCATGTACCCTAGGGAAAAAATCTTAATTCTATACATATGGGAATTTTTATGCATCAGAAAACCAAAGAATTAAAAAAACTATAGATTTCAAACCATGTCAGTATGAAGAAGGCTTGTGTTGGTCATTAGGAATACATTTTAATAATTATTTTACCATCCTGGGCACACTGGGCTGTGTCAGTAAAGTAAGCACAGGCTAACTGAATATAGGATAATTTAAGTGAATTAACAGAAGATTACCAATAATTAGTTTAGTAAATTCATTAAAATATGCACAAACTAATTATACACTTAATATGCTGAAATACATCATCAGTAATGCAGTGGCAGTACTAGAATTTTATTAATTGGGTGGTCAAGGCTACTTTGGGGGTCCATATCTCATAAAATGAAAACTTTCTTTTATTTAAAAAAACATGAATGTTGGCCTTTGACATCACACTACCACAATATTTAAAAGCATACTGAGTCATTTACTGTTGAATCAGTCTCGCGGTGCTAAGACATCACATGCTGATCTGTCTGCGCATCGCCGCAAGAAGCCAAATGACATTGAGTCAAATAAGACGAGCCTCAGAAAATGTCAGAGGTCCGGACCTCAGGACCTCAATGGTGGGTACGGATATGGTTAAAACATTACTGGTTAGTCCAGATTTACTCTGTGAACCTATTGCAATGTGAAGCAGAAATTTAGTTTTATTAACGTAGTTCGGGAGGAACACGCCAAAATAAACTACTCAAGTGTCACCAACTGTCTACAATCAGTAATCAACATATCTATCCAATCAGCACGCCCATTTATGATTACATACAAATCACCTAAGGATTCTCTACAGTCTTCAGAATTCCTCCACCACCCCATCTCCTTTCACTCACCAGGTTACTTCCTAAACTTGGAGGGTACTCTGCATTGGGGCCAATTCCCAAGCTCAGAGCCTTCTCCGCGGACAGCATGCCAAATACATTTTCCAATTTAATCTATCTGACTTATTTCTAAGTGTGACCTTGTGAATTAAGAGTTACAAGAAGAGTCTGTACAATATGCTTTCACCAATCCAGACTGACTCTCTCTTTTCCTAAACTCTAAACTTCTAGAGAATTTGTCCTTATGGGGAAAGGCTGTACAGTCATCCACAGCATATGAAGGTTGGGAAGCAGACAAGGCTATTGACCCTTCACCCTTAACCTGCACCCATACTGTACCCACAACTGATAACCCTTGGTGGAGACTGGATCTTCTGGATTCTTACTACATCTCTAGAGTTGTCGTCACTAACAGACCAGACTACGGTCCAGAACGACTCAATGGAGCAGAAATTCGTATTGGAAACTCTCTGGAGAACAACGGCAACAATAATCCCAGGTTAAGTGATTATCGTAACTCTGTATTTATATAAAGTTAAAGATGAACGATTGATGATGTGTTGCACCAGGATTAAATGGTTATTGCACCTTAAAATGAAAAAAGTTATTATTTACGCACCACCAGTTTACCAAAATATGTGATTGTGATCAACTTGTTATGTATTTCAAATTAAAATGGAATTTTACGCGAGGACAATGACAGCCATGGTTTGTGTTTTCCATTGTGAATTGATTGGATATGGAAAACAGGCATTTCAGTTACTGTAGGAATTGAACACGCAGCAGACTGACACTTGGAAGGAGGGCGGGGTTAGCTGATGCTCCACCCAAGCTGTCTAGCTGACGTCATCAGAAAATGATCGCCACAAGAAGGCGGAAGTAGATTTTCAGATTTTGATTTACATTTATGAGGGCACATGAATTTCAAATAAAAAAAATGATAATAAAACCACAAAGATAAATTGTCTATAAAGAACAATGGAATATTCTATTAACTCTTTCCCCGCCATTGACGAGATATCTCGTCAATTAATAGAAAACGCTTCCCCGCCAATGACGACATTTTCCGTCTTTCCGCAATACCGCTATTAAATTCCGCAACTTTTTAAACCCGGAAGTATTGCCCCATGGCAAGCGGCTGCATGTCCGTGTCTGTTTTAAAGATCGCTCTGAATGGGATCTCTATGAAAAGTCCGTCACAAAAATGGAATTATCTCCGCTTTTTGCTCAAAATGTGGTGTTTTTGCAGAAACCTACCCATATTCAAAAGCTGATTGCAAAAGAACCACTGAAGGTAGGATGAAAAGTTTTTTTTTGTTTGAAAGCAGAGGGTCTGTTCTTTCATTTGGTATATTGTATGTTTATATATTTTAAGAAGAACATTTTCTGGAAGGCATTAAACTTTGATGAAAATCATGAAAAACGCTGGCGCTGGCTTGCAACTTTTTTTTAAAAACGCTGGCGGTGAAAGAGTTAAAGGACAAGCCCTGTTTTCAGATTGTTTATGATGAAATAGAACTGAATCGCTGCAAAAGATGCTTTCCAACAGGCGTTTTACCATTTGTTGTAAACTTGTGGACCTATTTGAGGTAATACCGTACCTCAAAGCACATCTAATACAAGTCAATGGAGTTGGACAAAAACTACGATAAAACCTGTTGGAAATTATCTTTTGCAGTGATTTTTGTGTGAGCATATCAGTGAACACCCCTGACAACTCGGTGAGTCTCATGTCTTTGTAAACGAAAGTTTAATGCATTTCAGTGCACCTATGCAGCCATTGTAGAGGTGGGGGCTGATACAACAAACACCCCAAAATTCTCGGGCCAGCATCATATGTCCATATTTCAGTAAAAAAAAACATTCTATTTCATCATAAACAATCTGAAAACAGGGCTTTAAGTGAAATATACCGAACTTTTCTTATAACAATTAAGAATTGTCCGTTTTGATTTCACAGGGACCTTAAAGGTCACATATGGTCAAATCTGAAATTTTGTGGCTTTTTTCATGATAACTGAGGTCTAGGGGCTATGTAAGTACCATATAACTTTCATTTAAGAGTGTAATCCGTCACTGAGAGACAGTCGCCGCCTTCAGTCTCCACCCGAGCACTGTCCACCGCCCCTCCCCCTTTTTGCCAAACAAACTCCTAAGGAATATCACAGTATGTGAGAAAATGCTGTTCAATTGATGGATGTCAGGAAACTAAATCATTGCAAAAGCTTCTGAAAAACATTAATATAGGAGAACAATGGCAAATATTCATTTATTCTGAAATTCCTCAGCAAATAGTTTGACTTTAGCCATCTGTTCTAAACATTTCACAAGTGACTGCTTCAGTGTGGCAGTTTAATGCTGGTTTCTCCCGGAATCAACTTTTCAAAGATGTTGCTAAGCAGGGTTGCACTTTAACTATCATGCGATTGTCACGTGCATCACGTTGATTAGTAGTAAAGCAGCATCACCTGCTCTCAGAACCGGCTGCTGGGTGCCGCTTCTGAAAGCAGCTGATGGTGATTTACTACTAATCAATGAACCGGCTTTACTGAAGAGGTGCGCGAGACAATCGCATGCGATTTATCAGCAGTCCTAACTTTTAAGTTACATTATGCAACGCTAACATGTTGCTAACTAGATGCTTACATGTTATTTTGTAACGTTAAAGTCTTTGGTAGCCACCGGTTTTGATAGAATATCAGATGTTGTTTGTAATCTTAAGTTACAGACAACAGCCTTGTTGGTGTCTGTTTGTTTATTGAGTTTAACATGGTAAGGTTAAAATCTCTGTGTCTGTTGGTTTACTAACCTAACATTTAGGGCCCTATTTTAACGATCTAAGCTCATTGTCTAAAGCGCATAGCACAACGTCTAAATGGGCGTGTCCAAATCCACTTTTGCTAATTTAACGACGGGAAAAATGGTTTGTACGCCGAGCGCATGGTCACAAAGGGTTGGTCCTTTTTTTAATGAGTAATGGGAGTATTTTGGGCGTAACGTGCAATAAACCAATGAGAGTCTCAGCTCTCATCCCCTTTAAAAGCCAGTTGCGAGAGTCATCATATACAATAAATCCGTGAAGTAGAATAAAAAAAAACATTTAAAAACAGATGCATTTGTTTATAGCAAAGCATTTATTTACTTACCAGGCTACAGGTGAAGCAGCTCTTTACGCCTTCTAACGTCTCATAATCACTCCTCATTTATGTCCAAGAGACTCAATAATAATCTTTTACATTCAATCCTTTAATCTTTCATATTTAAAAGCGTTTCTGTGCTGCTGCGCATTCATGTATGTGTTAAGCAAACCCGCATTGTCGTCCCGTTTATAGGTGCATATTACTAATGCGCTCTTTAAATAACAAGAAATATATTGTGCCATTGACTTTAGACTTTAGAGCAGGTTTTTGTTGGTCAATGGGGTAGTCTATTTTAGTTGCCTCAAAATAGCAACGCGCCAACAATGCGCCTGAACACACCTCGTTTTCAGACCAGAATGCCCATGTGCGCAAAAGTGGGCGCAAATGCATTTGCTATTTAAACAATGTGTTGCTAATAACAATAGCATAATAATATAGAGAAAATATAGAAACAAACTGTGTCCTGCTTATGTAGCCCCCAGAAACGGAGAGATAGTTCGCGCAGATCACCCGGTTACGGATCAGCAGGCGGATCAGCTGGTTACGGATCAGCCGGTTACGGATCAGCCGGTTACGAGTTGAGAGATTCTCGAGTCAGAGCAGATTCGCATGTCTCTCGAGTCCGCATTGTTTCCGGCTCTGAGTGAGAATCTCGGGTCAATTCGTGGCTCGCGTGTATCCGCAGGTCTTTAGAGTTTGCATTGTTTCCGGCTCTGAGTGAGAATCTCGGGTCAGTTCTCGCGCATATCAGCCGGTTACGAGTGGATCTGTAGTGCGAGCGAAGTCTCATCAATAATGTTGAAAGAGGTTTGTGTGTGTGGTGGCGCTGTTTATGGTTTTACATTGAATTGTAGTAGGACTCAACTGATCTGGGTTAATGACACTAGAGACTCGCGACTCATGAGTTAATTTAAAGATCCGGGTTAAAGATCCGAGTGAGTCAGGACTCAAACAGTACTTTTCTTTATGAAGGAGCGTACACATCTCTGCTGTCCTGTTGTAGATTTCACTGTTGTTTTAAAGTAAACGTCCTAAACTGGGTCAATCTCGCAGTCTAGGTGAGGAAAATGCCTGCACAATTTTTTTTTGGGGGGGGCTAACCCTTTAAATTAATCAAAGCTTACACCTAATGATATATACTTACAAATGTTAAATATTTATAAATGTTATATATATTTTTTTTTTCTTGCCCTACTTGGATTTACTTTTGAGTTTTTGGAAGTTTCCTGTTTTTACAGAGAAGCTCTCTGGAATTACTTGTGGATTTATTTTGTGCTTTTCCTTGGACTTTCTTTTGCTTGTGAATTTATTTTGTAAAGACTTTTGGATTTAACCCAATTTTTGCAAAACATTTTGTAGGACTTTTTGCGTTCCTTAACTGGCTTCTCATACATCTAGGTCTCTCAAATTGTCCTGAGTCTCGTATCTGACAGTTACATTTTATCCAAAGTGACTTACAACAAAGTGGGCATTTAACATGATCAAAATGTATAATTTTTCATTCGAGTGGTCAGCAACTTAACTTGAAATGCTTTATTTGTTAACAAATTATAAAGATAACTTAAATGTAATGCTGCTTATTTTTAAACAATGTTTAAAGTTTGATACAACAATGTTTGCAACAAACCATAATTTAATCAGGATTAAGCCTCTGTTAACTGTGTTGGTGCAGGGTTTTTGATGTTTCAAGAAAAGCTGTGTTTTGTGGCAGTCTGCTATATTAGCAAAATTGACAATCCTCAACTAAACTGTAAGTCTATGGGAAACACTGAAAGGTATAAGGAACAAGTCAAAACAGTGGGAGACATTCTTAAAATGCACATATGAACATAAAACTGTGGATAATGAGATAATGTTTTTCTCTCTCAGATGTGCTGTGCTGTATGGTTTGGCAATGGGTCAGTCTGTATCTGTGTCCTGTGGTGACATGAATGGACGATATGTGAACGTCATCATACCTGGAAGTTCAAAAATCCTCACTGTATGTGATGTATGGGTGTATAGAACAAAAGGTAATGTTTTCATAGGCAGCTTTTAAAGATAAGCAAGATAAGTCACTCTTTACAATACATAATACACTTCAAAGCAGCTTTACAGGCAGTTATTCTAGTTATCCTAGATCAGTGAGCAACACTGTGTGTCCTGCGTCGTTAAAGTAATACTTCACTTACATAAAAGAAAAAATTCTGATAATTTACTGTACTTACCCCCATGTCTTTTTTTGTGCAGTCGAGAAAAGATTCCAGGATTTTTTGCAATTTAATAGACTTTATTGGACCTCAACAGTTCATAGTTTAAATGCAGTTTAAAATTGCTGTCTTGCACTAGCCGTGTGATGCGCCAGTGCGACCAGTGTTGTGGGTAACCCATTACAAGTAATGTGCATTAAGTAATAATATTACTTTTCTGAAGTAACAAGTAAAGTAACACATTATAAAAGATTAATTAATTATATAAAAAATAAATAATAATTTACAGTTTTAGAGGATGAATCTACAAGAGTAAGTGGTGCTGGCAACTCTGTGAAGCTAAGCTGATCATTAACGACCACTCCCTGGTTTCTGGCTGTTTTGGAAGGTGTTATGGTCGAGGAACCTAGCTGAATGGAAAGGTTGTGATGAATGAATGTAAAGCTGCTTTGAAAAGCGCAACATAATTGACTTAACTTGACCTAAATTGAGAAAAATCCTAGAATGTGTTTCTTAGAAAACTTAATTTCTTCTTGACTGAATAAAGAAAGACATCTTGGATGACATAAATTATCAGGATTAATTTTGAAATAATCCTTTAAGTTACTGCTCAGTAAATATGAATGCTTCCCATCATCCATGGGACTGCACAACATCAGATTACTTGACCGTGGTAAAGTACACGCTATCATGTCTTTTGTTCACATTAATGCCTATTAAACCTAAATGGTTTAAACCAGTAAAGTAAAAGGTGTTATTAAAACACCTCTAACCTGAAGCAGTTCTGTGAGGATGACTCGGTCAGCATGCTTACAGTTATTGCTCTTAATATAATCAGTTATTGATTCATTAAATTAAATAGATTCTTGTGTGTACAGGACGTTAAATGTATGACATCATCATCAGACTTGCAAACTTGTCGCTTTTCGGCGACAATCGCCGTTTTCTTGGTCAATTGGGTCATTAACGTGAATCGCGTAGAACCGGAGAGTTTTTTTTTTGAGGTGGGGGGGGTCGGGAGGCTTCCCTTCATCTGAATGCCATGCGGGCTAGAATTGCCAAACATTATTGGATAATTCTTATAATTGACATTTCTCTGGGCCAATCGGAATCTTAGCACTTGCTTTTCTCTGGGCCAATCGGAATCTTAGCACTTCCTTCAGAATCTTGAAGACAGCGCGGTCCTTTGGATCAGAGACACACCTCTACCACGCGAGTCTGATGGACACTTTTAACGTGAAGGAACCATCTTATTTGAGGTAAGTCAACTTTTTTGGAGCAAAAACAACAACTTTTTGTTTGCTTGATTTAATTAGCGTTAGCTACCGCTTATATTGTATTTTTAGGAACGAGTCAACGCCAAGTAATGCAAACGTAGACCTTGCATAAAGTTTGCCTATGCTTCGAGCAAAATGACTAATGTTAGCTAACTTAGCAAGGACGATTGTTAGCTAGGCTTATCGTTACTCAGGTGCTCTGCCCTGAGTTCCGAGATATACGGCTAACGTTACTACTCGAATTCTGAGCTACCGTTGCCCTGAATAACTTATTCATGGTGGCTGTGGTGCGCGCTTGCACAGGCAGTCATTCGTGATGTGGGTAAATGTGACTGTTTACACAATAGCTGATGCGAGAGTAATGAGGAAAACACCACCGTTTTTCAATATTTTACTATGTTCTTACCTCAACTTAGACTAATTAATACATACCTATTTTTTTTCATTGCATGCACTTAATCTTTGTACATCGTGTTGTGAATGTGTTAGGATTTAGCATAGCCCCATTCATTCCTGGTGGCTGTGTTGTCCTAGGCTAATACACCAACAGCAAATTTTTGTATAATAAAGGACTACATTTCGCATCAAAGTCTGTCATTTAAAATCTTTACATTGTATTGTTAGTTGAGTTTACATTATGAACACTAGCACTTTGAGATTGTTTATTCAATGTAAGGAGACCTACATATAAAATGCATTATTACTATAATTATTGAACAGAAATGTATTTTTGATATTCACTGCATATAAGTCATACAGTATGGAGGCACGTTGTTTTATCATTTTAGTCCTATGCATGATAGTTTGCAAGGTTATATTTTAATGATTTTAATTTACTTTCAGGCAATGGTTCTGGGCACTTTGGGGGAGCACTCATTGCCATTCACAATGGTCCGTCATCTTCAACCTTGCACAGATGCCGGCTGAGGACAAAGTGGCTCTGTCGCACGAAGCTTTCGCGAACATCAGCAAAATGTCTGTCTCTTGTTGTTTTTTTTATTTCAGTCTCATGCTTCACAACACTTCCAGGCGTTTCCGTGAGTTGTAAATAAAAACATTTGTAAAATATTAAATGTGTTGTTCTCCTTAAGCCTCAAGGATGTTTTAACATTGATTTTTGATTAAAGTATGCAGATTTTTAAGTCCTGCTCAGAATCATATTAAAATCACAAAAAAATAAGCAAAGCCCGCGCGCGCGACTGTCACCTTTTTTACTCTGAGGAGTTTGCAGGTCTGCATCATGTTGTTCTGCGTCTCTGGTATTGATACACGTTTCATTTTAAATAAACACAAGAATGCTATTTTCAAATCTAATCTGTGTTTGAAGAGACAAATTAGCAATATTATCAGGAGATCACAGCTATGTTGCCCATATGATCTTGTATATACTGTATTTATTAGCATACAAATTATGATGTTTGATTCATTCAGCTGTTTATTATCATCATCATCTAAGATTTTAAGAATTAGATCATCTTGAAAACTTTACAATAACCCATTTGTCTGTGTTTGTTTGTGTTTTCCAGTCAAATTAGGTTTCGTGAGGATTAATTTAACCTCCAGTCTCGACATGTCAGATCCAGCAGAGAGAAACAACTTTCTTCATAAGGTTAGAAAGACATTTTAAAGATATTTAAGACTTTTATAAAACATCTATTAATTTGTTTACAATCCCTCAAGTCAAGTCACATTAGTATGTGTAGCATTATTTAATGATTTCCCCGTTTTTCTGCATTTCAGTTTCATAATACAACCCATAATGCCACAAAATACAAGATAGGTGTAATGTTAATGATGAAAATTTATTTTCTGAAAAATAGTGTTTACTTTAATGATCAAAATCATTCACTCAGTTTTAGACAGCATATGACAAACTACATTGTCCCGCCACTTCATGTTTTAATCAGAAGTGAATAAAAAGCCCATTTAAACAATGGGCCTGTTGAATGCTTTATTCTGACTGGTTGAGAAATGTTCTATGGGTGTTGATTATTTGATAAACACACAATGTCTTAAAAATAGGCACCAGAGCAATGTTTATGGTAACTGTGGTATAATAGGAATAACTGACTCCGGTCCTTTGAATTATTTGAAAATAATGCACACCCCTTCCCGTCGTGACGAATTACCAGCTTGTGTGTGCATTATTTTCTTATAACTCAACGGCCCGACGTCATTATTCCTTACTCATATGACTCCAAAAGCAACGTTGCATTGAAACGGCATCAAAAAAATATGTTGAAAATACTACCCTCATCATCATTTTAACAAACTTTTTATAATTTTGATCTTTCTACACAATATTATGTTTTTATGGACACACAGTGACATCCATGGTTGCTGGATGAATCACAGGAATGTCACAGTTAACTGATTTACTATAGTGTGTGTGTGTGTGTGTATATATATTAATAGTAATGTTTTTATTTTAGATGAAGACTGGTCTGATTTCTAGAGGATACTCTATTTTCACATTGACCTGGACAAAACTCCCTCAGAAGGTCAAACTGGAGACTAAGGAAAGGTATGCTTTCAAAATCCACATTAAATGAAATAAAAGTGTATTTATGCTTCATAAAGTCTTACTGTTTTATATTCACAGGTCCATGTGCTAATATTTCCTTTGGAGAAGGAAAGAAACACGTTTTTGTTGATTGCTTTTATTCGGCTTCACACAAATCGTTTGGGGATCTCTGAGAAATTTAAAATTTATATTTTGAGAAAATTACAGTGTTTTTTGACCTTGCATGCATTTCAACCTGTTGTGTGGGAGTTATAAACAGTGATAGAATGCTTAAAATTTTACTGGCTCTTTAAATTGAACCTTTAAGGCCTCTACAGCAGCTAGCTGTGAAGTGCCGCTAGATAACGTTAACCAAGAAGAAATTGAAGAGGACTTTATGTTGTTTCCGCCCACTGTCACTGGTGACAGTGTCAAACTGCTGTAAAAGTCATGAAAAAATATTTGGTTTCAATTTTTTTTCATAAATCTGTTAATCAACCTCAGTCCTGTCAAAACTGCTAAATGTTTAAGAAAAAACTCCAAAATCCAGGATTTGTACTCTTTAATTGACAATGTTTTTTTTAAACTCCCTCAAAACTGATTTGGGGAAACAAACAAACAAACACACACACACACACACACACACACACACACACACACACACACACACACACACACACACACACACACACACACACACAATTACTAATTTTCAATATAAAAAGATAGATAGATAGATCTTTCTGCAACACACAGGTAAGCAAATAAATCACTGTTAACTGATTTAATTCAAATGTAATGGACAGTGTGAGCTCCATGTGAATCACTTTGAAATATGCATTAAAAGTGTACACTTGCAGCTTTTGTAGTTTAACAGTGCACAGTCTGAGGGACTATGTCTTGCGCTGCAGACTGCAAATTCAGATGTGCAGCTGTTGATTGCAAACCGTCATTTTCCAAATACGAAGCATTTAAGAGTCACTTTTATCGGGGACATAACACATGTGTGGCTGCATATAGAGTAACATGCAATGTTGCACTTTGTGGTCATCAATGTAGCGATGTGCCTGGTCTTGTTGCTCATTTATAGTAACATATTAAGGAAGGTTGTGCAGTTAACTGTACTTTTACTTTGTTAAGTCTTCTTTTACTTTGCATAATGTCTAGGAAGCACAGGAATTGCTCCTTTAACAGCATTGATCATTCACATCGACAGTCTGCACCAGAGATGGAAACAATTTCTAAAATCCTTGCTAGAGTAAAAGAACCAGACTTGTTTCTATGTGTCATAAGGGACTTTTCTGAACAGTGTAATCAAGGACCCAGGCATTTAAAAACGTATTCAGCTGTGTTGAACCAAAAATAATACTTTTAGGTAGAGATGAGAACCGGAAAGAGCAGTTTGCATATTATGTACCTGTAAAAGAGACATTGAGGATTTTGTTAAATTCAGATATTGGGAGGAATTACATTTCAATGCACCTGACTAAAAACAACTCTTTGACATTCTTTGTGTTTGCACAGATGGCCAAATACTTAAGTGCAGAGATCTCTCTGAAGACAATCCAGGCCTTCAGCTACTGCTTTATCAGGATGCTTTTGAGGTTGTTTACCCTTTAAGGTCTGCATGCAAGAAACACAAAGTTTTGGCTGTTTATCTCTCTCTTGTTAATTTGCCAGCTCATCTTAGGTCAAACACAGAACATATGCAGCTGGTTATGTTGTGCAGGGAGAAGGACTTTAAAGACTTTGGCCATGAACGTGTTTTCTCACAGCTAGTAAGTAACAGACCTGAAAGATCTTGATGAAAATTGCAATCTCTGTCAGATCAGTCTATTATTAAAAGGTCTTTACTGCATTGATGGGGATAACTTGGGATCACACTGTATTGGTGGGTTCACTAAAAAACTTTAGTCAGTCCAAGTACTTTTGCAGGTACTGTCTAATTACTAAAGATGAATTTCAGAGTGTTGACACCAATTCATGTGGATCACTACGTACTGAGGGATATGAATCGAATCTGCTGTTAAACAGTTACAGACAGAAGGTGTTACAGAGGTTCAAGGCATAAAGTTCAGTTCATTTTTCATGTACTTTGAAAAACAACCTGGCTTGCCACCTTGCTTTGGTCACAATGTTTTTGAAGGCGTGTTGTCTTATGATGTTGTCCTGTACCTCAAGTATTTTGTTAAGAAAAAGTGTTTCACTTAACCAATTCTTAACCATCAAATCTGTCGGTCCAAATATAGTGGTGTTCTCTCAAAACATTGTCAGGTCAGTCCACATGGACTTAAGCTGGCAGGTCAGGCCATTCAAAGTTTGAATTTTTTAAGGCTTCTACCTGTTATAATTGCGACAGATTGCTAGTTCCTGCAGATGAAGTTTGGCAGTTAACACTTCAGCTAAAGGAGATTGTTCAACTAATCTGTGCTCAGAAAATGTCAATGTCACAGGATCTCATACAGGAATACTTGATGTCCAGAAAAGCAGCATTTCCTGAAGTAAATCTAAGACCGAAACTCACTACTTGTGGCGCTATCCAAGTCTGATTCTTAAATTTGGAGAACTTCTTACTTGTAGAAGAAATTTGTGTCAACCCCTTTCAGAGAAGCATCAGTTGTTTCAGGCCTATTTGGAAGCTGCTTCTTGTCCCCCAGTATTGCAAGTGAAAGGGAGTTCTCCATTTTGTTCTGAGCTTTACAGTAAAACTCAAACAAAGGTAGAAATACAGCATAAAGGAACTGTATTCAAGAAAGGCCAACTGGTTGTCATTAGAAATGATGACACAATGGAATTTGGTGAACTTTTGCTCATGTTTATCACAGATGAGTTGATTTACTGACCAAAGTGTTTATAGCAGACCATATTCATCAGTATTGTAGCGAATGAAGGGGTTACGGAATAGTGTTGTTTAAAACAACCAATCATCATTTTGATCATGACAAGTTATTCATTAATAATTACAATTATTAATGTTGATATTTTCTCCACAACCCTGTTAAGGGAAATTATTGTTTCACTATTCCAATTCGGGGAATTGTTGATTTAGCTCAAATGCAAATACATACAATTAATCGTCATTAACTATATATATTTTGTAGGATTTAGCAAAATGAATCGTAACAATTAATTGATTAATTCCCCAGTGATTCCGAGAAACCTTGAGCATGAGGGACGGTTGATGGAAAGTTAAAGTGACTTTGAATTTAATCAGAACTCAGAGGCATCCATGGATAAACATGCACGTTTATTTGACTACTCTACTGGGATTATATGAGACATAGACCAGGGGTTTTCAAACCTGTCCTGGAGGACCACTAGTACTGCACAATTTGCATGTCTCCTTAATTAGACTGACCTGGTTTAAATCTTCAACTCATTAGTAGAGACTGCAAGACCTGAACTGGGTGTGTAAGGTAACTGAATGAGGTGTGTCACAAAAGGGAAACATGCAAATTGCGCAGTACTAGTGGTCCTTCAGGACAAGTTTGAAAACCCCTGACATAGACAATGGACAAAACATGAACATTTAACATGAAATATATATATATATAGAGAGAGAGAGAGAGAGAGAGAGAGAGAGAGAGAGAGAGAGAGAGAGAGAGAGAGAGAGAGTTGCATAAACCACATTCATCTTACTTAACCGACTTAAAGGCAGCTATATTATAAGATATAGAATAATTATCGGATACTTGCATGTCTTTGCAGTTGAAGGCATTTGAAAGCCTTAGGTTTAGATGGAAAAAGATGGATTTGCAGGTTCTTAAAGAATCTCAAGACAGAGTCCAGTTGCAGCATTTTCATGCTGGAAGAACAGACCAGATTGTCGGTGTGCGAACCGAGCTTCCAGTCCATTTGAAGAGTTATTCCAAAAGGTTAAGATGTGAATTGGTGGTTTTCTGATCATTGAAAATCCGTCCTTGGTCACAAACTCAGGTGAGTTTGGCCTAAAACTCACAGAACAAAGGAAAAGCTTCTAGGCCTAATTGCCCTCCCCCCAGGGGGGAGGAGGTTGCTGGAAGAGCTCACTTGTAGAAGAGATGAGTCGAATCATGAAAGAACTCAAACTCCTTACTGATGAGATAAAGTTTTTGCCAGTATTTATCCTTTGAGGAGGACATGCCCATCCAAGTTTGAATCAACCAATCAGAGCTAAGCAGGAGAAAGTTGTTTTTTTCCCCTTAACTGTAACTTTGCATCTTTTATTGGCCTTTATGTTCCTTTTGCAAAATATCAGTCATTGAATAAATAGAGTGAATTGTTTTACCATCATACAATATTTATCAATGAAAAGAAAACTGAAAGGTTATCAGTTTGATACCAAATTTGAATGGTGGGAACAAGCATTACGTTGTGATTCATCCCGATGTATGAATAACAAACTAAACAATCTCTATTTGTCAGAGGTAATCTAGACTTAGTCATAGAAACACAATTGTACATGAGAATACAAGTTATTTAAAAAGCAGTTTATAAAAGAGGGAACCAACATACATCACACATGCATAAATGTATTTACAGACAAGATCTAAAAGAGTTTGTCATATGGTCTCAAAGACATTCTTTAGGCCATATCTTTAGGGTAATCCAAACCTCCTTATCAGCTCTCTGTTGAGCTTCAAAAGGTGCCATAAAATGTCCCACTGAGAAGGTCGGGGCCTCTTTGATGTAGGAATCCAGAAACTAGCTCGGGCAATGGGGGTTAACACATAATATCATATTTACTCAGCTACTCTGCAATCCAAGTATCAGATATGATCCGGTTCTGGCAATCTAGTCAGATGCTACAGTATCATTTGTATTCGATAAGAAACACCAGTGAGAGGGTGCAGTGTTTGAATATTGAGAACTTGCTTGACTTTTACCCACTGACGTCTTTCATGATGCAAGGATGTAGAGTTGTTACCCTGAAACACAGTGTAGTGTCACATTAGTGCATTATAAATCTAGCAATGTTATAGCACTTGATTGTATTTATAACCAATGCTAAAACCCAAGTAATAAAAATCAAATATTTCTCAGTTTGTTGTTTATGTAACTAAACACTACACATGTATGCTTTTTCAATACACTAAATTGATGTATTTCTGTTTTAGTTGTGGATTTTTTTTTTTATTGATGCTTAAGCAGATACTGGTTTTAACAGTTCAAGTACAGAGAGCCTATCATGATCTGCAGCTACTCAGGACTAAATATTTAGGGTAAGTGACCTAAAGCATCAGGAAATCCCTTTTTTTCTAAGGAAGTGTTTATTTAGTCTCTTCTTGAAGGCCTGAACATTCTTTGAGGTGATTTCACCTACTACAGTGCAGGGGAGGCAGTTCCAAGTTGTTACAGCTGAATGAAGAAAGCTCCTCCCCAAGCATTTGGTGTTGGGGGGGGTTTTAGGGCGTAACTTGGTCGTGCTCTTCGAGTGGTTCGGCTAAGGAGATCAGGTGGAGGTAGCAAAGCTTTGAGATCCTCTGGGCAGTTTTCAGTATGCATTTTAAAAAGCATAGTTGTTGCTGCAACAGTTCTACGATGGCTGAGCTGGCTGATTGCATATTTCCTTAGGGCAGAGTCCTCATCCTCCCCAATGATTTTCAGTGCCTTTTTCTGGATGTTGTCAAGCTGCCCAAGGGGTGGTCTGTGATGCGTTCATCCAGGCAAGGCATGAGTACTCCATGGTACTCCTGACTTGTGCCTTGTAGACACTGGCCCTACCTTTGACATCAATCTTATTGGCCAACCTGCTCAGAGCTCCAAGACGCTGTCCAGCACGCTTGCAGATGTTTGACAGGTGATTAGTCCATAGCAACTTCTTATCCCTATCGGGCAGGATGGAGGCCTCTTTCTCGACAAAACCATAGCCTTGCATTTGCTGGGCTCGAACATGACTTTCCAGATATCAGCCCACCTGCGAATGTTCTCCAAGTCTTTATTTAGAGATGCTGCCACATTGGGACCATTAAGTGTCGTTACTGGGGCGTAGATGGTGGAATCATCCGCATAAAGAAAAATGCTATTCTACAACATCATCTATGAAGATGGAGAATAATAGCCGGCCGAGAATAGATCCCTGGGGCACCGAGGCGTTGATTAATGATGAATCACAGCAAAGGAATGTAACCAGTGCAATTGCTCGGGTACTCCCAGATCTTTCATCTTCAGTGCTGGCATCAGTTGTGGAAACACTGAACTCACTTGGGGTAACGACACCTGAAGATTTTTAGTATGTTCAGGAAGCAGATCTCCTTCCAGTATTACGACACATTCAGGCTAGGAAACTGGTATCTGTCTTGGGCCAGAATCATAAGTACATTTCAACATATGATTTTATAATGTATGTGTTCTTAATCTAGTTTCAGAAGTGTTCAATTAAGGGTTCATCTTTGTCTTTGTAGACCAAAGCACTGGTTAGGCATCAAATTCGGCAGAAAACAGTGACAATCGTTTATCCTCATGTTCGTCATCATCATCACTTCTTGTCAAGGTTTCCAAACTTCCTTCAGACTGGACAGACAACTTTAAAATTCCATGGCAGAAGCTTCCTGAAGAAATTATTCATTGTTTAGAACAAAAAAGAGACTAAGTCCTTGATTACGTCGAAATATGATCAGAATTGTGGTTTCTGAAATGTTGAAGGTTTGTGATGGTCCCAGTAAACAAAGTTCAACAACCATTGCTAAAAAGATGGTGGCCAAATATCCTGCATCCCTGCAGGATGTTATTTAAGGTGATATAGTTGGTTCAGGGTATCATTCGCTGGTGAAACAGCTTCAGAATTGTGTAGAAAACATAAAGAGATCACATGTGCCAAAAATCAGAAAACCCAACAGAACAGAAGACTCTGACGCAGGCAAGATTCCTGGTGAAAAAAGTCAGCAGTTCAAGACACTTATGGTTGTGTGATTTGGGAATTAAAACTTAGCCCACTCAGTGAGACTAAAGAGAGCCAGTTGGATAAACAAGAACAAATGAAGATGATGTCTACAACAGCTAATGCTGACCTAAAAGTAGTAAGCAGTCTTTTGAAAGCAACATACCTGTACTATACACAACGCAGAGACATAAACAATGGAACAAGCATGCAACAGCTTTGTGAGACCTTGCCTTTTTGTTTCCAGAGGTTCGCGTACACTTCAAGGTGCTAACAGGTATCGATCTAAAGGAGACGCTCCTCCACAGCTTGGATAAAAATGGCTCTTAAACTTTCTAAAAACTGTTGGTGCAGAACGGAAGAAACAAGTACTTCAAGCTGCTGCAAAACTTGAAGTTACAGTATGAGAGGGCAAATTGAGGGATGTTCTGAAGATTTTAAAAACTTGGTACTGCTCCTGCTTGCCTACTTCGATGAAAGGAAGAGATTATGTTTCACTATGTTGAAGAGTCTTGCCTTGTTAAAGAGGTACAGCTAGACAAGTTACCAGCAACACCCTGCACCTTGTCTGTGGTAAGTTTTAATGAATACCTAGGATCACAATCGCTGTTGTGTTTTTCTTGTACTCTGTTGTTAGGTGTGTCTGGATTTTAAATGATTAATTAAAGGAAAACCCCACCGTTTTTCAATATTTTACTTTGTTCTTACCTCAAGTTAGAAGAATGAATACATCCTTATCTTTTTTCAATGCAAGCACTTCATCTTTGCACAGCACAATGTGAATGTGTTAGCAATTAGCCTAGCCCCATCCAAACAGGGATGAATTTTGAAGAGATCAAACACTTCCATGTTTTCCCTATTTAAAGACTCCTTCATGAGTAGTTACACAAGTAAATATGGTGGCACAAAGTAAAATGTGGTGATTTTTTAAGCTGATAAAAATAATATCTATATTGTATGGCAGAAGAGCACTTAGTTTACAGCACTTCGACCTCGGGTGCAGTAACATCATCTCTCCTGTGAACTCCCCCTTGTCACTCAAACTCTGTGAGAGGGGGAGTGATGATGTAACTGTTCATCCCTGTTTGGATACATACTTTTACCGGTAGCTTGACTGACATGCTCCCTTACTGGTGAACATTTCTGTGATTCCCCCCCCCCCATTCACTTTCTCTCTGTGCTCCTTTGCGTTTGCGCTGCATATTTGTGCGATTGTCAGAATTAGGCAAAGAGGCAATGTGTTGTTGGCTTTAGGTCATATGGTGCCATTTTCGCACTGCAATTTGCCTAATTCTTAGATTTTGAGAATTCCGTCATGTCAACCTGAGCTGACTGCATAGCAAGCAGGGCAGAACAACCGCCAGGCTATGGGGAAACGTCCTAGTGTTCCAGATGGCCAGTCTGCCCCTGGTCTGGTTGTCAATTACTGACATGTAAAGCAGTCGATAATATCCTTTCACATCCACTTCCTCTTGTCATGGTCTGAGTCACCTTTGCAGCTCAAACAATCAGGGAAATGAGCAGCACTGTCATACACCTGTGTAAGTGGCCTTCGGCAACCCAGATTCTCCAGTGTTGAAAGAAGACTGTCAATCCTCTGTCTACAAAATGCAAAATTTATTTCCTTGTGCAGTGGTGGTTCTAGGATTTCAGTTTTATGAGGGGATTAGCCCTCAGTGATGATGTGAAGAGTTTTTGTAAATTGGGACCAGTATATTTATATTAATAAATACATATACAGGTTAGACTAAATATATTACACACATACAATATATCTATCTATATATCTATCTATCTATATATATATATATATATATATATATATATATATATATATATATACATAGTCAATGATTATGTATATTCAAAATTTACTGTAGGAATTACAGTAAACAATTTATAATAACTAACAATTTATACGAGAACAGACTGTACCTCACATTAAGACCATGAAATGAGCACACAGTGAGTGTACTGTATGACCTCACATCTTGACCAATGACGGGGCGGCAGTGGCCTAGTGGTTCATGAAGGTTGTCTACAAACCGGAAGGTTGGTGGTTCAATCCCCGGCTCCACCGGACCAAGTGTCGAGGTGTCCTTGAGCAAGACACCTAACCCCAGCTTGCTCCCGACGAGCTGGCTGGCGCCTTGCATGGCTGACACCGCCGTCGGTGTATGAATGTGGGAGTGAATGTGAGGCTAATTGTAAAGCGCTTTGGATGGCCATAGGTCTGTTAAAAGCGCTATATAAATGCAGTCCATTTACCATTTACCATGACCGCACTGTGAGTGTACCATGAAAAACAATAATGACAATTCAACAAGTTAGTAATTCCTAATGGCAGAAATGGCAGAAATACACATTTGTGATATATACCTCATACAACTACATTTCTACTGTAAATTCGATGATCTTTAAAAGGTTCATTATAGAACACTAATTTAGATACAAAGATACAAAGACCCACATACCTAAAGGGTTTTGATGAAACCTTTATAAAGGAAGATGAAAAATCTTCATTGAATATTTAATTCTCTCACTTCATTATTGTTTCAGTGTTAGAAGGTCTGCGAAAAAAATCATTTGCTTTACAAAAGAGCTTGAACAGCTAGTTTTGCATGAACTTAAAGTGAGAGCAACTAGACATGATTTTTCATGGTGTCAAATAGAGAATAGCTGAGAAATAGACAAGTACAAAGAGGGAGAGAAAGAAAATAAAGGTAAGCTCTGACTATTTGGATGTATTTTATGGGGGAAATAAGAACAATACATTCTTGACCAGTTTTTTTTGTCTTGTTTTCCAGTAAAATAAAGAAAGAAATCTTGAATTGTAGTTATTTTTTTACAGCACTAACATAATAATATTAATAATAATACACTTTAATGTAGATGTAGCCTATTCTCTTTTTCATTAAAGTATATTTATTTTGTTTAAAATTGTTTTCGTTGTCTAATACAACATTTATTTGATCATTTACACAATACTGTTGTTATATTTCTGAGTAACTCCTGTATGTCCATGTCAGAAAAAATCTGATGAACATCTAAGTGAGATTGTGACCTGTTTAACAGTGAGATGAGGATGTTCAGTTGTCTATGTGCACTTTTCGGTAAGTTTAAAATTTTTAGAAATTCTAAATTCAAGCGACTGATAGAAGAAACTTTAAATGGACTAATTCACTTTAGATGAAAAACTACTGGACACAAAACACAATGTCATTGGTAATTTGTCCACTCCTATCATATATATTGTTATCCTTTAAATATACTGCAGAAAACAATGCATTTTGAGCAACAGTTTTACAGACATTTACAGACAAATTTAAACAGTTTTTTGTATCTATGTAATACAATTTGGTACTGTTTTTGCAATGCATTGTGGGTTGCTAATGTTTAAAATTACAGTATCATGCAGTATTTTTGAAAACTCGAGTAAGAGTACAAAGAGCAATTTTTTTCTGCATCTTATTCCTTGGTTTGGATCAATCTACCCGAGTTCATGCTTTCCTTGAAAAAGTTTAAAACCCAAAGAGATTTTTTTAAAGTGAAGCCTCATCCACGCCTACCGCAAAGATAGAGGGTATAACTTTCAATCACGCTATACTATTTTTACACTGAAAAACAAACTTTTTGGACCACCTACCGTATTACACTTAATTCTGATATTGTTTTTTCGTGTTTTTACTTGGAAAGAAGCTTGAAAAATTGTAGTAAATTTGAAAGGAACCCGCATGTAAGAGCTAAAAACATCAGTAACTTTTATTAGAAATTCTCAGGTAAAGTTTGGCATATCAACTGGGCTAAATTGTACTCACTCTTCATTTGTAACCCAGATAGCAAGCAACATTACTTTTGGACCGGCAGTTATTATCAGAAAATTAGGAATTTCATCAAAAGGGTCTGCCTACAGTATGTATGACTCAATTTTGCGTCATCAAAAGAGTGTGTGTCGTACTGTATGTAGTATGTAGGCCACAAGAGGTATTATGTCATGAGTCAAATGAACTATGCTTTGCAAGTCTGTGCGTTCAACTGTGCACGTACGCTCATGTTATGTATGTGCAAAAAAACAGACTATACCCAGGGCTTTAGGAACAATGGTGATTTCTAAAAAATAATTAGTAATACTTTACAGTAAGGTTCATTAGTTAACATTAGTTAACTTCATTAGTTAACATGAACTAATGCACTTATACAGGATTTATTAATCTTTGTTAATAGTAATTTTTAACAAAGATTAATAAATACTGTAACAAATGTATTGCTCATGGTTTGTTCATGTTAGTTAATAACTAATGTTAACTAATGAACCAGTGTCTTGTGTCAACTACTGTCATAAGTTACGTCGTTACTGACGAATGTCAAGGATTTGGTGTTTCCCAAAACCATAGTTCAAACGATTTTTTGCAAGCTGCATCACAAACTTGTGTGATTTGAACGACAGCTCTTCACCTATCAATAGAAGCATCGTTCCTTGTTATTATCATATGTAGACTTACGTTGATCATGCTTTTGAACAAAATAAGCAAAAAACATGTAGTACAGTCTATATCCATAATTCTAAATATATATATTTTTTTATTTTACGTCTTTAGGTTTGTAAACAGAATTAAAGTGCTGCATTTGAAAAGCTTTAAGACCCTGGGGAATCCCTGGGAGGAGTGACGTAAGAGAGAACTTGCACATTATTTGAATCTTGAAAATAAAAACAGATAACTAAAAGAGGTAAAGGACCGACATATGAAAATCAATAATGGTGACAATTAACAAAAACATTTCATGCCGCAATGCATGCTGAGTATCAGCATAGTACAGAACTTATTCATGACTCCCAGCATGCTTTGCGGTTGATTTAGTTATATGAATGATTTCGATGTCACCACTGTTGAGTTGTGTATAATGAATGCCGATGTCTAATTGTATCAGTAAATTTTGTCTGTTTCTATTGTCCCAGTGCTTGTGTGCATTTGATAAAACAACATTTACACTAATCATGAAGCACACATCAACCTCATTATTATTAAGCAGCATACCATACTGTTATTAACTTAATTTTGTTAGACAAACAAAGCTAAGAGAAATACTAAACTGAAACACACATGCCTTTAAAAAATCTCTTCTTTCACTAATACAGTGTATTTGGATTGAAACAATATTGCAACTCTTAAGATAAAAAGAGAAATTACCTTACTGAAAGTTAAGGGTCAAGAGTTCAACTAAAGCAAATACTGATCACCATAATGGTGACTTTAAACAAAACATGTTAGCAATTAAATATTTTGGCAGTTTCTACATCCGGGTTTAGAGTAAGCCAGGACTAACACCATTTTCTGAGTCCAAACATTGAAGCAACATAACATTACATCATTAATTTTTACCATTGATTTATTGATCAAATTATTTCAATTTTTTAATATAATATTAATAATAATCAATATAAAATTAATAGCGGGTACAAAGTGATGCTGATTCAATAAAAGTAACAGTAATGCACAGGTTCAATGTTTGCTTGCTCTCTGGGTTACAAATGAAGAGTAAAAAAAGGGATCTAAGAATTTCTAATAACTTACTGATTTGTTACTGATAACCTTACATCCCATTATTGTGTCATATAATGAGAAATAAGAAGCACCCATATAAAATAAAAAGTGTGACAAATGTTATATTTACACATATTTTAAGAAAATGCTTTGAAATGTAAAAAATCCCTCAACAATATACCAGTGGCAAATTCACTAACCTTTTGTATTGTTAGTGGACAAAAAGGCCAAACTGCTGTAAAAATGTATCAGATGAATATTATTTTTCGATTTTTGCGTAAATCTGTTAATTAACCTCGGTTCTGATCAAAACTACCAAATGTTTACAAAATTTCCATGATTTTAACTCTTTAATTGTATGAATAAAAAAACCTGTATAAAAATGTACATTTCTTTGTTCTGCTGAACACAATTAATGATATTTTGAAAAATGTTAATAACCAAATGGATTTGTGGCCTATTCCTCATTGACTTCCATAGTTTTTTTTCTCCTAATATGGAAATCATCAGTGCCCCAGATCTACTTGGTTATAAAAAAAAATCAAAATATCCATTAAATTGTGTTGACAACCTGAGCATGAGTATAAATGATGACAGGATTTTGATTTTGAGGTAAACTATCCTTTTAAGTGTTTACATGCCAGTTGCATTTTGCTTTAGGTGTAGGAGTTTTCACCACTACACATGCCAGCACTGCCCAGGAGGAAGGTAAGAACTAAAACCTTTTAATAGCTGTTGAGACAAATCATAACATCTATTTGAGGATACTTCATTAATATTAATTGGTTCGTTTATGTCCAGATTTACTCATTGGAGAAATTTACACAGATTGATTTGGCAGATGCTGCTTTTATCCAGAGCGATTTGCAGTATATTTAATCTGTTTTTGAGTTCAAGTGATCGAACCCATGACTTCTGGTTTATTTGTTTGCACAGCTAACACAATTCTCTACTATTTAAGCTACAGGAACACACATTGAACTCTGTTTAATTAAGATAATTAAGACTTACAAAAAGAGTCTACATTTCTATTTCAATCCAGGCTGACTCTACTTTCTTCAATCATTTCTAGAGAATCTGGCATTAGGAGGACATGCTGTACAGTCATCCACAGCAGTTGCAGGTTGGGAAGCGGACAAGGCCATTGACGCTTCACCCTTAACCTGCACCCATACAGATGTATCTGATAACCCCTGGTGGAGACTGGATCTTCTGAATTCTGTCTACATCTTTAAAGTTGTCATCACTAACAGACCAGACTGCTGTGGAGAACGACTCGATGGAGCAGAAATTCGTATCGGAAACTCTTTGGAAAACAACGGCAACAATAATACCAGGTTAAGTGATTATAGTAACTGTGTATCCATATAAAATAAAAGATGAAGGTGCAAAAGCAGTGCTACCTTTGCTTCAGCGGTCTTACAAATCTGCTCAAATTTCGACATATTTTCACTATCTCGTCAATCAAGAGAAAACGCTTCCCTGCCAATGATGAGTTTTTCCGGCTTTCCGCAATACTGCTATTATCCACCAGGTCCGCAACTTTTTAAACCCGGAAGTATTGCCCTATGGCAAGCGGCTGCATGTCCGTGTCTGTTTTAAAGATCGCTCTGAATGGGATCTCTATGAAAAGTCCGTCACAAAAAATTAATTATCTCTGCTTTTTGCTCAAAATGTGGAGTTTTTGCAGACACCTACCCTTATTCAAAAGCTGATTACAAAAGAACTACTGAAGGTAGGATGAAACGTTTTTTTTATATATATATATATAAAGAAAGGCTGCGGCTCCAGACTGAATTTAACCTATTGACGACCTTGCAGGAACAGAAAAAGTTGCTGAAGAATCATCACACGTATAATGAATTTGGTGATAGGGCTAGTAAATTATTGGCCTATCAAGCCCCTCAGTCTGAAGTCTCCAAAATGATAACTTAAATTCGGTCTTTCTCTGGTTCTATTATACACTGCCCAAGATATGAATAACAGATTTGTTTAGTTTTACTCAGCCCTATATTATTTAAAATACATTAATGATTTACCTCTTGTTTTGAATCCATTTTTGAGAAAGTAGATCTGCCTACTGTGAACTTGGCATTCTATTAGGCACCAGGAGTTTGAAAGCAGCTGGGTCCGACGGTTTCCTCATCTAGAATTTTATAAAAAGTTTTCCACCCCATTAAGTCCTTCTTAGAGCAGTATATTTGGAGGCCTTTGAAAAAGGCTGCCTCCCATTGACTCTTACACAGGCAACAATTTTGCTTTTGGAAAAAGAATACAAGGACCCCAACCTCTGTGAATCATATAGACCAATTTCTTTACTAATTGTTGATTATAAGATATTATACAACAGTTGTTTTTGGTTCTCAAATCTGATTGACTGATAGCCGTGAGGTATTTCACCATAATCAGCACTGTAACCGCTTTACCATTTCGTATCGTTTGCATATTATTTCGCCAGTGGTCATTTTAGAATGAGTGAAGGAGGTGTGAACCACATATCTGTGACTGGAAAAAGCTGCCACACACTCACACATTCAGTTTTTAAAGACTTTCCATGTCTCAATCAGTTCCCTAGCTCCCTAGGTCGTCAATCCGTAGATTAATTAATCATCCTTATTCTCTTCGAAGATCAGAGCTATTGATGTGTAAACTATTTAGGGGGTTTAGACACATGGGGAATTGTGCAATAAAAACAATCATTCTCTCTTTATCTGGAGCATCTATTTACGCACATCTTTTCCTGAATTACCTGATCCTTCAGACATTGAGACACTGCTGGATTTAAAGCTTGAGGGCAAAGGACTTATTTCTCGCATTTATTCTCTTATAACCACTATAGATTCTACATTTAGTCTGCCATGAATCAGATGCCTACACTTGCCACCAACATGTTCTGGTCATGCCCCAGACTGGAGGGATTTTGGAAAATATATATATTTTTAAATCTTTTAGAGATATGTATGATGTTCCTATTAAACCTGGCTGCCTTTATTTTCGGTACTAGTCCTGAAAATATGGTACAGTACTTAGGGAAGGAATGTATAAAGTAATTGCCTTTACCACATTGTTGGAAAGAAATGTAATTCTTCTTCATTGAAAAAAAAAAAAAACGAAAACCTGACACAAAATAGACAAATTAAGGAAGTGATCCAGTTTCAAAAAATCAAATTCACTGTTAGAGGTTCAAAAAGTATTTTTTTTTAAACATTGTCACCTTTCTTAGCTTATTTCTATAACTTACAATTTACTGAAGGAGGGAATGCTTTAACTCTTTCCCTGCCAAAGATGAGTAATTTCGTCAATCCGTTATGTAATCACTGATCTCCTTTTTTCCCTCTCTGCAATTATATTTTATCAGTATGGCGAAACTACATGGAAGCCTTCTAGGACTTACCCGTTCAATGTAAATAAAGAGAATACATTCTAAGTTTACAAAGAAAAGTCAGATTATTGGCAGAGGTCATTTGACACAAATGAGGACATATTTATGAACATAAGACATTGATTTTGACTAATAAAATACTTAAAAAACTATATATTGTCCCTTTAAATGCACAGATGGACATAAAACTGTGGATAATGAAATTGTTTTTTCTCTCTCAGATGTGCTGTGCTGTATGGTGTTGGATGGGGTCAGGCCGTATCCATGTCCTGTGGAGGCATAAAGGGACGATATCTGAATGTCATTATACCTTCAAGTTCAAAAGTTCTCACTGTGTGTGACGTACAGGTGTATAGTCTGAAAGGTAATTTTGGCATATTCAACTAAAAATAAGCATAAAGCCTGGTCCATTTGCAACCAGGAACTGTACATTGAGAGAGGAACCAGCTGTATTTAAAGGGACACAATATGCTCATTTTCCAGCTACCCTAGAGTGAAACATTAGATTTTTACCATCTATTCAGCTGATCTCTGGGTCTGGTTACCGGTACCACTTTTAGCATAGCTTAGCATATTCCATTGAATCTGATTAGACCATTAGCATCGCACTCAAAAATAACCAAAGAGTGTCGATATTTTTCCTATTTAAAACTTGAATCTTCTGTAGTTACATCGTGTACTAAGACCGGTGCAAATTATTTATTTATTTTCTAGGGAGATATGGCTAGTCACTATACTCTCATTCTGGCTTAATAATCAAGGACTTTGCTGCTGTAACATGGCTGCAGCAGGCACAATGATATTACGCAGTGCCCAAAAATGGTCCCCAGCTATTGAAAGTTACCAAGGGGACTATTTTCAGCCGCTGAGTAATATGGTTGCGCCTGCTGCAGCCATGGTATGACAGCAAAGTCCTTGATTATTACACCAAAAACTGTAAAAATCAAATGATTAACTCTAGGGGAGCTGGAAAATTTGCATATTTTCAAAAAAGTGGAGTGTCCCTTTAAAGGAGTCAAAAATGCAGGTGAAAATACCTCAAGAGATTATTGATTAGCAAATCCAACGGATTACATCCAGCAGCCATATCACCCTGTAGCCCAAGACAGCTTGCCCACTGAAGCTAAGGATGGCTGAGCCTGGTCAGTACTTGGATGGGAGACCACCTGGGAAAAACCTGGTTGCTGTTGGTAGAGGTGTTAGTGAGACCAGCAGGTGGTGCTCACCCTGTGGTCTGTGTGGGTCCTTACACCCCAGTATAGTGACGGGGACACTATGTTGTCAAAAAAGCATCGTCTTTTGGATGAGACATTCAACCGAGGTCCTGACTCTCTGTGATTGTTAAAAATCCCAGGATGTCCTTCAAAAAAAGAGTAGGGGTGTGCCCCTTGACCTACTAATCATCTGCTCATACTAATTGGCTATATCACTCTGTCTCCTCTCCACTAATAAGCTGGTGTGTGGTGAGCGTTCTGGCGCAATATAGCTGCTGTCGCATCATCCAGGTGGATGCTGCACATTGGTGGTGGTTAAGGAGAATCCCCCTTTCATATGTAAAGCACTTTGAGTGCTGCAGAAAAGCGCTATATAAATGTAACAAATTATTACATGAACAGGGTGGCGGCAACAGTGAGTGTGGCCTGGAATGGATCAAATTTCCATCCTGGTTTATTGTCTCAGTTCGCCAATGCAGCACATGTATTCAGCGCTCAACCGCAACCTGGTACAATGATTTCAATGTTTTTCTGCTTTGTGGACTTGCACATTATATAAATAAAATTTTTCCTATACATAACCCCACTACTTAAGAAATCCACACTTAATCTTGCAATGTTAGAAAATTACAGACCAGTATCTCTCCTTCCCTTCATTGGTATCCTGTAGAGGTGACACCCCTAAACCCCAACGTCTCTTTACCGGGGTACCTCAAGGCTCAGTGCTTGGACCACTGCTCTTTTCAACAGTGGTGGGCCGTCAGGACCAGCAGGGCCTTGTCTGCTGGCCCTATAAAAAATAAAAATATATATTTTTTAAAGTGTTAAATGTTTTTCTTTAGTATGCTATTTATTTATTTTTTCCATTGGTGTAATTTCCACAAAATTCGTTCGTTTTGTTAAGGTTGAACCAGATTACCCTCAAAAATTCACATAAAAGTCAGCTTATTCAGCTGGGGCCAGCTCTACAGATACTGCTAGGCTTGTGTTGAAGGACAACACATCTGATTTGTTACAATCATTAGTGACAGAAACATCAACCAATCAAATTTTGACGTTTATTGACAGCACATCCTCTGGGTCTAGCGACGTGCCCAGCGCTACCCCTTACGTCTGTCCAACGTGAGCGGGAAATTCAGTTATTATTAAAGAAAATGACATCCGCTGTTGCAGATACACGCGATCTTGTTGCCCCAGCACAAGAGGTTATTTTGTTGGCCGTGTTTACTTTTTAATACGAGTAAAGGGACATGGAATGATTCTGGCTTTGACAGTCTGAACAGCTTCACGAATGCAGCTCTTAAACACCAAGGCTCCGAGCGCCATAATAATGTCAGTCGTGCATTTAAAAACTTTTGGTGAAAGTCTTTTGGATTTGCAACTTAACGAGGAGAGAAAATGGGAGATCAGCGTCCACAATGAGAAGGTCAGAAAGAACCGATGCGTCTTATTGACTCTGTTCTCTTTTTGGGACGGCAAGAATTATTAGGGGACACTATGAATCCGATTCGCTGAACAGGGGTAATTTCTTGGAATTATTAGCGGAGCATGATGCTGACTTGCGACATCAACTTGCCACGGCCACAGTTTTTACAGGACCGTCAGGAAAAATCAAAACGATATAATAAATGCAGTGGCAGAAGTGTTAAATGATCACATCAAAGAAGAAATTAAACAAACAAATTTTGTGGCAGTTATGGTGGATGAGACGACTGACTTCAGTAACACAGCGCAGCTTCATCGGGTATGTGACAGAAAAGTGACGGGTGAATGCTTTACTACTTGTCAAGTATTCTATCATGCAGATTGTGTTTGTATCTGATAATAAGCATTATTAAGGGCTTATGCACATTGTTATTGAGTGGTTCGTGTTGCACTAATTGTAGCCTACTGTGGTATGTGGATGTGACACTATGCACACAGTGTGCATAGGGGGATTACATGTATTGATACATGCAGTGAAATTTAGTCTGAGTTCAACCCACCCTTACCTAGCATACTGTTTTAGGCTAATTGTTGATCAGCTGTCATGTTGCTGAGTGTCTATGTGCGGCCGAATATGCGCATTATTTGCATATGAGTGGATTAGCTGAACAGATGAGTAGGGGTTTACATGCTTACTGAAGGCCCTGACTGAAACACCACGGCACGCCACTGCTTTTCAATATACATGACATCCCTGGGTTCTGTAATTCAGAAACATGGCTTTTCCTACCACTGCTATGCAAAAAGACACAACTCCACTTGCCGTTTCACCTTGAAGTTCAAACGTTTTCTGCCCGCATCTCTGAGGAACATCTCACTCTGGATGAAGGATCATCATCTCCAGAAAGGCATTTCCATGCATTATTTTCTTCTAGTGACCTCTTTAAAATGAGTCACTTGAATGTTTTCTGCCTTTCCAGATTAAAATGGTAGGGCTTCATGCATTTATTTTTCGTTGCAAATGCAACCTGTACAATTAAATAAACACACTCAACTGAGTAATATTTATATAGCTACACATTGTGGTATGAAAATCAAACAATCATCTAAAGGAAGGGGCCCCAAAATACTGTCTCGCATACCCCCCTTGAAACTCTTTATTGCGCCCCTGAGTCAGAATGTACTATTTGCTGAGAAATATACATTTTCGATCATTTTCTATAACACAAGCAAACATGGTACTATAGAATACGTGATAAAAGCACTATGGGAAACACTACATGACATTGTCATAGTCTTTTACCTGCACAAAACGCTCCTAAGCACAGAAGTTAGATTGCATTTTCCTTTTTCTTTTTACGAAACATGTGGACTCGATGTCCTGACAGGCTGGAGTGTGTGCAACCTTCACAATACACAATAATTTACCAGGCTGATGATCAATTGAAATAAAAAACTACCTAAAGCACAACACTGACTCACTGACTACTAACCAACTCTGCACTGAGCAAACGCTGAGTCCAGCAAACAACTCCCTGTCATTACATAAATTACACGAAAAGGTGGTTTTAAAGAACTGTGAAAGAAACTGTCACTTTATCTACAAAATGTGTGCCCTTAATGTCTTGTAAAACATTAACAAATCCTGCATTTACTTTTAACATGGTACAAGGCTATATATTATCTCGAAAATAGACCCTTTTATTGTTTGTACACAATGATGACGTGGCAACGTATGTGCGCGCAGTTTGGCAACGGAAGTATGGCAAGAATCAGCAGTGAAACAACACAGAGAAAGTTATTTTAAAAAGTTGACTTTATCAACAGCTACCAGATCCGTGTACTATAGTGGAGTGGATAGAAGACGTTAGCAGATGGCCAAAAATAAAGTTGTCAGATACATATATACGGATATTAGTATATTATATTAGTGCAACCAAACGCAACAACTAGACATTTTGATGCTGGGAAACCGTTTTAATAAACTTTCTGAGTTGCTAACACGTTAGAACCAATGGGGAATAACACCACTTCTGTTGCCGAAATGTGAGAGCAGGCTATTTGATCACGTGTACTGTTAAAGGGTCTATGTAATCTAAAATGTGCTCTTCAACCCCAGATTAGTGCATATAGTGAGCAACACCGTATCTCCTGTGTCCTTAAGTTACTTCTTAGTAAATATTAATGGTTAATACTTTTGGGACGTGTCCACTGCACAGCAACATCATTAAACCGGATGGTAAGAAAAAGTCAAATCTATTTGTTATTGAAACATCACTAACCTGAAGCAGTTCTGTTAGGATGAGTGGATCAACTTCTCACACCAAAATAACTTAAATAAAATAATAATTTACTTACAGATATTACTGCTAATACAATCAGTTATTGGTTCGTTAACCACTTTCTCACACAAGAATCTATGACATCCTCGTGTTGTTTTGTATCATCAGTATCTTTCTTTTTTCAATAAACACAGGAATGCTTTAATAACTCAGTCCAGATATTCAATCTGTGTTTGATGAGACAAATTAGCAACATTATCAGAAGATCGGGTATATACACCATATGATCTTGTGTATATATTGTGTATTTATTTATAAGCATAAGAATAATGATGTTTGATTCATTCAGCTGTTTATTATCATCATCTAAGATGTTACGTTTGTTTCAGTATTTCAGATTTTTGTTGGGGGGGTCCATTTGTACAATTTCTTGATTACAATCCTTTTGGAAACTTTCCAATAAGCCATTTTGTCTGTGTTTGTTTGTGTTTCCAGTCATAAAAGGTGTCATGAAGATAAAATTTACCTCCAGTCTCGATATGTCAGATCCAGCACAGAGCAACAAAGTTCTTAATGAGGTTAGAAAGACATTTTAAAGAGCACCTATTGTCCGATTCACATTTTTACATTTCCTTTGGTGTGTGTGTGTGTGTTAGTACATGTTAACAATATGCAAAAGGTACAAACCCCAAAGTAAATGATGACGCGAGTTATCGTCTCCAACGTAAATCTCTTTTCTTGGACTACAACAAACACACGGATTGTAGGCAACAGTTTACTTCCTGGGATTGGTGATGTAGAGAAGACCGACATTATCATAATTCCTCCCGCTTCGGACTCACAGCCTGTAAGTTAACTCCTGTTAGCATTGCATTGTGACCGAATCTTTCAAACATGGTGAGGAGCGTCACATTTCCAGCTGACGTCAGAGGTATTCAGACCAATCACAACGTACAGATTAGCTGGCCAATCAGGGACACAGAGCTTTTCAAATCTGTGCGTTTCAGAAAGAGAGTGACATCTGGAGCTACAAAAAAAGACCACCAGTTTAAGATTAATGTTCAATAATAGTGTTGTTTCCATTTGTATTGAAATTGTTATTTTTTTTTATTAAAACCTTTAAAAGCCATTTTCTTTTAGTCATGGAAGTAAAAATAGCAGGCTTTTATCTGCTGTAAATGTATGGATATCCAACATCATCAAAAAATAATTTACAAGTATGTAAGACAAGGTTCTAAGGAATTTACAAATGTGCAGAGAGCTGTTTCAGCACTCGGACAGCAGCATGAGTTTTTTTTTAAAGCATTACTTTAAAAAAGGTTCTCATCTCACCATATTCACAGGTCAACATATACAATAAATCCAAGGGGTAGCATTTAAAAAAACATTTTAAAATAGATGCAATATTTTAATTTGTTGAAAGCTAAACATTTAATTACTTACCAGGCTACATGAGGTCTTTACGCCTTCTAACGTCTCATAATCGGTCCTCATTTATGTCCAAGAGACTCAATCATAATCGTTTACATTTTAATCCTTTAACTTTTCATATTATAAAAAGGGTTGTGTTCTACTGCGGATCCATGTGTGATAAGCAAACGCGCATTGTCGTCTGGCATTACGAATGTGCTCATTAAATAACAAAAACAATATTGCGCCATAGACTTTAGAGCAGGTTTCTGTTGGTCAATGGTGTAGTCTATTTTAGTTGCCTCAAAATAGCAACGCGCCAACAATGCACCTGAACACACCTCGTTTTCAGACCAGAAAAATTTCAGACCCATGGGCGCAAAATTGGGCGCAAATGCATTTGCTATTTAAATAACGTGGCGCTAAACGTGAAAATGATCATTGTGCCGGGTTGAAACTAGCAAAAGACACTTGCATCACGCATTGCGTGTATGATAGGGGCCATTGTATAATACCAAATACACAAAACAATGTTGTTTTAGCAATGGAATAGGTGCACTTTAAGGGCGCACTCACATTATCCAAACCAAACCAAGCCCCAGCGCGATTGTCACACCTCCCTACTCCCCCAGATGCACGCACTCACACTGTACTTGTATCGATCCGAGTCCGGGCGCGCTTTCGTCATTAAGATGCGATTGTTTTGAAAAAAGCAGGAAGTAAAGCTCTCTCTTAACACTGGAACCCACCATATTGATAAGTCTGTGTTTTTTTTTCGGAGTCGTTTGGTGTGCGATTACAGACAGCCCTCTCACATGTCATCATATTGCTTAGTTCATCTGTCACGTGCGCAGCTCGGACATTCACGTAACCCCGCGGCGCGCATCAAAAGGTTTTTACAGAGGCAGATGAAGGTGAGTGGTCGCGCAACTGACGTCTTCACCTTTTGAATCGCGCTCAGGCGCGAATGTGCTCACACCACAGCCTTCCGCGCCTGAGCCCAAGTGAACCGCGCTCCGGCTCACCTCTGCAACCCGGTCGCGGCGCGAATAACCAATCCGCGCTCGGGCGCGGAACAGAGCGATCACACTAGTCAAACAAACCAGGCTTTGGGGGTCAAACGCGCCCGAGCGCGGTTTGGTTTGGATAGTGTGAGTGCGCCCTAAGAGACTTTTATAAGACTCAATTCATCTTTTGGCAATCATTCACTGAGTCTATCCCAACATATATGAGTCTGAAAAACAGAGCGGTTTCTCACAGGACTAACATAAAAACATTTACTCCTCTCATCATATACATCTGCAAACAATACGTGGATTTTAACATCATTATCAGGTGACTGCACTGCCCAGTGTCACTGTTTAGAATGGCAATTTTCTCATAATTTACAAGTAGTTGAAAACATTAGAGATATGAAGAGTTTCGTTGCAAAACGAGATAACTCCGTTTTTAAAAATTTTCAGAAATCTTGTTTTTTGGTTGTGCATTCCAATAATATCAATTCAACTGCAGTTTCTTTGTTTTGATTTAACCCTTGTGTGGTGTTCGGGTCTGTGGGACCCGTTTTTAATGTTTACTAAAAGAAAAATTATGCAATTAATTATTGTTTCAACCTCAGATTCATTGGCCTTGGCTCATTTTCTATAAAGAACATAAAAATAAACAAATGTATCATTACTGTACACTGTTCACCCCCCTAAGCATTTATATTACATATGTGGTGTTCGGGTCCACTGGACCCGGGGTTAATAAGAGTGTAAAAATTGAATGTGCTATGTAACTTCACTCTATTTTTCTTCTATCTGGGACTCCTGTGAGTGCATGAGTGTGTTTGTATATATGTCTGTACATATGTGATGGATGCATGTCAGAGTTTTGTCCTTCTGCACTTGCTATAATGCTGCAAGGATACAACATGTTATATATCAAGCATGAACACTCATCTGCCCCCACTGTCCCAAACACTTTACCTTCTGTCTAACAGGAACCATTCTACATTTTCCCATTATCTCCCTTACAAAAAATATCCATGCTTGTATTATAGTAAAAGTGTAGTAATCATGGTAAATTGGTGTATTGATTACCATTTGTAAAACCATGGGTTTACCACAAAACCTATGGTGTGTGCGCGCACGTGTGTGTGTGTGTGTATGAGTGCGTGAGAGAGAGAAAGTAAATAGAGAAGTAGAAATAGAGAAAGAAAAAATTTATATCCAAGCATTTTTATCATTTTAGGTTGTAGCCAATAGCAACACATTGTACTGCAGTGTGTGTGGACATAAGATGGACAGGACGACACAGTATATGTCTATAAAATGCAAGAAATGCATATGCAACACAGCTACATGGTAAAAATCTGCTTCTTATGTGTTGTGTAGGCTGGCATGAATAGGTTATGTGTTCAATGTGGATGATGTGTTATGATACAGCATCTTTCCAGATGGGGCTTGTGCTGTGTAAACTGACACAAATGTGTACAATTTCAAACTAAGTTCAAATAATTAAACATCAAAGTGATGAAAAACGTATTTGAGATGAAAAAGTGATAAATACTTATTTAAGATAAACATGTTTTTCCCCAATATCTGGGAGAGAATAGAATTTTCTTCTCTTATTTCATATATCACAAAAACGAATAGCACTTTAATCTATAAATAGTCCTCTACTAGTGGTAAATGACAAATATTAACCATAAATTCTGTCTATATTACTTGCAATAAGGCTAAAGTAAACATCTGTAAACAGTTATACATAAATTTGTATGACTGCATTGTTTTAGGATACGAATAATGCCGTGGGTCCACTAGACCCACAAACATTGTCTAAGTAACAAAAATATGAACACCACACGAGGGTTAAACCTTCATAACTTAAAAATACAGCTAAGTAGCACCTTAAAACAAAATAATAACATGATAACATAATAATAAACATGTTTTGACAAAAATAAAAATGGATTTATCTCGTTTTGCAACAAAACTCTTCATATTGTTAATTAGCTGGACAAACTATATAACACTGGCCTAGGGTTTTTTGGATATTTTACTGCAAATATCTTACAAATTGTACCTTTAATCGTAATGATTTTATTTTAGAAGAAAACTGCTCTGATTTCTAAAGGATTCTCTGTTATCACATTGACCTGGACAAAACTTCCTCAGGAGGTCAAAGCGGCGATTAAGCTGGGTAAGTATGTTTAAACAACAACAACGAAAAACATTTCAAAATCCACATTACATGAAATAAAAGTGTATTTATGATTCATATTGTGTGTATATATAAATATATATATATGATTCATCTTATTGTTTTATTCACAGGTCCATGTGCTAAGGGCAGGTACTGAATGAACAGACTGTCTTTGGAGAAGGAAAGAAACACGTTTTATTGATTGCTTTATTTTCTTTAATTATTGATATTTTTTGATGATTGTAATTAACAAATGTTTACAGATGTGAGTAAATATGAATGATCATGAAATCCATGTCTTCTGCACAGCATGGTTTTCTCTCTTTCCTCTGAAACATCTGTAACAGTGTATAGAATAATCTGACAGATTGTATTTTCTGTTTAGAGCCTGATAATATTATAGTTTACTAAATACTTTCATTATCCCAATGATCCAAATATGAATTTTGACTTGCTTTGATGATGGTTTGTTTCTGTTCAGTAGTGCTGGTTTGGATTTTCAGAGCCAGTTGACACATGGGTTTTAGGTCTCATCTCTTGGGTCATAAGGGGTATCTCAAGTGTGTTGTGGGAACTTGAAATTAGGTTTGTCAGAATTTTTGGGGCATTTATGGATGTGTATTATTTGAGAGTGCCTTCCTTTATTAACACAAACACACATTGCATTGCAACTTTTTTAAACGCTGGCTGGGAAAGAGTTAAGTTAAATAATTTATTTTTCTTAAAAACATATATTTAGAAAAACCATTGCAATTAAAGTGTAAAATGTTTGGACTGAGATCTTGTTGCTTTTACAAAGTTTTTACCAGCAGGTGGCACCATATCAAAATAGTGAATCATTTTTCAAAGCAGTAGGTTGTCCCAAACAGAGACGCAAACTTCAGTACATGTTTTCTCAGAATGGGAAAATCCTCAAAACGTACACATTCAGTTTATAGAAATCGAGCAGAGAAAGGTTGTCGTCATTGCTTTGCAGCTCAATTATTTTGTGTTGTAGGTTGTCAGGTACATCAGATGGCTCCACATTAAATGGCGTAGCAAATATTTTCAGTTCTTTATGTTTACTTTTTACGTACTGAACCCCCTTCGCCAAATGCCTGAAGCAGTTTTGCGCACTCACCCGCATATTCAGCTGTCATTGCAGACTTTTGTTTAAGAGTAGGAAAATGCAGTTGCAATTGCCACAGCTTTATTTTGCTTTAAATGCTGGTTTGGACCTTGGGGCTTGATATTCAGCTCTGACAGATAAGTGGTTAACATGGTCTACCATAAAAGCCATATAGCACAGCCACTTGCTGTCACTGAGTTCAACAACAAGTTTTCCCTTGTTTTCGATTAATTGTTTTACTTCTTCCCTCAGTTCGTAAAACCGTTTGGGTAAAAGCGACTCAGCCGCCATACTAGTGTTGTAGTCAAGACCACCTAAACCAAGACCAAGTCATAACCAAGACCAAGACAGGACGAGACAGAGACAAGACTAAGACTTTAAAGGGTCGAGACCAAGTCAAGACCAAGACAGGCCTAGACTAAGTCAAGACCATTGCAGTCACTGCATTAAAACACTTCTAATAAAATGTGGAATATGCATATGATTAGGCACTTCTTGTCTGTGTTTGTGCGTGTGCGTGTGTGTGTGTGTGTGTGTGTGTGTGTGTGCCATCAGAGAAGTTGATAAAATAATCAAAGGTATTGCAGATATGTGGTATATTGTCAATGGGAGAACCTTAAACAATGCTCAAACAATGCCAACATCATTTGCCAAACCTGAAAAAACTGCATAAAATTAATGATAAAAATAAATTTGTGTTGTGCCATCAGTTGTGGTCTTGACCGGTCTTGAAATAAAATTTCGAGTCCTCTTTGTCTGAGACTGAGACGAGACACAGACTCTCTTGATGTATGATAGGTATACAACTAAATCACTTGGATTGGGACAGACATGACTCATTTCTATTTTGACAAATGCAGTTAGTCCCTTTTCCTCTCCAAGCGTAGCTGGGGCTCCATCTGTGCCAAGGCCACTTAAGTTTTCAAATGGTAGTTCAAATTTGTTCATCGCCAAAACAAATAAATCACCTTTTGTAGTGCCATGCATGGCTTGCAAAGATAGCAATTCCTCGCTCGTGTCAAACTCCACAGTAATCCCATGCACAAAAATGGCTAGTTGGGCAGTATTTGTTATGTCTGTTGTTTCATCACATGATGAATGAGGTTTCAGCTTCTTAGCTATTTGCTCACTCACCACAAAACTTGCATGAATAACATTGTCATATTGCGATCTTTTTAAAACTGCTTGTTGGGCACACAAACTCTGCCAAAGAGTGTTAATTTTATCCAAGCGCATTTGTCCTTGCAACTCACTCAGTTTATCGTGTTTTGAGCTGTAATGAAGCTCGAGATTGGACTTTTTCATCACTGCAAGCGCATCTCAACAAATTGTGTGAGAATTTTTTTGAGTCCTTCAACAGCCGAATAATTTATAATTCCTAATAAAAATCTTTATATGTAAGCAATGTGGCATATTGTGGCTTAATATAGTTTATTATTATAATTTTTTTTTTTATTGTGACTTTATTGTGACGACAATAGCAACGTGTTTCATGGGGGTTCAATCATAAGGTCCTGGCATGGGTGTTGAGAACACAATCCACTCTACCATTCAATCACTGGTGTCACTCAAACAACAAGTAATATACAATTTGTCAGCGCTTGTCTAAAATGGCTTCAGGCAGCTTCATGTCAAGACGTGCATATGACCACTAGGTGTCACTGTGGATGCTGTTTCGTATTGATGTTTCAAAGCCTGGAAACAATACAACACAATTGCTTCAACTGTTTCAGTGTTTCACGAAGCCTCGCTCTGCCCTCCACTACAATAAACCAGGCATTAAACTAACCACACACCAACAACAACTGACAAAAGACAACTGAAACACAAGGATTAGTGATACACATGTGAGTGTCCGATAACAAATAAATTGTCATGGAAACTAACAAGGTGGGTGTAGTTACAGTTAATGTCCATGATGATAAACAAGGGGGTAGAGCAACAGAGGAACAGCAGAGAGAACAAACAGAGGAAACACAAACAGGACCATGATGCACAAACAGCTATATAACATAGTGATGAACTAAGCTTTTCAATGAAAATGAACAGAAGGGTCTGTAACTGTCAGTAAGAGAGGGGTTCAACGTGGCTTTTTTAGCAGTGGTGTGATCGGGGCAGTGTGTGAACTTGAAAGTAGAAGGAAATGTGCAAGTGAGCAAGGAGGTGTTGATGATATGTTGTGAGTGCTAACGTTAGGGTTAGAGTTGGGTTTGGATGTAATTTTATGTAAATTAAACCCTAAACCGAAGTGACAATGGTAAGAAAATAGGACAAAACAGTTGAGTAACCAATCCGTGACAATGACATGGAAAAGAAAGTCTGTGGTACGTGGAAAAATGCGTGAGATCAGGTTGGTCAGCGCTGTGCGTGTGTTGTTTTGAAGAGAAAAAAAAACATGCGACCTTGGGTGGGCGGAGTTAATGCACGCACACAGTGATAATGGATACCTTTATGAGTGGTGTGAGGAAAAAGCTAAAGAAAAATGAATATAAAGAGGTTAAACCAACTGGCACTTCTTCTGTCTGGGCCTCCTTTATGCAAATTGTGGACAAACACAAGAAAAGAGTAAGCGCCATTAAGTGTACTTGCTGTGATGCACTATTAAAGTTTGATTCGACAAAAACAGGAACGTCACATCTTTTAAAGCATTCCAGGTCATGTGGAAAAATGGATTGACTCAATCTTCAGTGACATCATTTGTTAGATTGGGTGTATTTTCAAAAAAAGCAAAGGATGCTATTTTGGAAAAATGCACAAAAGTCTGTGCAAAGGATTTAAGGGCTTTAAGCATGTTTCAAACACCCGCGTTTACCGAGTTGGCACGGGTGATATTAGACACAGGCCAGTGTGATGTGAAGGATTTCAGTCTGGTGTGATGGTATCTCGTTTCACACAGAAAAAAGCTCCTGCCAAAAATTAGGAAATCCATAATTGAGGGACTGGCATGAGGGGCATCCACAGACATGTGGACAGATGACCATAGGAAGGTCAGTATCACACTGCATTATATAGGAGTCATATGTACACGTGCATTTCCAATCGGGGCAAAGAATACTGCCTTAAACCTGAAGACAGAACTGCTCAAGCAACTGGGTGAATTTGGTCTGACCCCAGATGAGATCGTCAGACTGGTGTTTGTCAGTGACCAAGCTGCAAATGTGCAGGTAGCGCTCTCCTGATGGGTGCACAAAAGCTGTGTTGTAAATGTACTGAATAAAGTGCTGAAGCACACCATCAAAAAGTCTAAGGAAGGTGATGATGAGGATGATGAAGATGAGGAAGAATTGCAACACGTAACAAGCTGCATTGAGCAATGCCAGACCCTGACCAACATTCTGGATTACAACTTCGACTCAATCAGTTTTTTTTGGAGATAGTCAAATCTCACATTTCGTCACTACATAGTCTCTGACAATGATGTGTTTGTCCTGCAGTTGCCACTGTAGCTTCTCTATGCTTTTCGAAAGGGAGGGGTTAGCTGTGGGCCATTTCTCAATTCCAAGAATGTAGTTTTCTCGTGGAGAGTGGTTTTGTCAGAGACCGGAACTTGAAAAGACGCAAGGACAGAAAATGCATCTTTGTAAGAACTGATATGCGGCGATCTTCCTGCTGGTTACCTGACCTTCTTTTAACTAAATTCAATTCAACATCACAACATTTATAACAACATGATAAACATGCAATTATTTACATTATTTGCAAATGCCTTAAAATGATTTGTGCTCTGCCAATTAAACATACATTTGAATGTAAACACATGTTTATAACGTACTGCTCTGAGGCTTAAAGGGTTGAGGATCTAAATGCAGGTTTTATTAAATGTAATCCGTAAACAGGAGTAATCCACAATCATAATGCATTAAACAGGCAGAAGGTTATACTCAGGTAATCCCAGATAATAAACTATATCCATTGTTTTCATAAGGCTGGCTTTCTTCTCCTTACATCCAAAAACACACTTCTTCTTTCGTGCCATTGTTGAATTTTGAAATTAAACAAAGCTGTGTCTCGTGATATGATGTTTGCAAGTTCTAGCGTCTCCCGCTGATTGACGGGTGGGCGGGGTTTTCCAGGGGAAGTGCCCATAAAAAGAAGTGATAAGTATAGAAACGTCAGCTGGACCCATTATCAAAAAAAACTTTCCGAAATTTGTACGAACCCTGGCGAAGTGCATTCAGCACAGAAATACTCTGTAACACGCACAACTGCTTTTTGACACTTTGCCTACGTTTAGCATGAGGAAACAACTCTATAACTGTGTTAATAAGTCAGAATGCATGGAATACCATTGAACCACCCCTTTAAGATATATCTGGACAAGTTATTTTCAGCTCAAACATTCATTTTAGTCTTGGACTAACCTTAATCCTGGTCTGTGAAACCAGGCATAAAAGTGGTCATTTAACAATGGGGGTTTTGCCGTGTGGTACTTTTGCAAACTTAATTGTCTTCTGAAGCCATTCTGTTGTGGACTTGCTCCGTTGTTTTGGGTCGTTGTTCTGTTGCATCACCCAACTTTTACACAGTTTCAGCTGACGTACAGTCACATTATCCTGAAGAATTGTTTGATATATTTTTGGGAATTCATCTTCCCCTCAATGATTGCAAACTGGCCAGGCCCTGATGCAGCAAAGTAGGCCCAAATCATGATGTTTCCTCGACCATACTTTACAGTTGGGATGATGTTTAATGATATGCCGTGCCCTTTCTATGCCAGATGTAGCACTGTGTGTTTTAACAAATAGTTCAATCTTAGTTTTAACACTTCACAAAACATTTTGCCAATACCTCTGTGGAGTGTAAATGTGCTCTTTTGCAAACTTCAGGTGTGCAGTAATGTTGTTTTTAGTAAGCAGTGGCTTCCTTTGTGGTGTCCTGCCGTGGATACCCTGCTTGTTCAGTGTGGGTTTTTTACCTTTTGTAGACTCATGAACAGAGATGTTAGCAAGTTCCAATGATGCTTTCAAATCTTTAGGAGTTGTTCTTTCTCACTGATGAGTCTTCATGGCGCCCATTTCTTCTTAGAGTAGCAACAGTCCCAAAGCATCTCCATTTGTAGATTATTTGCCTAACTGTAGACTGGTCTTTGAAATAACTTTGTAACCCTTTCCAGCTTTATGTAAAGCAACATTTCTTGATGGTAGCTCCTCTGAAAGCTCTTTTTGGTGAGGCATGGCTTTCTTGTGTGGAGCAAATTTCAAAAGCAGTAGCTGTAGTCCCCACCTCCAAAGGTATTATGTTAACCAGACCAACATTGACTAAGACAAAGATCAGATTACATTATATGACAAATTTATTCATAAAACTATGAAATTCCAAAAGGTTTACATACTTTGTCTTGCCACTGTACTGTATATGGGGTAATGCATCAGATGGAGAATACATTAGCTACTTATTTGTCTCCCGAAACGGCTTCATCTTTTAAACCCCCGACATTACCAACTAAACCATGTCGTATAACATCTAGTTTAGTGGGCAAAGGATATATAGCAGCAGGTCAGGCTGGTAACCTTCAGGCATACCTTGGTCAATAGCACAGGCTATTGGTCAATCTATGTCTGATAAGGTGGCCATGGAAAGACATATGTGGCTGAATTATCTTTTATAAAAGAAATTGATAAAAATATGCTTCTTGATGCCTCCATTACATCCACTGGCTTATTTTGAAATGATTTCTGCATTGTCATAGACAGATTTCAGGAAGCTGATAAACAAGAAGCAGCTTTTAAAAAATGTATCCCCTGCTGCTCTATCCAGTGTTGTGGAATCAATACTCGGACTCGGTCTTGGACTCGGTCTCGAGACCGTATTTTAATGGTCTTAGACTTGTCATGGACTCATTTGGTCTTGACTGAGCTGCACGCCCGTCCCCCCCTACAGGTCAACACTTCCAAGGAAAAGCAATCAAACGCTGCAATCATCATTCCAGACAGAACAAAGCAAGATAATAATAGTTTCCACAAAGCAATTAATTAATATTAATGTTCTTACTCTCAGACATTTTCCATTCAATATTCACACATTAGTTACATAAAATTTATAATTTTGATCTCCCAAAATGTATAACACCACATATATTTTCAACATTTTTGCACCACATATGACCTTAAAATGGTTCATAATAGAACACTAATTTACATACAAAGAGCCACAAAAGGTTGCATCGATGAAACCTTTATAAAGGAAGATGTAAATTCTTCATTGAATATTTGAATCTTTCACTTCAGTAATGTTTCAGTGTAAGAAGGTCTGTGATTTGTCCTGCAGATTTAAAAAAATAATTTGCTTTACAAAGGAGCTTGAACAGCTAGTTTTGCATAAACTTAAAGTGAGAACAAAAAGACATGATTTTTCCATTTGGTGTCAAAATAGAAAATAGCTGAGGAATAGACAAAGACAACGAGGAAAGACGGAGAGAAAGAAACTAGGGGTAAGCTCTGACTATTTGGATGTATTTTATGAGGGAAATAAAAAAAACATTCTTGACTAGAATTCTGTCTTGTTTTCCAGTAAAATATAGAAATAAATTAAAGAAAAAAACTTTATCTTAAATTGTTGTTATTTTTTACAGTACTAACATAATAATATTAATAATAATACGTTGCAAAACGAGATAAATCCATTTTTTTTACATTTTTGTCAAAACATGTTTATTATTATGTTATCATGTTATTATTTTGTTTTATGGTGCTACTTAGCTGTATTTTTAAGTTATGAAGGTTTAAATCAAAACAAACCAACTGCAGTTGAATTGATATTAATTGGAATGCACAACCAAAAAATGAGATTTCTGAACAATTAAAAAACGGTGGTTATCTCGTTTTTCCCACGAAACCCTTCAAATGTTTTTGTCATCTGATACAATATTTATTCAATCATTTAAACAATACTGATGTTATGTAAGATATTGATGTTTAACTCCTGTATGTCTTACATGTCAGAAGTAATCATCTGTAGGAGATTGTGACCTAACAGTGAGATGTGGATGTACAGTTGTCTCTGTGTACTTTTTGGTAAGTTTAACATTTTTATTTTGTAAATTCTAAATTCAATCGACTGATAGCACAAACTGTAATTTGACTTATTCACTTTAGATGAAAAAATCTTAGTAACCCTATTTTATTGGACAAAAAAATACATACATTTCTACATTGGTAATTTGTCCACAATGCATTTTGGGCAATATTTACAGACAATTACAGACAAATTTCAGCAGTAACTTTTGTATTTATGAAATAAAGTTTAGTACTGTTTTTTGAAAGGCATTATGAGTTACTAATTTTTTTTACAACAGTATCATTCAGTATTTACTTGAGTATGAGTACAAGGAGCAAGTTTTTTTCTGCATTTTATTAGTCAATCATTCATTTTGTGTTATAATACCATTTATAACACTAAGAGTAACTAAGTCCATACAACTATGTTAAAGAAAATAACAAACCGTAAATACAATCTACAATACAACAGATTTATTCAATATTTTTAGCACAGCAATGCTTCAGTATTTAAAAAAGTAAAAGACTTTACCTAAGCAATTAAAATAAATCTAACTTCTAAAATTAAAATAATTAAGTGACATTAACTTAAAAATGTTACAAATGTTTCATGTATTATTAAGTAGATTTGATTTGATTTTGGTAGGTAAGTTGTACCTGAAACAGAGCCGGCGCCAGACCATAACTAACAGGAGGGCACTTGGCTTCCAACGGGGGGGCACGCAATAGCAACAATAACTTAACAAGACATTAAAACAACAAATACAGCAAGCAAACACTCATACAACTGGTAAAGACTGTCAGCTCATTTCCCGTATAAAGTGCAAAAGACCACAAACTATGCGCAAAACTATTGAACTTCGACCGTGGCGTGAGCGCAAGCTGAGCTCCGCTGCGCTCGCGCTTTGCTCGACGCAACAACAAACCGCCCTCGCGCGGCACAAGCCATTGAAATGAATGGGTTTCATAGCGCAGCGCACACCGCGTCCAAGCTTTAAAAAAGCCGCTTTACCATAATCACGTCGTAATGCTTTGGTCTATAGCCACACTTCACATTTAAGCTTATGTAATTTAAAACAACGCTAACTTACCTTTAAAATAGCTAAAGACGGCATGTACGAACATTAAACTTCCTTAAAACAGTGTCCTGTAGATTTGTAAATTCCACCTCGACCTCTAATCTCTGAGTTTGAGCCAGTCTGTGTTTGCATGAAGTCAGATGGAGCAGGTGGTGCTGGTTCGTTCTAAATGTTCTAATATCCATATTTTACACAATCCATAAAATGCCGCGAAAAAACACGTTGCTAGTATTAAGTCATAAATATGCTAAAGACATAAGACGGTGAGACACGGCAATACATCCAATCAGAGAAACTGGTCTATTTAAATTAAAGAAAATAGTGCTGGGCAAAGATTAATCGCGATTAATCGCATACAAAATAAAAGTGATTTTTGGCATAATATATGAGTATGTGCTGTGTGTAATTATTATGTATAAATAAATACACACACATTCATACATGTTTATATATATTTATTGATATTTTTATATATTCTATATTAAAAATAAATTTAAAAAAATTATATATAAGTAAAACAATTCTGAAATGAATATATGAATGTGTGTGTGGTTAAATATACACAATAATTAGACACAGTACACGCACATAATATTATGCAAAAAATCACTTTTATTTTGTATGCGATTAATCGAGATTAATCTTTGCCCAGCACTACAAATCAACTATATTTCCCTCATTTGACTACATTACAAGTCATGAAACATTCAATGTTTAATTTATTTTAATTATTCTTGATATATATTATAGTAACAAAAAACTTTGTAGGGGGGGCACAACAACCTGTTTGGGGGGCACTGCCCACGAATGCCCCCCCTTGACGCCGACCCTGGCCTGAAATTAAAGCAGTAAAGTTTACTTTAAAAAGATTGTGCAAATTGTTAAGAGGATTTTTAAGTACATTTTACAAGTTTTTTTTTTCAGGTTACATTCACTTTAAAATCTTCAATTTGTTTTAGATGTCCTTTGCACAGTGGTTGATGCTAGTCCTTCATCTAGATCTGGCTAAAACTGGACCACATACTGTTTTACACAGTATTGTGATTTTGTTTTGCATGTTTTTACTTGGACAGTTTTGCACTCAGAGAATGGTAGTACATTGTAAAGGAACTGGCAACGAAAAGCTCCACAAAATTATAAGTAACTTTTATTAGAAAGTAGCAAGCAACATCACTTTTGCACCTGCAGTTATTGTCTGAAAATTAGAAATTTCGGTAACACTTTAGAATACTGTATCTTACTTACTGTATAACTAATAAGGAATTACTGCAGAATTAATTGTTAGTTCTTCATTAACACTCAAGTCACTACTATTAACTACTAAGGAATATGTGTTAATTAATCAGTATGTCATAGCGTTTTTTAATTATGTTAAGTAACTATTAAGTAATCAGTAACTAATAAATTCAGTCATGCCTCCTGAAGAACTACGATTAAGTAACTACTAATTTCGCTTCAGGAAGAATAACTATTAAGTAACTATTAATGAACTGTGATGCTCAGTATCCGGTTATGGCCTGTCTTCTTCACTACTAATGTTAGTTGATTTACTTAGATGGAGCCATGACCTGCCAATACCTCAGGTATGTTTATGGCCTTATATATATATATTTTGTGTGTCTGTTTTTACTCAAGATATTTCACATCACTATTATAAAGTGATGACAAAGAATTCTGTATTTAAAGCGTAACTAAACCCCCGGTCAGAGCCTGACTCCACCCATTGCAATATTTGAAAAATGCAAGAAAAGTAGGCAGATCCCAACGGAGAAAGAGGGGATGAACTAAGCTCGTACCAAGTGTGTGGTGAAATCGTAACAAGGGCGTGGTGAGCTTGAACCTGCTTACGTCACGAGTTCTTTTTTGGACCCAACATCCAATAGAAAAATTCAACTGCAGTAGCCACCGTTCAACCTGAAGAGGGCAGCACTCAGACGTTTTTACACCATATATTGTAGTATTGAAACACTTTATATCCAAATGTCAAAAAACTTACTAAAATCAATGAACAGCACTAATAAAGCATCATTCTTTCAGATCATTAACTAAAAAAAAGTTGGTTTAGGGTTTAGTTACTCTTTAAGGCAACGATCAAATAATTACTTTGAACCCATTGATAATTAATGTAGAATTACCACATCATTATCAAGGAATTACTAAGAACCTGGAACAGTATTCTAAAGTGAAAACAATGGGAACCCATTGACAATAAAGAATTACCACATAATTCTCAAAGAATTACTTCAAACCCACTATTAACCCATTTGCGCCTGATGCTGCATGCACCAGCATTAGATGTAATGTTTCGGCGCGCAGAATCAGGCGCAAATGGGTTCATTAATAAAGTAATTATTTGAGAATTATGTGGTAGTTCCCATTGTTTTCACTTTAGAATACTGTTCCAGGTTCTTAGTAATTACTTGATAATGATGTGGTAATTCTTTATTAATTATCAATGGGTTCAAGGTAATTCTTTGAGAATGATGTGGTAATTCTTTGATCATTGCCTTGAATACAGAATTCATTTGTCATCACTTTATAATAGTGATGTGAAATATCTTGATTAAAAACACACACAAAAAATATACGCAACTTTCTTTCTTTCTTTTTTTTATTGGAGAATCAAAGATGTTACATTTTACAGAAAGTGATACAGTTCTCCAGTTTTATTTTATCTTAAACAACTAAGCCTTAGACAACCCCTCCCCCACCAAAAAAAGCAACTTTCTTGTACTTTTACAGTTCATTAATGTGGTATCTACAGTGTTTGGTTTAAGGGTCGACAGCGCATTGTTAAAATGCGATAGCGATGCACCTCTCCGCTGACAGTTGGAAACCCCCAGTCCCATCTCTCTTACAAGGTGGGAGATATTACAAAACTCACAGATATTACCTGTGTGCGCTCAAACTTTAACCTGAATGTAATCAGTATAGTAGGCATACATCTAAGTAAATCAACTAACAATAGTAGTAAAGAAGAAGACAGGCCATAACCGGATACTGAGCATCACAGTTTATTAATAGTTACTTAATAGTTATTCCTCCTGAAGCGGAATTAGTAGTTACTTAATCGTAGTTCTTCAGGAGGAATGACTAAATTGATTAGTTACTGATTAATTAATAGTTACTTAACATAATTAAAAACTGCTATGACCTACTGATTAGTTAACACATATTTCTTAGTAGTTAATAGTAGTGACTTGAGTGTTAATGAAGAACTAACAATTAATTCTGCAGTAATTCCTTATTAGTTATACAGTAAGTAAGATACAGTATTCTAAAGTGTTACCGAAATTTCATCAAAAAACAGTTATTGTGTTCAGCGTTTGCTTTAGTTGGGGTCATGACACTTGTAGTTTTGTAGTTCGTTTTTCTTTGACCATTATAACAATGTTTAAATACATTTGGTCTGCCAAAGAAAGTTCAAAAAGGCTAGTGTATAGTCCATTTTTTACGTGTACATGAGGTTCTGCGTACAGTACACATGACACAAGTTTTGTCATCAAAAGAGTGTGTGCGTACTGTATGTAGGCCACAAGAGGTATTGTGTCATAAGTCACATGGCACGTGTATGAGTCAACTATGCTTTGCAAGTCTGTTCGTTCAACTGTGCACGTACGCTCATGTACTGTATGCGTAAAAAACAGACTATGCCCAGGGCTTAAGGAACATTTATGGTGATTTCTAAAAAATAATCCAATCAGTATGAAGTAGCCTGTATTAATATTGATGAGTGTTTTGTGTTGGTGGATTCTGAGATGAAAACAGCTGATCTGATATGCATTCCTTAAACATTGTGCAAAATGTACTTTTAAACTACTAAGTCCCTTCAACACACTAAGACATAAAGGACCACATTTCATGCCACAATGCATGCTGGGTATCAGCAGGGGCGGACTGGCCATCTGGCAAACCGGGCAGTTTCCCGGTGGGCCGACATACTTTTTGGGCCGATACATCTCATACTATATTTGTCTGAGCAACCCAGTTAGCATCTTTTTTCTAGACAGACCGGCCCACTGACATTTAAGCAGCAGCCCATTGGTTATTTTTTTTTAAACAACATTAAGCTGGCCCAATGACTGACCAGCACGGTCATCATCCTTTCTTTTCTTAGATAGATCGGCCCACTCACATTTAAGGAGCAGCCATTGGTTATTTTTTTTGAATGACATTAAGCTGGCCCAATCACCACTTTGGTCTCTGTGCAAGCGAGTGTGCATCGTCGGTCAGTTCACGTGTCAAAATAGAGTGAGAGAGAGAAAAAAAACGCAAGGGAGGCGCAGAAAAACTGCGTGACAAAAAGAAGCAGGCTCTTCAGGCAGACGCTGCAAAATGTGTTAAAAACACACAAATGTTTTTTGCGGCAGCAGGACCTTCAACTTGCGTCGCTGGTGATGATGATGATGATGATGGCAGCACCAGCACACAAAGTGTCAGTGAGGAGAGGGAGAGAGACGAGGGAGAAGTGAGGGTAGTTACTGCGGTAAGCAGAACTGCTTTCAAAACATAAGTCTAGATGGATACGCCTTGATAAAACTAAGTCAAAAACACAAAATATGGTGATAAAGCTGCAATAAAATAATTGCACTCTTTGCTCTGTGACTAGAGTGTTTCTGATTCGTAGATTTTTCGTTGATTGTCTGTTTCAAAACGTATCATTTCTCTTCAAGCAAAATCAAACAATCCTTTGTATTCTTAGTATTTTTGTCTTGTTTTCAGGAAAAATATCTAAACATTCTTAAAATAAGATGTTTTTTCTTGATTAGCAAAATGACCCAAGAAAATAAGTCTAGTTTTTAGACCACAAATTTTAAATGTAAGTGATTTTGTGCATAAAACAAGCAAAAAAAAAATAAATCTGCCAATGGGGTAAGCAAATTTTTCTTGCATTTAGTTTTTAAGAAAAATGTTCAATAAATATTTGCTTACCCCATTGGCAGATTTTTTTGCTTGTTTTATGCACAAAATCACTTAAATTTTATATTTTTGGTCTAAAAACTAGACTTTTTTCTTGAGTCGTTTTGTTCATCAAGAAAAAAGCATCTTAATTTTAGAATTTTTTGATATTTTTACTGAAAACAAGACAAAAATACTAAGAACATTTTTTCTTGAAAATCATTTTTTGCAGTGTATGTAGTGTGGGCCGGTTTGGGCCAAAATGCCAGGGCCGAATTTTTGTCCCAGTCCAGCCCTGGGTATCAGCATAGTACAGAACTTATTGATGACTCCCAGTATGCTTTGCGGTTGATTTATTTATATTGATGATTTTGATGTCACCACTGTTGAGTTTTGTATGATGAAGGCAGATGTCTAATTGTATTAGTAAATTTTGTCTGTTTCTATTGTCCCAGTGCTGTTGTGTGCATTTGATCAGAGGTGGGTAGAGTACCCAAAATCTGTACTCAAGTAAAAGTACAAGTACTTATACAAAAATGTACTCCAGTAAAAGTATCAAATCTAATTATTTACTTGAGTAAGAGTAAAAAAGTATTAGATGAAAAAACTACTCAAGTAGTTAGTTACTCGTTACTTCCGATCTGATAAAGAAGTAGCGCAAAAGCACTGAATTTCAGACTACTTGGAGGGTTTTCACAAACCTCTCCTTTAAAGTCTCATTGTTCTGCTTATATACAAGTAAAGCAGCCTATCTCAGTCCTGCAATGGGACATTAACATCACATAACGTGTCATTTGAGAAAAAATCTCAAACACACACACAAATGTTTTCTGACGGTTAACTCTGTATTTATTTTCATGTTCACAACACAAACTTGTCAGCGTCTGCCTTTAAACATGCAAACAGTAAACAAAAAACAACGTGTGTGTCTGTTTGTTATCATGTTTTTATATGGATAGGTTATTTTCATTGCCATTAAAGTGCAATTACTGAACATAAACAGGAGCTTAATAAAAATGATCATTTTAGAATTTCATATGGAACTTATCTGTTTGTGCAAATCAACTCTACATTTATTATAATATATAATACATGTTTCTTTAAAATCAAACTTTATTCTTTTATTTTTATTCATTCATTCTTTAGGAAGGATTTAAATAAAATACAATCCCGTTTTTATTTGAATGTATTTTCTACACATTAGTGAGGTGTCCGGATTTAAATGCAAGACGTCCTTACATTTTGCTGTTCAGTTTGTTTTAGTTGTGGGGAAATGATATGGAAATGTGCAGATGAACGTGCTGTTTGTGTGGTTTAACTTACACTAGGTTTTCTCATCGCTTGCACAAGAGTGCATATGGCAAAAGAACTCGGACAGTGTGTTAAATGACCATTAATAGTGTTCAAATAGACAATACTGTGACACTTACTTCAGGTTGGATCTTGAATTCCTGTAAGCTGAGATGTCAGCTCGTTTAACAAAGCATGCATCGCATTATGAAACTATTCTTTTTGACCTCTTGGAATGAAAACATAGACAGAACTTGAAGCCACGCAAAATCTGCCTCCGATATCTCGCACAACGCACACGCGCTAGAGATGCGCGGATGGGCTATTATTTCATCCGCAACCGCATCACAAAACTCATCATCCGTCCGCCATCCATCCGCACCAACGTTTCTGACCAGTTTTCAAAACCGCACCCGCCCGCCATCCGCTGACTGGGCGATGCAAGACGCTGCTGATGACAGCCGTGAGACTAGAAAGCTCTAGAATATCAGCAGTGAACTCAGCCTTCGATCGGCGCACACGGGACAAAAATAAATGAATAAATAAGTAATGCCTAAATTAAACGCACAAATTACATAGTCTGCACTGGTGTCATCCTGATTTACCACTTTGTAAAACTTATTCCAGGCAAACCTTTTCTGACATTCTATTTCCTTTGTTTTTAATTCTCATTTTTTGAGGCGTTGATAAGAGCTATGTCAAAATGCGTCCTCATTTCTCTGCGCTGTTAATGATAGAACGAATGGATTCTTAACATGCCGAGGCTATCCCAAACAATTAAAACCTTTATTAAATAAAAGTATATTAGAAAACTTTTTCTTGTCACTGTTTTAGTATTATAAGTTATGTTTTGTGTTAATATTATTATGTTTATGTTGCGTATATTTGCAACATAAGGTTGATTATTTGATATACTGTTGAATAGTTTAATCTACATCAATGTGTCATATTTTCTAAAATAAATTAATATTTTTGATTACATATTTATTTTAATAAGTCAGAAATGTCTCCGCTGTTTTCTGCTGACAGGCGCGGTGGGGGCTACTGGGGGCGCGTGCAACAGGTGACGCAAATTATGGGTCCTCAGAAGGCTAGACCGTCTCATTTCAGTTCTCTTTGAGAACTTCTGAGGCTGCCACCCTGAAAGACAGAGTGCTCACCTTTTAAGGATGCATGCTTAGAAGGACACAGCTAACAAGCAGTCGATCCGCCACCCGCCCGAATCTAATTAAAATATTATTTTTCGTCACGTCATCCGCCCGATCCGCGGTTTATCCGCGGAGTCCGCGGCTGTAACCGCCAACCGCGCATCTCTAACACGCGCCCTCAACTGCTTCTCCTATCATCTACGCGCGGTCGCGCGCGCTAGGGTGACCCCGCGGTCGCACGCTAAAGGGTGACGTAGCAGCCTGTCTCGCGAAACTTCTGAACACGCCCTTTAAAGTTACAAAATATATATATATATTCATTAATTATTACCATTTGAAAGTAGCGCAGTAACTCCGCCAAATGTAGCGAAGTAAAAGTACAGTTTTTTCACTAGAAATGTACTTGAGTAAGAGTAAAAAGTACCCATCCTTAAATTTACTCTAAAAGTACTAGTTACACAAAAAATGTACTCAAATAAATGTAACGAAGTAAATGTAATTCGTTACTACCCACCTCTGCATTTGATAAACACAACATTTACACTAATCATGAACCACACATCAACCTCAATATTATTAAGCAGCATACTGTTATTAACTTAATTTTGTTAGACAAACAAAGCTAAGAGAAATACTAAACTGAAACACACATGCCTTTAAAACATCTCTTCTTTCACCAATACACAAGTATTTGGATTGAAACACTATTGCAACTCTTAAGATAAAAAGAGAAATAACCTTACTGAAAGTTAAGGGTCAAGAGTTCAACTAAAGCAAATACTGATCACCACAATGGTGACTTTAAACAACACATTTTAGCAATAAAATATTTTGGCAGTTTCTAGGTAAGGGTTTAGAGTAAGCCAGGACTAGCACCATTTTCTGAGTCCAAACATTGAAGCAACATCACATTACATCATTGATTCAATGCCTTCAATTGATTTCAAAAAACATATTTCAGTAATGCTCCAAATGTAATAAATGGTCAAATTTGTAATCTTTCAAATAAGTCTTAAGTGTTAGCCATGTTAGTAATGGGCATCCTCAGTTATGTAGGATGTTTCTCAAATGGAAGGCTGCATCCTCCAGAGGTCGTATTTGTAGGCTGTATACATCATAAAGACGGCCTTATTTTAGAAGATTAACAATTATAAATTTGACTATTACACTGTAAAAAGTGAAGGTTGGATCAACTTAAAATATTACTACAATTGGTAACACTTACAAATTTTCAGCTGAAGTGAAACTAAAGTGAAGTCTTAAGTTGAAAAAACGTAACACTTTTTCACTTAGTTAATGATAAATTGTTGTAATATGCTTATGAAGTGCGATTGTAATGCTCAGTTAATTTCATTTTCTATTACCATTTTTGTAGGGTTTTTTAGCTTTAGTATTTTAAATCTGTTGTTCTGACTTGTAACTTGGACCATAATTTGCTTTTTTATTTGTTGACATTACTCTTTTAAATAAAGTCTTATTTTAACTTAAATAGTTAAAATAAGAACTTTTTTGTTTAAATGAAAATAAGACTGAGATTGTTGTGTTTGGTCGTCCTGGAGATTTAAGTGCCTGTGTAGATGCACTTGGTGATTTAGGTTTGTATATTCGTCCATTTAGCAGGAATCTCGGTGTCATTTTTGACGGTGCTTTTAAGTTTGATAAACAGATTAGTTCTGTTGTAAAAGCCAGTTTTTTTCAATTGAGACTGTTGGCTAAAGTAAAACCTTATCTGCCGCGCAAGGAGTTTGAAAGTGTAATTCATGCTCTTATAACATCTAGACTAGACTATTGTAACTCTTTGTATGTTGGTTTGGATCAGTCGTCTCTCCAACGTTTGCAGTTAGTCCAGAATTCAGCAGCGCGGCTTTTAACTGGGACTAAAAAGTAGGAGCACATTACCCCTGTCTTAGCTTCACTACATTGGCTTCCGGTCCGCTGCAGGATTGATTTTAAGATTGTATTGTTTGTTTTTAAAGTGCCCATTTTAATGGCTGCTTTTCCACAAGTTAAATAGGGGTATGAGTTCCATAAAACATGTTTTAAAAGTTGTTTGCTCGAAATAGCTTGTAGGAAAAGATTGTTACCCATCTCTAGTAGCCTCTGTTTCAGTGCATTTCAGATTGTGCCATTTTGAGGTGATCATTACATATTTATGAGCTGCTGCTCCTTTGATCACGCCCCACTTCTAACGCCATGTGCGCGTGCTCAGTGGTATCGTGAGCAGTACAGACCATACTGTAATGTTTTTATATATTATTATTATTAACAGCTTATGTTGCCAACAGACAAATCAAGCAAAAAGTATCACTAATAAGTACACTCCAGGAGAAGAAACTCATGACACATAATGATTCCAGAGTAAATTGTGATGTAGCGGTCTCAACAATACACCAGTTTTCCCTGGACAATGCTAACATATTCCCGTTATAAAACATTTTCAAACGCATTATTTTTGCAAATGACAGAAATTTAGACCCGGCGGGGGATGTATACTGCTTGTGGACCGCATGCTAATTGCTAGAAGCTAGCGGGAGGTCCGGACCGTATCTTGGGAAAGTGATAGAGACTCGGGGGTACGTTAGCCTCGTCAGAAAAGCCGGGTCGGTAAGGCCCGGTCTCGGTTAGTTTGGCAAAAAACTTTTAGTTTGGCAAAGCACTATTACTTAGTTCATGTAGAATTGTAAAATAAAGCCGTTAAATATTTCTTTTTTTAACTTTCGAAACCACGCTGCAAACTATCTAGCCTGAAAAAAATATCTATATAGCCTACTGTCTAAACAATATTATTCCCATTACTATACATTTAAAAGGTATAATTTACGGGATTAGCATCAATGTATAGTCTCTGTTTTGAGATACAGATGCTCTAGCATCATAAATGTAGTTTGTGACTGAAGATGACAACATACAAAATATAACGTGACTTCTTACCTTTTGTTTTGATATATCGATTGCAAATCGAATAAAGTCTGTTTCAGATGTGTGAATAATCCACGAAAATCCAAAAAAATCCAATGATCAATTTTTTCCACAAATGCGTATAATCCGTGAAATATAGATATATAGTCTGTTGTTTACATCAGATTTCGCATGAACGTCTTATCGCCTACAATCTGAGGACTATTTGCATAGTAACACACTGTATATAAGATTACTCTGGGTTCCAATAAACACGTGTTAAAACTTTGTTTTTAAAAGTAGGCGGGAGTATAATCCATAATATCCAAATAGCGCTGTTATTTCCGTGAGATATGATAACAGCATAGAGGGTATCAGCAAAGTGACTGCTCTGTGCTCTCTAGCTACCTGGTGGGTGGAGACCTGCGTGTGGGATGGTGGGCGGGAAAATTCAAACGGAATGTGACGAAATGGCTAGTTACGTCACAACAGCACTGAGTTTAAACTCGTGCAATCTGAGACTAAAGGCAGAGGACATTCATAAACCTGTATCTCACTCAAAACAGCATGGATGGATTTTTTCCAAGTTTGTATACGTGTGGGAGCATCAGAGACACAAATGAACACCCCAAAACCCAGAAAAAGTGAGTTTTTCATAATATGGGCACTTTAAGATTTTAAATGGGTTGGCACCTTTTTATTTATCAGAGCTCTTACATGTCCACGCTCCTGTTAAAGCACTGAGGTCGTCCAATCATTTGCTCCTCGATGTACCAAGAACCAGGTTCAAAAATAAAGGTGACCCATCCTTCTCAGTGGTGGCTCCTAATTTGTGGAATAGTTTACCTGTACACTTAAGAACTGCTGAGACTGTTGGAATTTTTAAGTCATTACTTAAGACACACATGTATTCTTTGGCTTTTGTTTCGTGCTAAGCAGAGACATTTATGACTTTTATGATGTTTTTATATTTTTATGTTTTTACTGTATTTGTCTTATTTGTGTATGACATTGTTAAGCACTTTGGTCAACCATGGTTGTTTTAAACGTGCTATATGTAGCAGCGCGGTGCTAGAGAGAGACATGAGCCAAAGATTTTAAGGAACTCTGACTACGCCACTTCGGGAATTGCACCCGGGGAAATCTCAAATTACCCAAAATGATGGGTGAAGGACACAGGTTCAGTCCCTTATAATAAAGTAGGCAGGAGACATGGGTATAATGCAAAAATGTTACAAGATTTTATTTATACAAAATATTTAAAACACTAGATTAAAAAGACACCAAGTACTCATACCCCTTCAAAAGAAAGAGGAAGGCACAATATTAATTATAACAAAAATGTAGAATCAAAACAAATAAAGAAAATAGAATGTTACCAACAGGGCTGAGGCTCCCAATGGCAGAGGACAGAGTTTAGTTCGAGCAGAGCACACTTCCACACACCCACACACACCAAAGTGTACTTAAACCACACTACGAAACACACAAGATGTTACACAGCACACGATGAGAAGCACCACAAACATTGTAGAAATTCCTGTCACCCATGGGACCCCAGCTCTTGCGATAAACCAAAAATAAAGGTTAAAGACACTTAAAGAACATAAATTGTAAACACATTTAATGGATGGTTTAACTACTTCTTACATGCATGTTCTCACAACTCCTCTATAGAAGTGACCATTACTACTACACTCAAGCTATTGAATTGTCATGAACGACCCATCACTACAAACCTGCACTATAAAAAAAAATGCAGCATGAAGTTAAAACAACTTGGTTTTGCAAGTCAAATCAACTTACAATTTTAAGTTTTGACTAGTGATAAGTTGACATAACTTATAAAAACCAGCTGAAATGGTTCAACATATATGTTGATTTGACAAATTCTGCATTTCTTCACAGTGTGTATAAATTTGTAAAAAACAGATCTGTTACCTAATTGACCGTGTCCCAGATCTGCTTGGTTATAAAAATTCTTCAAAATCTCTCTCCAATTGTGTTCAGCAAAGAACAAAGAAAGTTTAGAAATGAACCTGAGCGTGGGTAAATGATGACAGGATTTTCATTTTTGGGTGAACTACTCTTTTAAGTGTTTACATGCCAGTTTATCATTTGCATTTTGTTTTAGGTGTAGAAGTTATCATCACTACAGATGCAGGCTCTGCCCAGAAGGAAGGTAAGAATTAAAAACCTCTTTATAACTGTTGAGACAAATCATAACATCTCATTGAGGATTCCTCATAGATTTGAATTGTTTGTTGAATGTCCATATTTAATCATTGAAAACATTTACACAAATGAATTTGCCAGATGCTGCTTTAATCCAAAGCAATTTGCAGTACATCCAATCTGTACATTTCTTTAATCAGAATTTGTGTTCCTGGAATCAAACCATGACTTTTGCACAGCTAACACAATCCTCTACCTTTTAAGCTACATGAACACACATTGAACTGTGTTTAAAAATGCACAGAATTGTGAAACAGATGTTAACCTTTCCTGTTTATCACCTAACCGTGGTTGGGTGACGCAGGGGAGATCTGTCTTCTCCAGGGCCGGTCGTTCTCCTTCCGGGGTTAACTCCTTTAAACTTCGCGCTGTTAGATGTGGTGGCATATATGAAACAGGAGGCTTTCGTGCCGAACAGTTATTTGCTTTATTTTTAGCCGCACTGAATACACTGTGTAACATCAAAACAACTCGCTACCCGCCGCCGATCACTGTCTTTTTATACACACTCTCGCTTAGCAGCGATCACCAAAGAAAAACAGAGCGGGCGGGGGAAAAAGGCACGCCACGGGCATGCGCACTCACTCACTCTCATCCGCACACAAACTGAGCTGTCCCAAAACTAACACATTGGACACACATCTCACAACACTACCCCCACGATGGACTGGCAATTAACACTAATTACATTCCATCTTAATGTTCTTAGCACACATTCTCTATATCTGTAGGCCTAAAATGTGAAGAGATAGATGTGTCCCAAATAGTTGGTAAATCCAAATAGGTAGGTTATACTATTTCAAAAGTGCCTAAACAGTGTTAAAAGTTTTAAAGCTCATTCAACAGTGAAAACAGGAGTGACAAATTACTAGGAATGCCATAGTCTCCAACAAAGCATAAGAGTGCATCACCTTTTAAATCAAATTTTCCGGTGACCAGAGGTAATACTGTCGGACTAATTCAGCAATAATCAAAACATACATTGGAAGCAATAAAGTGCAAACATGTAAAAGCATTAAACAAAAAAAAAAACTATCCAGCCCTTTTTTTTTAAAGAAGAAAAATATAGAACAAACTTAACTAGAGTTCAAAAACGTAAACTGTAACGTCTCTAGTGCAAATACGAACTGTCAGGTGACTCATTCAGTGACCCAACTCCCATACCGTAACGGTTGTCTGCGCTGACGCTGGGGCCGAGGTTTGCGCGAAGACTGGTGGTGTGGCTCTCCCACCACACCCCCACCATGGTCAAGCGTCACATGGGAAGGAGTGGATGGAAGAGACCCGACCACGCGAGGATTAGTAGCTGGAGGGAACGGGTGGTGTGGCTCCCCCACCGCACCCCCACCATGGTTAAGCATCACATGGGAAGGAGTGAATGGAAGAGCCCCAGTCACATGAAAATTAGTAGCAGGGGGAGTGGCCGGTTGGGAGTCACTAGGGCCATCACTCAAAACAGTAGAGTAGAGGCTGTGCAGACCAAAATCTTCCCGGTCTGCCGAGTACCCATCAACAGCTGGGGGCAGGATTTCAGAAGGCTTCCAGTTCTGAGACTGGTCCAGGACCCAGGTATTATCCAGGGGCTCACGACTGCGGTAGCATTTGAGTTGATCATGGTGGACAACTTTGACCTTAGCTCTGGGGCCCTTTTGGATCCGGTAGACGAGATCGTCTAAATGCCCCAGAACAAAGTAAGGTCCTTCATAAGAGGGGAGGAACTTTTTGACCTTGTTTTTGACATGACGGGTTCCCTTGATGAGATACCACACCGCATCACCGACTTTGTACTGTGTGTGGCAAGCATTTTTGTCATATTGTCTTTTTGCACGTGTGACTGACTCACCGAGGGCTTCTCGGGTTATGTTGTGAGCCAGTTCTAACCGCTCACGCATTTGTTGCACATACTCGGGGACAGAAGGTGCATGATCTGAGTCTGGGGGCAAACCGGCCACCAGGTCTACTGGCTCACTTATTTCACGGCCGAACATCATGAAGTTGGGGGTAAAACCAGTAGCGCTGTGCTTGGTTGCTCTGTAGGCCATCACTGCATATGGAAGCATCAAGTCCCAATCCCAGTGACAGTGTTCTGCAGTGGAGGCCAGTATCTTTTGGAGTGTGGCGTTGAAACGTTCAACCTGGCCGTCAGACTGCGGTCTGAATGGTGTAGTGTGGGTTTTGTCGATACCAAACAAACGGCACATTTCTTGGAATACCTCTGATTCAAAGTTGCGTCCTTGGTCGCTGTGCAGAGAGTGAGGCATTCCAAAGCGACATACCCATTCAGTTGCTACCACGTTTGCCACTGTCACAGCCTTTTCGTCAGAAATTGCAAATGCTTCAGTCCATTTCGTGAAATACTCCTGTATCACGAGAATATAACGGTTGTTCCGGTCTGTCTCATTGAGTGGGCCCATAATGTCCAGTGCAATGCGCTCCATGGGGGCGCCAACTCTGACAGTTCCCATGGGTGCTTGTGGAGCCTTGTGGGGTCTGGCTCTGCATGCACAGTTTGTACAAGTCCGGCACCAGAGGGCCACATCCTCTCTCATATGATACCAGTAGTATCGGGTTTGAAGTCTGGTCACAGTCCTTTCAATACCAAAATGTCCTCCTACTGGCCCTTCATGCATTTGACGCATAACATCGGGTTGCATTTTGCGGGGGAGAACAATTTGAGGATAGAACTGTGTGTCGTCCAAACAGTAAAAGCGGCGGACCAATACTCCATCTTTGAAGTAAAGTCTTCTCCACTGACTCCAGTATGTTTTAGTGGCTGGGCTGCATGGGGAGACTGTGACCCACGGGGGCCGTTCACTGCTGATTTCTAACCAAGATCTGATTGGTGCAATATCTGCATCGGCATTTTGAGCCTGGCGCAACTCCTCCATAGTCCAGCCCGAAAACGGTATGGTCTCGCTTATGTTTGTTACATAAATTTTCTCTGTTTGTTTTAAAACCTCTGTGTTGGTAACATTGACAACGCTTACCCCCACTGGACTCAACAATAGGGGGCTGGTGTCTGAGTCCAAATTACACTGAATTGCTTGGTGGCTTGTGGTTCTTGGTTGTAATGAAGGGTCCTGCAGATTACAAGGGCAGAACTGACGGCAGGGCCTGCGGGAGAGACTGTCAGCATTTGTGTGTAGCCGACCTGGGCGATGGATGATTTCGAGCTCGTACTCCGCTAGCTTCTCAAGCCACCGGGCTAACTGACCTTCCGGCTCTTTCATTCGCGTGAGCCAACGCAGGCTGCTGTGGTCGGTTCGTACCTTGAAAGGTCTCCCAAGTAAGTATTGCCGAAAGTGAGACGTGAAATCGACAATGGCTAACAGCTCCCGCCTGGTAGTGCAATAATTCTGTTCAGCTTTGGCTAATTTACGACTGCCGTATGCTAACACACGTTCCGTGCCGCCCTGCATTTGCGACAGGACAGCACCGATACCTATGTCGCTGGCATCGGTGTCCAGGATCATTTCACCATGGTCCAGAGGATAACCCAAAACTGGGGCTGTTGTGAGGCGGTGCTTGAGCATGTCAAAGGCAGCTTGGTGTTCAGCGTGCCACCGGAAGTGCGCATTCTTTCTCGTCAGGTTATGTAACGGTTCGGCAATGGAAGCAAAGTCTTTCACAAACCTGCGGTAGTAGGAGGCGAGGCCAATGAAACGTCTGACCTCCTGGACTGATGTGGGAGTGGGCCAAGCTTGGACTTTGTTGACTTTATTGGGGTCAGTGGCCACACCGTGTTCAGACACAATATGACCTAGATAGGCCACTCGGCGGCGGAACAGGCAGCATTTGGTGGGTTTCAGTTTGAGATTTGCCTGTTTAAGTCTCTGGAACACCTGGCTCAGACGCTGCAGCATCTCGGGCACATTTTTGGCCAGCACAATGATGTCGTCCAGGTAGACGAGGCAAGTCTCCCATTGCATTCCGGCAAGGACACGGTCCATAAGGCATTGGAATGTTGCCGGCGCATTACATAATCCGAACGGCATTACGTTCCATTCGAATAGTCCATTACGGTGGCAAAAGGCGGCTGCACGGCGGGCTCTGGGTGTTAGCTCAACTTGCCAATAACCTGAAGCAAGATCTAAAGTGCTGAACCATTTGGCCGTAGCGAGTGTGTCCAGCGTGTCTTGGATACGGGGTAGCGGGTATGCGTCGGTGATGGTGTGGCTGTTTAGTGCTCTGTAGTCTATACACAGACGATAGGTTCCATCTTTTTTTTTTACCATCACAATCGGTGAGGCCCAACTGCTGTGACTGCGTGCGGCAATGCCGCTTTGAAGGCCCTCACTGATCTGCTGTTCCGCGCTTCGCTGCTTTTCCCCAGCCATACGACGAGGAGGCTGCTTTACTGGAGGTCCCGGCCGGGTTATGATGTCATGCTGAACAAGACTGGTCCGGCCCAGGTCACCAGATCCCCTGGAAAAGACACTTTCATAGGCACATAACAGGTTAGTTAGTTCAAGTTTTTCATTATCATTAAAGTCAGTGGAACTCTGGGCATAGAGCTCCTGGAGGTGCTCTGGAACTGCAGGAGGACTGGCGGAGGAATCTGCCGCTGTGGAAACACTGGGCGAGGACAGAGCTTCAGCTGGCTGGAGAAGGCCTGCAATGGCACCTTCTTTAATAGTCACTGCCTTGTTACCAGGGTTAAAGAGGCGTAATGGAACAAGGTTGGTGGGCTGTGTGTTGACTATGGCTCTGGCAATGAGCACTTTGTGTTTTTCAACAAAACCTTTTGTGGGACTAAGCATCATGTCTCCCTTAACTTCTCTGCAAAAGTGCACGTTGCCCTTAACTAGGTACTCTTGTCCCGCTTCAACCACAACAGTTCTGGCTACTCTTACTGCGTGTGACTTTGGAGCAGCCTCTGGGTGAAAGTAGGGTACTTCCTCACCAAACAGAATTATGCGGTGCTTACCGAAATCAAGGCGGGCCTCTGCCTGAGTGAGGAAAGGGTGGCCAAGCAGCACCTCATTGCCCTCTATGTCCGCAACAAGGAAGTCCACTTCAACTTGACGGTTGTTAATACTGACTGGTACCTTGGCCTCCCCAAGCACCGGCACGTCTCCCGGTCCCACCCCGAACAAAGTCTCTACGATGGATGACTGAAGCGGTGGTCTCACGTCTTGGTGAATGGCATTGTATTGGTGAAGAGGCAGCACGCTCCTCCGTGCTCCACTGTCCAGGACTGCGCAGACCTCCAGCTCTGATATGCGCATGTGAATGTTCATTTCACAATTCTGGCCTTTAAGGTGGAACACTGTGGTCAGCGGATTTTCTTTGGCAGCGCTCGACAGAAAAGTCTTTGCATTTCTTTGAGGAGACGAACACTGACTATGTTTGTGACCCCAACCATTACAGTTATAGCAGCGAATGTCACCCTTTTTAAAGTTCTTGTGCTGCTTTGGTGTTTTTGCAGATGTGCGTGAGACAAAGTGATTTGGTGACGGGTTAACTGCAGAGGTAGTGGTAGTCACAGTCTCATTTTTGTCTCTTTCTCTGACAACAGCGGCTCGGGGCCTGCGTTCAGGGAAGTTTCGGGCCCCTGGCTGCATGATGCTGGTGACATAGGAAGCAGCTCTCTTGGTGGTGTCATAACGGTGGGCTATTTCATAAGCTTTGGCTAATGTAGCTGGACGTTTTTCTAACAGTCTTTGAACTAGCTCTGCATCACCCAGACCGTTTGTGAAAACTTCAACAGCTATAGCGTCTTGCTCAGCCTCTGACCAATCACCATAAGCTATAGCTATTTTTCCATAAATGTCATCCCTGAATACATGAAGCGCCTCGCCGGGTTTACGCACTCTTTGCCTCAGCTCCACTGCTACTGCCGCTGCATGATCTGAAGAAGGGCCATAAGCAGTTTCGAGTTCCTCCAGTAGGCGGTGGTAGTCCCATTTGGATGAACGAGAGTTTCTGTGGACGATGGCGCCTGCACCCCCAGTGAGACAAAATTTCAGCTGAATGGCCATTGTTTTGACTGACCAGTGATTTGCCTCGGCACAGCTCTCAAACCTGTGCAGAAACTCCCTCCACGGTGTGCTGCCGTCGTAGTGGCCGGGACGTAGAGTGGGGACTCTCTCTTTGGGGTCATAGTCATCATCACTGTCCGACTGAGGAGGCGGACGGGGCGCAAAACGTTTCTCTTGTGTTGGAGATGGGGGACAAGGGTGGCGCAATGGGAAATGTCTATGTTTTGCAGCCATGTCTGCATTAATAAAAGGACAGGGCATGGGAAGCGTACTGGCTTCAGGTTTGGATATAAATGGTGTGCTCTGTACAAAACTTCCCATGTGAGCATTTGCAAAGGGGTTTGTGACTTCATAGTGTCCTTTTAACGGCCTGTCTGGAGCGGTATATGTGAAAATGTTTACGTCTGGCCTCCTTGCAAAACCATAGCTTTGATGATGGTCTCTGCTAAAGGGGTTTGTGGGCAGGACATGGCCGGGGCTGTTAAATGCTGCAAACAAATCCTCTCCATTTGCAATTGTGTTAATGCAACTTTCATCACACAAGAATGGGTTATAATGTTCACATTTTCTCTCAGCCTTGCATTCATAAGCTGTCACACTACCACGACTGTTGTCCTCAACATTGATTAGCGACATGAATGGATTTGAGTAATTGGTTTCTCGTCCGTAAACATCGGAGGGATAGCGAGCGGCCGCCATTTTGTATTGGCTTAGACTCGCCGCTATTAACCTACAGTTGTATTACAGTCACTTGGTTTTATTTATTATTTATTCTTATTAATTGTCCTTTGATGCTCACCAGTTTATCCTTTTTTTTTTTTTTTTTTTTGTAACAACGCTCAGTCCCTTCGTGGTCGCCAATGTTAACCTTTCCTGTTTATCACCTAACCGTGGTTGGGTGACGCAGGGGAGATCTGTCTTCTCCAGGGCCGGTCGTTCTCCTTCCGGGGTTAACTCCTTTAAACTTCGCGCTGTTAGATGTGGTGGCATATATGAAACAGGAGGCTTTCGTGCCGAACAGTTATTTGCTTTATTTTTAGCCGCACTGAATACACTGTGTAACATCAAAACAACTCGCTACCCGCCGCCGATCACTGTCTTTTTATACACACTCTCGCTTAGCAGCGATCACCAAAGAAAAACAGAGCGGGCGGGGGAAAAAGGCACGCCACGGGCATGCGCACTCACTCACTCTCATCCGCACACAAACTGAGCTGTCCCAAAACTAACACATTGGACACACATCTCACAACACAGAATTAAGAGTTACAAAAAGAATCTACATTTCTATTTCAATCCAGACTGACTCTACTTTCTTCAATCTTTTCTAGAGAATCTGGCATTTGGAGGACTGGCTGTACAGTCATCCACGGGAATTGTTGGTTGGGAAGCAGACAAGGCCATTGACACTTCACCCTTCACCTGCACCCATACAGACGTATCTGATAACCCCTGGTGGAGAGTGGATCTTTTGGATTCTTACTACATCTCTACAGTCGTCGTCACTAACAGACCAAACTGCTGTCCAGAACGACTCGATGGAGCAGAAATTCGTATCGGAAACTCTTTGGAAAACAACGGCAACAATAATTCAAGGTTAAGTGATTATAGTAACTGTGTATCCATATAAAATAAAAGATGAAGGCTGAAGGTGCGAAGCTGAACTCTGCTTCAGCGGTCTTTAGAATGAAGATAACCCAAGGTTAAGAACAGCACGAAAGGCCCTTAAATTTACAAATCTGCTCAAATATCTGCATATTTTCACTTCTTAAGTGTAGTATTTTGAACATTTATTTTATTTGTTGGCCTTTTGCAAGGTTTTACTAGATTGCCCATGGTTTTATTTACATTTAATAAATATGTAAAATTTTTAAAGTTTATCCTTAAGTGACTTACCCAATATGACGTACATAAGAGGACATTTAACATTTTGTCTAAATGTGGTATAATCTTGAATCCAGTTTCATTTGAATTTGAGTTGTGCTGCACTAGTTGATTTTAAATAGTTTATTTGTTTAAAAGTAAAGTTTACTGTTGAATTGCAAATTAAAAAGATCACTTTAATGTAACCTTAATTATTTTAAACAAGGTTAAAAGTTTTATACAACAGATGGAATAAGCAAGCTGGATGAGAAATATGCATTTTGACAACCTTGCAGGAAGAGAAAGGGTTGCTAAAGACTCATCACAAGTTTTATGAATTTAGTGATGATGTCACACGGTGACTTTTTGGGGCGGAACAAAAAGTTGGTGATAGTTGGTTCCGCCCGGACCCGAAAACGCAAACACCGGCACTTCCGGGAAACTCTGGGAGGAAGATTAGGCCTCAGGTTTATTCTAGTGATGGGCACGGATATTCGAATATTCGATCGGCAATAGTAATTCGAATTAAAAAAATGCTATTCGAATGTTTGTTTATTTTTAATGTGCCACCAAAGGGTTACGACTTATTTAATGCTTTTTCACTTCATCTATACTGTCTTTTACAGACTTAAATGTAAAATATACATGAACATTAATTTGTATGTATTTCTGATTGTTTGGCAATGCAGATTGTAAACGAAATTAAGTTTGTCCTTTATCTCCGGGTTTGTCCGCGGCGCGCCGTGTTTGGCCACTGGCTCAGTGAGGGCTCACGTGTTATTAAACGTGCTTCTCCGCCACCCGCGTCAACACATCATGAGAGATTTGTAAGCTTTCTGTTATAAAGTCTACTTTAAAAAAACTTTATTTTGTTAATAACGAGACAGACACGGAGAACGAAATGAAACGGAGAACATTTATTATATGCGGTGCTCTTTCGAAAATGAACCGGATAACTGCACATGGCAGTTTAAAAGCAAAGCTCCGTCTTTGTGAAATGTTGTTAAATTAAGCTAACGTTAGTAACTTTGCACAGTCAACAATAAGGTATCGAGCCGCTTACGTTATTTGTAAAATAATGTTAAATACAGATATTCAATCTTGTTCAATCCATCTGTTGTTTTTATCGGATAACCACCATCACGAGGAAGAGTTTTCTCCGCAGCAACGGCATTATTGTATCTAGTCAGAAGAACGGGCTTTCACCGAAGCAGGTAGGATAAATATGGTTTTCTTTATTCACAAATACATGTCAAACTAAACTGAGAAGATATTTATATGGCGACTGAGCAGTCGGTTATGTAGATGTGTTTTTTCGTTTGCTCCGGGCTCTTTGGTGTTTTGAGTCTGTTTATATGATGATAGCCTACTTTGTCAAGTCCTCCAAACTTTAAACTTCGCAAGTTCTCAAAATTCGCTTAGATTTGGGGTTAGTATATAATATTTGGTATAATATAATGTATGTAAGATCAAACAGTAATTAATTCATACTGACTGACTTGAAACTAAGGATTTGACTCAGACTTCGCTCCGCGTGGGGTTTTAACGCCTTTTTTCTGTAGGATATTTTTTAAGAAGAATTTAAGAAAATATATATTTTTTTACATTGTTTTCAACTTAAAAATACATACATATATATACATACAGAATATAAGTTTAGCTTGTTGTGGATATTTCCTATTATAAGCCTTCTGTATAATTATGACAAAATGAAAAATACTTAATTAACATGATTTAAATAAATGAATATTCGAATATTCGTTCTTTATGATCTTAAATATTCGAATAGTAAATTACTGGAAAATGCCCATCCCTAGTTTATTCTAGCCATGATGGTGAGTCGGAACAGTTGGGCAAGTGCAGTGGACTAAAGGCGGAAGTTATTGTTGGCTGGGTGAAGAAGGATTCAGAAGGATTAAGAAGGATTGGGCTGAGTATATTATGGGCTATGTTTGGTGATGAAAAGTTTTAACGAAGTGTATAACAAACTCTGAGTGATCGTAACAGGAAAGACTCACCGGAAATACTACCGAAGGAGGCCGTTCAGCTGAAGTCACACAGCAGCAGGACAGCGATCTAAGAGCTGGAAGAGAACGGAGGGGAGAGCTCATGTTAAATCCAGTGTGAATAAATCCAAACAGTATCAAACACCATAACCATATTGAATGAACTATCTATGAGTGTTGTGTAAGTTGTGGTGTAGGATATGAGCGGGCCCACTGTGTAAGAAGAGCGTGGGTGAGCCGGGAACAGGAGTGAAGGGAGACTCGGGGTGCCGCTGCGGCGATGTTATTCTCAAAATATTCCTTACATCAGTGTTTCAGCGATCTCCAGGACGAGTCCTCTGTCTGCTGTGGGTTTTGACCTTAAAATTCACGAAAAGTGTGTGGAGTGGAGTGCAGTGGGTGAGTCTGTGTCTTTTGCTGTGAGTGTATACACTTGAAAACTGTAGTGTTGTGCTGTTCCTGTGTCGTCAAAACCATCTTGTAGGCCAGACGAAATCCTGTGCGAGAAGTAAACATTGAGGTCGTGGAAATCACCATCTTTATTCATATGCTGCTGGCGACGTCCTGACTCTCCCCCCCCTTTCATGCGGCAGTGTGATGAAGGAAACCTCAAGGAGGAACAGTGTGAATACCTGGGAAATATTAATGGTGAGAAGTTGGCTGCTGTGAGAAACAATCAGTTGTGTGTGTGTGTATAACTACCTGTGTGGAGCATCTCCAAAGGTCCACCCCTGTCTAGATCTCTTGTCCGGTTGGTTGGAAGAGAGGAGAGGTAAGCGTTCACATCCCCCCAGGCAGTACACCTACCCCGATCCCACCGGTGTGGTGACATCAGTGGAGGCCGGTTTGGCCCAATGCAGCAGTTGCACTTTGAGGGAAGAACCTCTTTGTAGAAGCTTGGAAAAGGCAAACGCCTGAAGTCCATCACCCTATAACGGTCTGTGAGTTTCATCCATTTCCTGTTCTCATGTATATTCATCGTGCGTCCGCCGCCAAGTGTTATTTGCTGTGAAGAGTACTTATCTTATGCTAACAGCTAAAGCCAGCATATTGTGTTGTACGCCCGAAAGCCCAAGTAGAACCCCAGTTACCTGCCTTGTACTTACCTTATGCTAACAGCTAAAGCCAGCATATTGTGTTGTACGCCTGCAAGCCTAAGTAAAGCTCCAGATACCCGCCTTGTACTTGCCTGTGACCATAGCTAAGAGCTACCAGATTGTGTTGTGTGCCACCAGAGTGGAAGTGAAGCCCCAGTCACCTGTGAAGTACTTACCTGTGCCCATAGCTAAGAGCTACCAGATTGTGTTGTGTGCCGCCAGAGTGAAAGTAAAGCCCCAGTCACCTGTAAAGTGCTTACCTGTGCCCCCAGGGAAGATCCAGCGGCTCCGTGGCCCACCGAGTGACCGGCCCTACTATACTTACCTGTCTGTTCCGTTGTAGATCCACCAGTCCTCCCCAACGCGCCGACCTGCACCTTACCTGTTGAACAGCGATACACTCACAGCGGCAGCTATACATACGTCCATCGGGACGGGTGGAGTTGGACCCCAGTAACTGAGGTATAGCCTCGTCGACACCGGAACAGGGCAGGAGTGGAACCTGCTGGGCCATAGAGTAGCTTCCCACGCACGGACACAGGTACCTATCAAATCTTGGAAGTCTTAATACTCACCCTGTGTACTCCCTGCATTCAGGAACGGAGAAGGCCCCACACAGATCCCCTGCAGACAAATACGAAGAGGAGCTCGGTGAATAAGCTGATTGTTGTCGCATGAGAATGAGTCAAGAAAAGGAAGGACCTACCTGAGATTCCTGCGACAGAGTCCGAGAGACTCGGAGTGTGCGTCTCCAGCCGGAGAGTGGATTTTAGCCTCCCCTTTCCCTTCCCCATACCTTAAATAATTTAATAAATATTGTTTTAACTTTTACTCACCTGCTCTCGTGTGTCTGGTCATTGGGGTGTTCTTGGGACCTCCTCGAGGTGGAAACTAGGGAGGGGCGTGACTCATGACAATCTGTGGTCCGCTCCGACCTGTGACAATAAGGCTAGTAAATTATTGGCCTATCAAGCCTATTAGTCTGTCTCCAAAATGATTACTCAAATTCGGTCTTCCCCCGGTTGTGTTATACACTCCCCAAGATATGAATAACCGATGTGTTTTAGTTTTACTCAGCTTTATATTCTCCAAAATACACCAATGAATTACCTCTCTTTGAATCCTTCCAACTGTTAGTAATTGGCCTTGAACTTGGGGATTCTATAAGGCAACAGGAGGTTGTCAAAGCTATTGTTGCTATGCAGAGCAGTAAAGCACCTGGGACAGACGGCTTTCCCATATAGAGTCAACCTTGTTAAATCCTTCTCGTAGCAGTATATTTAAGTTTTTAGTCATGTTTTTAGAAAAGGCTCCCTCCCTTTGGCTTTAATTTCGCTTTTGGTAAAAGAATACAAGAACCCCACTCTCTGTGAATCATATAGACCAATTTCATTACTAAATGTTGACTATAAGATATTATACAACAGTTCTTTTGAGTTCCCGAATCTGATTGACTGATAGTCATGAGATATTCCACTAGTATCAGCACTGTAACCGCTTTACCATGTCATATCGTTTGCATATCATTCTGCCAGTGGTCATTTTGGAATGAGGGAGGGAGGCGTGAACCACATATCTGTGACTGGAAAAATCTGCCACATGCTCACACATTCAGTTGCACAAACGTTGTTTTTTTAATCAGTTCCCTAGCTCTGTAAATTCATTAATCATCCTCATTCCCTTCGAAAATCTGAGCTATTGATGTGTAAACTTTTGAGGGATTTGAGATTGTGTCTCAAAGCAGGGCCGATTAAAATACACTTGGCAAATTGTGCAATAAAAACAATCATTCTTTCTTTATATGGAGCGTCAATTTACATGCATCCCCTTCCCGAAGTGCCCTTGAAAGGGAGCAAAAACGCATCTTGGAATTAACCCAGTATACAGGGGCTCGGGCACTGGCTCACTACATCAAGACACTTGATGATTTATTTTCTGGTAAGGTGAGTATTTAAACACGAGACGTCACCTTAAGCATCACACAGAAACACTGTGTCTCTGACGATTTTTTAATAACTGGTTAAAGTAGAATATAAAACACTTGATTATTCAGTTTTATGTAGCACTAACGAGAACAAAGTCCAGTAAAAAAGACAACGCTCTTGTACAGTGTTAATATTAAATTAAGTAGTTCCTCACAAAAGAGACTTTTAAAGAAACTCTGTTATTCTTTTCTAGTTTTCTTTATCATCAACTTCTGCCGTAGAACTGTTGTCTCACAGGTCGGAGCGGACCCCCCCCATCGTGCATCACGCTCCTTCCTCAGTTTCCACCCCGAGGAGGTCCCAAAACACCCCAATGACCAAGCAGACAAGAAAGTAAAATTTAACAATATTTATGAAATTAAAAGAGGGGAAAGGGTTTTCAAAATCAACAGGTTTTCTGGAACTTGGGGGCTATGGTCCGAGTCGCTTCTGACTCTCTCACGTGGCTGCAGGTATGACCTCCTGACCCTCTCTCTCTTCGGCTCACACGTGGATTACAGGCAAGTATTCCCGGCTCTCCTCCTTGTGTCTCACAAGTGAACTGCAGGTAAGTATTCTCCTGGACTCAGAAGGGTGGACACAGGTAAGTACACAGGTAAGTAGACAGGTAAGTATCCTGGACTTTTAGCGTTGGGTGTACAGGAAGGTATACATGTGAGTACACTGGGCCTTTAGTGTTAGGCATACAGGGAAGTATACAGGTGAGTCGACTGGGCTTTCAGCTTGGGCATACAGGGAGGTATACAGGTGAGTACACTGGGCTTTCAGCTTGGGTATACAGGGAGGTATACAGGTGAGTACACTGGGCTTGTAGCGTTGGGCATACAGGGATGTATATAGGTGAATACACTGGCTGGCAGCGTTGGGCGTACAGGGAGGTATACGGGTGAGTACACTGGGCTTTCAGCTTGGACATACAGGGAGGTATACAGGCGAATACACTGGGCTTTTAGCGTTGGACGTACAGGGAGGTATACGGGTGAGTACACTGGGCTTTCAGCTTGGGCTTACAGGGAGGTATACAGGTGAGTACACTGGGATTTCAGCTTGGGCTTACAGGGAGGTATACAGGTGAGTACACTGGGCTTGTAGCGTTGGGTGTACAGGGAGGTATACAGGTGAGTACACTGGGCCTTTAGCGTTAGGCGTACAGGGATGTATACAGGTTAGTACACTGTGCTTTCAGCTTGGGCATACAGAGAGATATACAGGTGAGTACACTGGGCTTTTAGCGTGGTAGATTGGACTTACGGGCAAGTGTATGGGCAGATGTACAGGGCTTTATCCCTTCAATACTCAGGTGGTTGGAGCAGACGTGTAGGTAAACAACAACTTCTAGTCTTCTTCTCTCGGACAGACTTACGAAGACCACTTAGGCGCTGACTTCACGGCATAGGGTAGAACAATCCCACAATGACACAGAGCCCTTGGCTCAGACCTGCAGACTGACAGCAAAGACACACAAATCTCTTCAGCAATGACAATACTTCAATGAACATTCAAGGAAGATGACAACACCTCTTAGCTCTAGGCAGAAAAGGGACAGATGGAGACACAGGGTGAGGCTGCTTTGATGTTCAGACGAACACACCCACTAGATAGGGTCACAGAGGTAGATAGATGGAGGTGGGGGGGGGGTCGTAGAGTACAGCATACTGCCAGAGCGGGGCCAGACACTTTGAATCTCCTTTCCTTCAGACAGCCAGGCAGAAGATGTGGACATAGACTGACATCTGGAGACACTCAACACGTGTATGCTTATACACAACAACAGTGAGTACACTTCTCCCCCACCACAGGTTAATACAGGCTCTCCCTCTGCAGATGTTAACCACAATATTCGCAGCCAATCCTTACTTGCTACAGTCGAGGCGCCACCACAGGCGGAAAGGGAGTTTAATCGATCCCAGTCGTCAGAGGTGTCAAGTAACGAAGTACAAATACTTTGTTACCTTACTTAAGTAGATATTTTGGGTATCTATACTTTACTGGAGTAATTATTTTTCAGACAACTTTTTACTTCTACTCCTTACATTTTCACGCAATTATCTGTACTTTCTACTCCTTACATTTAAAAAATAGCCTCGTTACTTCTATTAATTTCAGCTTTTTTTCTTTTTTTGTACATTCCGGCATGTCATTGTTAAAAAAACCTATCTTGATAAATTGCATCATCCGGATGAATGGGATTGTGGTTGGATGAGAAGTATAAACATACACCATTCCGACTCCCTATTGGTTTGTACGCAATTCCCGCCCCCCCAGCTGACTGCAGATGATCAAAAGTTTGTTCGATAGCGCTGCACAGAGAAACATAAAAGAACCGCGAGAGCAATTAGAAAGCATGCGGAGCAGTTTGCTCTCGCGATGCTTTTATATCATCCGCCATCTGTTTGTACAGTAACAGAACGCGGCATTCTGTCTTCAAATGGAAAAGTACGAAATAAAACTCGCGCATCACTTTCAGGTCAGTTCACATTCACAAGCCTGTGTAAATGTATAGCTGGCTGCTGACACCAGCTCATCTGCGTGATTTAAATAGTATAACAATACCAATTTATATCATGTAACTTCAGTTGTTCAACTTAAATGACATTGTGCTGCATTGCGTTTTGAAGCCAAGGAAAAGATATCTATGCTAAAGACATCTGTTGTTTTGTATATGATAATAACTGCCCTAAATTTTTTTTGCATTAACAAAACCTACTTAGCTGAATGCTTGAGTGTTAAATCAATCAAAACAGATAACCATACATACAGACTTTTGCTTTTGTTAATATACATCAGCTGTTTCCTTAAACCTGACTTTTAATTTCCTTACAAGAAAGACATAATTCTCCAAAATTGCTTGGATTTATACTGACCTGTAAGATCAGCTTTGTCACATTAGATTAAGCTAAAGACCATTAGCTAACACAAGTACAGATGCAGAAATATAGGCTATAATATATAATTGCATATTTGTATAATTGTAGTTTGTGTTGCTGTCAAAATACAATTATAAATGATAACAATGGCATATTTCTATTCTCACACATTCTATAGTTGTGTGTGATTTTGTTGTTTTTACACTAAAAAGGGCACCACTGTAAACGTTTGGCCAGCAGCGGCCCTGCTCTGAAGTGTGACTTTTTGCACCATTACAATATTTATGGGCAACAAGTCATCATATCTTCCTTTCTATGGAACACATGTTAATGCTCAGTAGTACACATATATGGTTCTTTAATGCAGTGGTTTTCAAACCTTTTTTTTGCGGCCTCCCTTGTGTACAGTAGATTCCTTTGCGCCCCCCCCCCAAAGAAAATGTATGACATAAAACATTATAAAACTTAAAATTTGAATTAAACAAAACATATTAAATTATACAATGTATTGCTTTTGTTTAGTAGCCTTATTTTTCTGAGGTTTAATTACACAGAATTTATAATAAAGTAATGTATTTCATAAAATATTATAAAACTGGGGCCCCTGGCACCATCTCGCGGTCCCCAGTTTGAGAACCACTGCTTTAATGTATTTGTTTGCATTGTATTGAAATGCGTTCATTTTTAATGGGCATATACCGTATGTGGTTGAAACAGATAGCCTAGTGCAGGGGTAGGCAACATGGAGTGCCGATGTCCTGCAGTGTTTAGCTCCAGGTCTAATCAAGCAGACCTGAACAAACTAATAAAGGTCTAAAAAGTCACTTGAAACTACAGGTAGCCAAGGTTTTATAAGGGTTGGAGCTAAAATCTGCAGGACATCGGCACTCCAGAACAAACGTTGCCTACCCCCGGCCCTAGTGAATCCCAAATTATTTAACATTACCCTTTTAATATAACACTATAGTTATTTAGGGCTTTTAAAAACGTTTTTTAGAGGAGATAGGGTAGTGCACAAAAGGCCCCTGTGGTGCGGCCTAGGCTTTTTTCTCTAATGAAATTTTTTTCCTTACATTACTTTTATACTTTAAGTAGTTTTGAAACTAGTACTTTTTCACTTTTACTTGAGTAAAAAGCTTGAGTTGATACTTCAACTTCTTAAAAAGTATTTTTAAACCCTAGTATCTATACTTCTGAGTAATGAATATGAATACTTTTGACACCACTGCCAGTCGTGTAGGTATAAAAGACAGCTGCCCAGTGCCACTACTCTGCTCTTCGAAAACAGGGCTCTTCCTTCAGCCTAGGAAGTGATCACTGACAACACTGACAATGCACAGCACTCCAAAAATCCAAGTGTACATGTCACAGAGTGACTTTCTGAAGGGCGGAACCGAAAGTGGTGGAGAATAGTTCCGCCCGGACGATGATTCTCAAACACCAGTCACTTCCGGAAACTCCGGGCAACCTAAATTAGGGCGTTATCAGCAACAGGTGTACCGTCAAGCGTGGCGATCATGGATTGGGCGATTCGACAGAAAGGAGGCGTATAAAGAGGGCATCAGAAACACAGTAAGGGGAAGTTGATTTCGAGCAGATACTGCGGGTGAGATGGAGCGGTTGGGGCGATCGGAGAGAGAGAGACGGATGTGTTGTGGACGTTGGAGATTCGCAAAGCGAACTGGAGGATTGGCACGAATATACATACAGGTTTGAAAGCAAAGATTACTTTGGATGAAGAGTCGTATTGATCTGTGTTACCTCTTGTGAAGAGATCGCTTGCACCGAAGGACTGTTGGAAAGATGGTGTAAAGAGGCAGGAAAAAGGATATCGTCCTTCTAGTCGTGTTCATGTGAGTAGCTGAAAGAAAGGAGAGAAGAATAGCATCAACGAAATCGTGATTACGCTGAGTTTCCCTCATGTCTGTATGTCTTTATTGAATACGGAATACCAGTATTTCTCTGTTGAGTTGTGAGTTGTGTGCAAGCGGCCCCACCGTGGGAAGGATTGGTGGGCGAGCCGGCACCAGTTGAAGTGGGAGGACGTTATCTTGTCGTGGCTGCAACGTTTACCCTGGGCCACTCGCTGTGTCAGCGACTCCGATCTTCCCCAGGACGAATCCCCGGTCCGAGTGTAGAGTGCTGACCTTATGTCACTGGAGTGTGTGGAGTGCAGTGGGTGAGTCTGTCTTTGAGGTGTGTACACCTGAAGATTGCAGTGTTGTGCCATGTCCCTGTTGTCTGCAATCACTCTCTAGGCTGAGAAGGAAACCCTGTTGAAGAGAACGTGCGCTGTACTGGCGGTGACCATCTTTTCCATGCACACCCGCTTGTAACTCCAGCCCCTTTTCCCCACCTGGAGGTGGCGAGGTAACGACGGCGAGTAAGGTACTGTGTGGATATTGTGGGAAAAACGTCAACTGAGGGAAGTATTGGCTGCTGCCTGAAACATGAGCTGTTGTGGCCTTTGTGTATGTTTACCTGTTGTGGAGTGATTTCAGAAGTTCGCCCCTGTCTAGATCTCTTATCCTGCTGGGTGGAAGAGAGGAGAGTGAAGCATTCGAGTCAGTCCTGTGGTACAGACTTGGTGTAGACAACCTACCTGAACCCACCCATTGTGGTAACATCGGCCGTGGTCGTGTTAGGCCCAACGAGCAGAAGCTTTCAATCCGTGTCTCCATCTGCCCTTGTACGAAGCCAAGAGGTGGTGTATTTTCCCCCATATATTCACTGGAGTCAGTTAAACTTGTGAAGGAATGCTGTGTGTCTGTCTGCTACGAGTTCTACAGGTCCGAGCCTAAGGTTCTGTGTCGTCGTGGGAGTATTGTCGACGGTTAGAAGTGACCAGGTCGAACGTTGGTTCGGAAAGCCCGCTTGGTGAAGAAGATACAAGTGTCACTGCAAACACATCCTCTCCAGCTCCAATAAGGCCAAAGCTTGTCGTCACGGCCTTGAGGGTCTGTGAGTGTATCGATTCAGTGGCTTTTGTACTCTTCCCTGTCTGTCCCCAAAGTGAAGATTTAATTTCCTCTTCGTGCCCGTACCTGTATGCCCAAGCTAAGAGTCACTTACTTTTGAATACTTACCTGTATGCCCAACGTGAAGATCCAGTTACCCCTCAGTACACGCACCTGTACGCCCAAGCTAAAGCTACTTACCTTTGAATGCCTACCTGTATGCCAAAGTGAAGACCCAAGTGCCCTTTTGTATATGCACTTGTATGCCCCAGCTCACAACCACTTACCTTTGAATACCTAGCTGTATGTCCAACGTGAAGATCCAGTTATCCTTCTGTATACATCGTTGCGCCTACAGCCAAATACTAACCAAAGTGTTCGCAAATTCCATTGAGCCTTTGGCCATTTTACTTCACCAGTCCCTGTCACAATGCTTTCTTCACATCATCACTGAAGCCCCCTAAGAATGAAATCCTGGTGTATTCCTAGAAAGTTTTTGAGGGTTTACCAACAACACTGCATCTTGGCAACTCATTATTAAGATAGATCACTTGTTGGTCAGTCCCTTTATCTATATTTTAAATCTGCATAAATTTGTTCCCAGTCAGATGAACACAGGGGCTGAGTTTATAATTCGTCTGGTAGTCTACCTGTTATATCAACTAATGATATTAACCTATAAGATTTAAGTCCAGTAGATTATGGTGACAGCAGCAGCAAAGTTGGCCTGGGATGGAGTCAAATTCCCAGACTGAATTGTTGTCCCAGTCCGACACTGCATAACCCAAGCCTATATTCACAGGAAAATGCTTTATCTCCAACCTGAAGAAGTTAATTAGTTCATTTTTTGGGAGGGTAAATCCCCCCAGTATTGGGAAAACCTTTCTGCAGAAACCCAAGTGCCAATGAGGGATGACATTGCCCATTTTTTTGTTTCATTAATGGGCAAGCAATATTCGAAAAATGTTGCTCTGGGTCTCTGCTTGGGATTTACAGTCGGTTTCCCACTCTTGAAAATAAAGGTGCTTCATGATGCCATAGAAGAACCTTTTCTGTCTGAATGGTTCTTTTAAAACACCTTTAACATCTGAATAACATTTCTGTCTAGGTTCTTAGGTGAAAAAGGGTTTTTAAGATTTTTAAAAGAAGTGGTTCTTTAAAGAGCCTTTGACTAAATGTTTCTTTGAGGAACCAAAAAAGGTTTTTCTATGGCATTGATGTGAAGAACCTTTGAAGCAACTTTATTTCCCAATAATTCGTTAGTCGATAAATAATCGTTCTAACAAGACCTGGAGGCATTGCCAATATGCCTCCAGGCGCAGTGACACAACTTCTTTAAAAGGATTTTGGTTTTACTAAGTTAATTTAAAGTCTTCCTGAACTACCTGATCCTTCAGACATTGAGACACTGTTGGATTTAAAGCCAGAGGGCAAATGACTAATTTCTCGCAATTATTCTTTTATAAGCACTATAGATTTTACGGTAACACTTTATTTTACGACCCGCAAAGTACCGCGTAATTAAACTGAATTTACAGCATAACTATTTGTAACAACATAGTACCTCTACAGTACGTACTTGTAGTTATTAGGGAACAATATTTTAAGTTTGGGGTAATAAGGGGGTAAGAATATATGGAAAATTATTCTCTAAGTATTTCATAACTACAGGGTACCTATTGTAGTATTATGTGGTATGTATGACTTACGTCTATGGGTAATATGGTCTATGTGTAATATGTTTTTTTTTCCATATTTGCTACTTACCTAATGAAAGTGTTTTGTATAGCCTACAGTTGATGTCTACAAGCCACGTCGGCAAATAAAATATAACACACAATAAAAATAATAGCAACTTGTACCTCTTTGATCTGTATATGTATACATGAGTTACCAGGTAACTCTTATATATGCGGGCTGTAAATTAAAGTGGGGCTTATTCTCCTCTTGTTCTGTGTATGTACCAGGTAACCTCTTATATTTGCGGGCTGTAAATTAAAGTGGGGCTTATTCTCCTCTTGTTCTGTGTATGTACCAAGTAACTCTTATATTTGCGGGCTGTAAATTAAAGTGGGGCTTGTTACAGCCTTGTTCTGTGTATGTACTAGGGCTGTTCCGAATACCATTTTTTGAGCTTCGAAGCTCTAGTAGAAATAAAATCGAATATTCGAAGCTTCGGAAGGAGGGGCTGAACATATTTTTCTCTTCAATACAGGCAGGAATCTCTGTGTGTGTATGTGTGTTTGTGTGTGTCTATCTACAGTTTTATTATGTGACGGATGTGTTGCTGCGGACCCAAGGGAGTGTAGTGCCTTTTTTTCGTGCAATATGGACATGTGACACGTTTAGAATTAATAAACTTTAAAAATACTACAGAACAGCGCAAGCCGGAAGCGGCGTGCCTGTACGCGTCATGCGAGAACAGCATTAGAGAAACAAAACACAAGAGCAAAACACATTTTTCTAACAAACAAACATTCCCGTATCAGAAATTAGCAGCACAGTAATTACTGACAAGGTAGAGTAGGCTATTTAAATAAAGCAACGAAAATAAATGAACGAAGTTCAACAAACTGTAATAAAACGGTAGCATACTTTCAAAATCAAGTTTATTTACTAACACTTACACCATCCAATATGTTTTTTTTCATCAGCAGAACAATAAAGAAGATATTTTGCAGAAACCCCAGTGCTCCATCATGCAAGTCAACCGATCCGCACACTTTAAGAGCTAAAGCATATATATCCAATACAAAAGTAATCCCCCATAACTGCGTGTGACATACTGATGTCTTGTGAAGCAAATCAATTAGTTTTTGCAAGAAACTGAACGTTATTTACAACACTATTAGCGTGAATGCCAGAGCAGGAAGCGCGCTTTCCGTTTGAGGCGATCTCTTCCACTAGTGCCGTTTGGTGGCTGTTGGCTATGGATGTTGGTCTCTCTGCGCCACCTACAGAGCGGGAGCGTGAAGCGGACTTCCTGCTTGGCAAAAGCTCTGCATTAAAGCTGAAAAATATTTATATAGGCTATATATATATTCGAATCTCAAAACTGAAAATCGAATGTCAACCCACGGAACGAATATTCGAATATTCGAATTTTCTGGTTCAGCCCTAGTATGTACCAGGTAACTCTCATATTTGCGGGCTGTAAACTAAAGTGGTGCTTTGTTCACCTCTTGTTATAAATGTTATAGGATAAATATCATAAACATACAGAATATTGTTATTTTTATTTTAAAACAACTTATTTCAAAACATCTTTAAAACACTATAATTAAGCCAACACTTAATGTTTATTATCACATAACTTTTATTTAAAATAAAAAGTCATGACAATTTTTCATTGTTTTTGCGGCTTGGCTTCCTCTGTTGGTGTTCTTGTCCACTCGGATGTTGAGTTGATGTCGTCTCACAAATGCTGTTCTGCATTACATATAAAAAACATAAATAAAAAGCCTTCAGTAAATGTTTCTGCACTGTGCCTTGACAGAAACAGAGTTTTCTGAGCCAGTTACGTTAATAACTTTAGGCTAACTTATGTGCTAGCTAACCTGCTACCGTTAGCTGGCAACTTTCTTGAAAAAACCTTGTTTGAAATGGGTGAGTCATGTATTAACAAAAAAGTCACCTTACCCAGCATGCGGATCCTGCTGACATCACTCGCAGCTGTACTCCACAGTGTAGAACGTTTTTTAAAACCTCTTAAAGAAATTTCACATCAAGATCGCATTCCAGCAAACCTCCAGCAGACGGCCGTGCGCTCTACACCCGCGCAGTAGCCTTCGCATGTAGTCGTCTTTTGCTTTAGCGGGAGCTGATATCTGCTGTTGTTTCATTCTGGTTTGCCATTGCATAAATTATATTTGGCTAAAATACTTGTGTTTACAGTAAATAAATTGCAAAGCACCACTTCAAATATGTCCGCAAATGTAAGAGTTTCCTGGTAAATAGGGAATAAGTTGCTATTTTTATTGTACTTACCTTAAAAAAAAAGATAACCACATTAAATCAGCTGGACTTTTGTTATTAAAAACAAGTAATATAGGCTACTAAAATAAAAGTGATGTGCTGTTATATTTATTTGCCGATGTGGCTTGTAGACATTGACTGTATACAACATTCAGTAGTCAAAATGAAAAATTCACAATAAAAAAAAAAAAACATAATTTCCCCATAGACTTGACTAAGTCATACATACCACGTAATATTACAATAGGTACCCTGTTGTTATAAAATACTTAGAGTATAAATAATTTATAATTCTTCATATTCTTACCCCTTATTACCCCAAACTTAAAATATTATTCCCTTATACCTACAAGTACGTACTGTAGAGGTACCCTGTTGTTACAAATAGGTACGCTGTAAATTCGGTTTAATTACGCGGTACTTTGCGCGTCGTAAAATAAAGTGTTACCGATTTTACTTTTAGTCCCCCATGCATCAGATCGCCAGCCACAACAACCCACATATTCTGGTCATACCCAAGACTGGAGGGATTTTGGTGTTCCTATTGACCCTGACTGCCTCTGTTTTCGGTACTAGTCCTGAAAATATGGTACAATACTTAGGGAAGGAACGTATAAAGTAATCACCTTTACCACACTGTTGGCAAGAAGTTTAATTCTTCTCCATTGAAAAAAAACCTGAAACCCCGACACAAAATAGATAAAGTGATCCAGTTAGAAAAAATCTAATTCACTGTAAGAGGTTCAAAAAGCTATTTTTTTAACATTGTCACATTTCTTAGCATATTTCGTTCTGCTTTTTCAGGGAACAAGGTTACAGTCAAGTAACCACACCGTTCCCTTTCAAAAGCTACTCTCAATGCTGCGCTGCTAAAGCGCTATGGGGAACGACAATACCCACGCTGCTGTGCTTGGAGATGTCTGGACCCCTTATGGATGTGTAAGTGTGTGCACAAGGACCGCAAGTAAATCTCAGACATAAATAACCAAACTATAAATAATGGATGTATGTGGAAAGGATGCTCCTGCCGCCTCACAAACACCTATAAGCAGGCACTCCTTACTAATAGTAGCAGTGGTGGATATCCCTTTTGTGGAGCAAATGTTTTAGACCCAGCTTGTGATGTTGACTCGAGGACATGAGAACCAGGAGCATCCAAGCTATAAAATATTATGAATGTATGTGGAGAGGACCAGCCTGCCGCATCACAAATGCTCTGTAAGGAGGCACCCCTTACTAATAGTTAGGGTTGGGAACCGAAAACCGTTTTTTAAAAGGAAGCGGAACCGCACATAATTCTTAAGTTTCGGTTCTAAAAGTGGTTATGATGCGATGCATTGCACGTGCAAAGCGCTTCATGTCTTACCTCAAGAATATTAATTACGTTGAGCCACTGTTTATAGTCACTCACCAAATTAACGAAGCTTACCACAGAAAACACTCGCGCTGCTGAGGTAAGCTTTGTATACTTCGTGTTAAACATGTCTAAAAGTCAAAAGTGTGGATTCTAAGCCTGTTGACGCTACAGTGCGACTCGTGATGGCGTGTACTTTACAAACTATGAAAAATATAAAGTCCAGTCTCACCAAGCGAGATGTCTTCAAGTTCGCGTGAAAGCAAACAGACATAAGACTAAAGAGTTAGTGCGCTATAAACTGATATCAGTAATGACCCGCTGGCTTGGGGGCGGAACAATGAGGTAAGATAATATATTCTCTCTTGGTCAAGGTTGCGAAAAAGTATCAATCTGCACTACCAGTATAGCAACATGCGTTTTCAGCACTGTGCAGACATTATAACCCCAAAAAGGTTCCTCACTTGAACCGTGTGTTGTTTCAGCGCTTGTCCGGCCATGTGTGCGCCATTGCGTCCAGACCCAGGGGGCTGGGGGACTCAGAGAAGTTACCTCCTCTGTAAAATCTGGTCCATATCTGAGACACTATGTCTGGGTGGGGTTTCCATTCCCCAGTCGATAATGTCTGCCTGGACAGTAAATCTGCTCCTACATACAGGTTCCCCGGGATGTGCACTGCTCTGAGGGACAGGGACTTGTCCTTAGCCCAGTGAAAAATCTGCCTCGCTGTCCTGTTCAAATTGCGCGAACCCAGACCTCCCTGGTGACTTATGTATGAGACTGTTGCTGTGTTGTCCACCCGCACTAGGACATGACAGCTATGGGGGAGAAAGTATTTCAGGGCCAGAAATACAGCCGTCAGCTCTAGGCAATTGATGCGCCAACATCAGCCTGGTATGCCTGTAATATCGCCATAGTATGCAGCGCAGCACCAGCCTGACCTGCAGCTTGATTGCAGCTTCGTGGTCAGGGTAGGCTTCTTAAATGAGGATGCCAAGCCAGGCAAGAGATAACTGGCAAGCGTCCATTCCACCTGTGGCATTTCGGTATATCAGCGCATCTTTGCACCCCCGATAGTCAAATAAATTGGCGCCGTAGGCATGAAAACACGCGATGAGTATGGTCTTTCCCATGATTTATTTAATTCACCATGGAGATCCTCAAAGAAGGGGAGAGGCTTATGTTTTGTCCTCTCCCTTTTGTTACTAGATAGAAACCTATCCCCTATTTTGCTTTGTTTGGGGTTCTCTGGCTCGCGAGGCCAGTCAATCTGCAACCTGGCCACCTCGCGTGTTACCACCTCGAGAAGCTCCTCAACTGACTTTTGATCGTGCCAGGAACGCTCAGAGGCTGGTTTATCAAAGTCCGCAGAACCGAGAGAGATATCATCAACGTCATCATTATAATTATCAAAGCAAATAACAAAGCATTTTTATTGTAAATGATTCAAAAGTGCTCGCACTCATCAGACTGTAAAGCTGTGACTGCATGCTTCTCCCCTAAACACAGAACGCAGTAAGTGTGTGTTTCGTCCTTCGCCATAGAGCAAGAACACAGGACTTAGACTGCTCGTGGCTCTTACTCATATTTTCCTTTTAACTTAAACTCTTTTCAAATCAGAAAGAGAAAAAATCTGCACTCTATCTTGTTGGAATCTAACTCCTAACAAAGATCTCAAGTGAAGTTCAAAAGGTAAGAGAGAGATTTGTATTCAGTGTAGCACACACACATTCAGTTGTTCATCTGAAAATAAAAAGACCTGATGACACAGCTGGTGCTCATCTATTTTATAGCCTCGCATCGGGTGCGCTGTGATGTCGTCATCAGCCGAGGCTATATTATCTCCAGGTCAATTTCATTGACGTGTTTGCACACTATATTCAGCGGGTCAACAACAAAAGACGTTTCCCCATAGCGCTTTAGCAGCTCAGCATTGAGAGTAGCTTTTGAAGGGGAATTTACATTTCATTGAAGGAGGGGATGTTGTAAACACCTGGAATTATAAAACAAATTCTGATGATCTATTTCCATGTTTCATGACCTTTCACGTCAGTTACAACTATGGTAAACTGCACAACCTGGGGCTGGAAAAATTTGGTGGTAATTTTCCTTCTTCATTTGTGTTTACTTATCTATTTATTTATCTATTGCTTTATGTCTTACATATGCACATTGCTGCTATGCGCTCTTGTGTGGTTTTGATAATAGCTTTATTTGTTATCTGTTTTTGCTGTCAAGCTGCTGGGGTGTTAAGATGAGATGGTTATTGTTTCTCTTTGTTGCACATATTTTTATATCCTGTTAAATGAATGCCTATACATAAAGTATTAAACATTTTTCATACAACAGACTCATAGTTTGCAATATTTCTAATTTAATCTGTGTTTAATATTAATATATATTAATGCAACTGCAACCCACCTGAAAAGTTAATGTCACTTAAAGATGTAGTGTGTAATTTTTAAAAGGATCTTTTGACAGAAATGAAGTTCTCCGACAATAACATGTTTGTCTGGTGGTGGCTACCGTATGTGTTTCAAAAGCAAGGGGTGAGCAGTGGACTAAGCCATTGGTTGCAATTCGCAACCTCACCACTATGTCACAAAAATGTACACACTGCACCTTTAAAGGAGTAGTCCACTTTATAGATGGGGTCCATTGACTTTTCAAAGTAGGTCAAAAAAATACTATGGTAAGTCAATGGGCCCCATCTTTAAAGTGGACTACTCCTTTAAAGTAAAGTGTAGGGGGGAAGGTCAAAACAGTGGGAAATACTTTAAATGTACATATGGACATAAAATTGTGCATAATGAAATTTTGTTTCTCTCTCAGATGTGCTGTGCTGTATGGTGTGGGAATGGGTCAGTCCGTATCTGTGTCCTGTGCTGAGATGAATGGACGATATGTGAAAATCATCATACCTGGAAGTTCAAAACTTCTCAGTGTGTGTGATGTACAGGTGTATAGTCTAAAAGGTAATTTTGGCATAGTCAGCTAAAAGTAGGCATAAAGCCTGGTCCATTTGCAACCAGAACTGCACATTGAGAAAGGAACAGGCTGTATTTAAAATAGTCAAAAATGCAGGTGAAAATAACTCAAGAGGTTATTCACAGGAAATAGGGCAAGCAAGAGAGCAGGGACAGGTCAGGATTAGACAAAAGGGCCAGAGGAGACTAATTTAGTTGTGGTGTGAGGAGAACCAGTGGATAACTGGACAGGTTTCTGTAAAAGACCAGTGTTGGCTAACGATAAGTCACTTGTCCTGTCAAATTCTGTTCCCCTTTAGTATAGCGTTTACTATAGGCCTATATTATGTTGATTATGTATTTAGATTTAAACTTAAGATTTTGATGGTACGCATATATATATCTTAATTTCCATTTTAGAGTTAAGACAATTACTTTTAAAGGGGACATTGTTCCCTCATGTTTTTCCAGGTAAAACTCTATAGCAAAAGGCCAGGAGGCTTACACAGGGCACTGGAAGGGGCAGCAACTGTGGCGCTTTGGTAGGGATTCCCAATTCATCAGTCATTGATGTAATGTTGAACTGACCGGCTGAAATGGAACGTCCCCTTGCCACAGTTACTGAACCACTGCTGAAGCAGCCAGGTCTCTTATGCTCAGCTCCTCAGCAAAAAATGAAATGCAGTTCAGCTGCCGGTGTATTTATACTCTCCTGGTGGGGCTTTGTCAGCATATGCAAATACGGCATGCCAATGTTCATTGGCTCTTTCTAGTAACACTTGAAGTAAATTGGTCTCTCTGGCGGGTTCCCAATTCGTTGGTCATCAATGTGACGTCTCCGTTCCCTTGCTTCAGGGAACAAGGGTTACATCTGAGGGTTAATTCTGTAACCACTTTATAGGTACAGAAATTATGTTTGATGATTCTTATATCATTTGTTTCAGTAAACTCTTTTCTCTCATTAGAAAGTGAGAACAGACCATAATATAAAATTGCAGAGGCTAAAATTGCGTTAGTGCCGGGCAAAGCATAAATATTGCAACTACTTTGTGTACAGTCATTACCGGGGAAACCCCTATACTTATTTAACAAAAACATCTGGCAGATAAAGATTTGCATTATTAATAAATTGTATGATTCATCTTGTATTCTACCTGTTATATCAATTAAAAATATTAGCCTATAAGATTAGCTAACCCGGTGGATTACATGAACAGGGTGGCGGCAACAGCAAAGGTGGCCTAGAATGGAAAAAATTTCCGCCGTAATGTATTGTCTCAGCCCGACAATGCAGCACATGTATTCAGCATGCAACCTCAACCTGGTACAATGATTTCAATGTTTTTCTGCTTTTTGGACATGCACATCATATAAATAAACATTTTATGACTTTTTCCTATACATACTGAAGAAATACACACTTAATCCTACATTGTTAGAAAACTACAGACCAATATCTCTCCTTCCATTCATTGCCACGACTCTTGAGCGTGTGGTTTTGATCAGCTCTCCTCCTTTTTACACAAAATAACCTCCTGGACCGCAACCAGTCTGGCTTCAAGAGCGGTCACTATACCAAGACTTCAGTGCTCCCAGTCATTGAAGCCCTAAGGGAGCCAAGAGCAACTTCCAAATCATCTGTACTGATCCTACTGGAAGTATCTGCCACTTTTGACACTGTCAATCACCACATCCTCTTGCCGACCTTCAGGACTATGGGTGTGTCAGGAATGGCCATACTATGATTCGAGTCATACCTCTTAGGCAGGTCATTTAGAGTATCCTGGAGAGGTGACGTCCCTGAACCCCAACGTCTCTTTACCGGGGTACCTCAAGGCTCAGTGCTTAGACCACTGCTTTTTCTGTATACATGACATCCCTGGGTTCTGTAATTCATAAACATGGCTTTCCCTACCACTGCTATGCAGGTGAGGCACAACTCCACTTTTCATTACAGTCTGACAATCCAATGGTTTCTGCCCATCTCAGCTTGTCTGAGTAACATCTCACTCTGGATGAAGGATAATCATGAACCTTGCAAAGACAGAGCTACTAGTGATATCAACTGACCCTAAGATTCATCAAAACGTTTCCATTCAACTAGGTTTCTTTGACCATTACTCCTTCCAGGACAGACAGAAACCTGGGAATGGTCATTGATGATAAGCTTAGCTTCATGGAGCATGTTGCCAGCACTGCCCGCTCTTGTAGATTCATCCTCTACGATTTAAGGAAAATTTGACCTTTCCTATCTGAGCATACTACGTAAGTTCTAGTCCAGCCTGCAAAACCAAATCCCTACAGATGATCCAGAATGCAGCTGCAAGAGTGGTTTTTAATAAGCCAAAGAGGGCGCATGCCACTCTTCACTTCGTCAGGTTACACTGGCTTCCTAGAGCAGCTCGAATCAAATTCAAAGCTGTGCTCCTGGCCTTTAAAATCACCACAGTCACCACTGTGTCAGCATCTCTTACCTTCACTCACTTATACAGATTAATCCGAAATCTGATGATTCTGTAGCAGTCTTTAAAGCAGACATATCATGCTTTTAAATCTGTCCTTTTTACATATAAATCATCTATTTGTGGTCTATGTAAAGCGAAACTGCAATGCTTGGGTCTGAATTCCTCATTATTATAGCCCCACAGGCCCCCTTTCTACCCCTTTTCTGATGTGCATCTGAGAGCAACTCGTTTTGGTACTGTCTTTTTAAATGCACGTCATACCCTGCCCCCACTCCAGGTTGCAGAGGTGACACTCGGTTAAACTCCACCCCGTTCGGCCATTTTTGTAGTTTTATAGCAGAGATACGATTATCTAGCTGCACAGAAACTTTTTATTTACTCGTTATTCACAAAATGTCAACAACGGAAGACTTGTCCATCCAGCCTTATATGTTCGCGCCAGAGTCGGAAATGGAGCGAGATGAAAATAAAGACGACGAACCTGCAGAACAACGTCTTTATATGGAGGTATCGCAATGGTGTGAGGCTGCAGCCTCCGGAGGTCGCATATCTAGGCTGCATACGTCATCAAGACGGTCTTATTTCAGAATATTAACAATTATAAAGTTTACTATTATTCTTAGTTAATCGTAAGTTGTTGTAATATGCTCATGACTTGCAAATGTGATGCTCAGTTAACTTAAACCAGGCTTGATGCCCAAAAGCGATTTCCGCAGGCTGCAGCCTTCGGAGTGAGAAACAGCACTGCTACACCATGACCACTGTGTACTTTACTTTTTTACTTTAAGTTATAAACTGCTTACCGAAGTGCTCTGCTCGTCGTCTCCAAAGAAAGAAGTAATTGAACCCTCAATCAGACGAAGTCTATCGGCAATTCCTTCTTTATACTGGCGGAGATTGGTGAAGTAGTTATCCTTAAAGTGCCTCGGGCACACAAAAATGACTTTACCCACAGATGTGAGTACATTGCTTACGCTCTCGTAACTTCTGCATCCTTGAGCTTGGACTACAATATCGCAGCGAGAAATATAAAATGGCGGATTGCTCGTAGTGTTGGGCTGGAAGTCGATGTCCTTATTTAGCAGTTCCGTTGCAAATACTGTGACATAATTGTTCAAAAAACATAATAGATAATAGGAAAATCAGAACCGGTTGGAAAATGTGACCAAAACAGAAAATAAAGATATCAACAAAGCACCTGAAGAGACTAATTTCAATTTTTATGTACTTATAAACACTACAAATATACAACCCCAAAACTGAAAAAGTTGGGACACAGTAGAAATTGTGAGTAAAAAAGGAATGGACTAATTTACAAATCTCATAAACTTATATTTTATTCACAGTAGAATATAGATAACATATCAAATGTTGAAAGTAAGAAATTTTGAAAAGTCATGCCAAATATTTTCTCATTTTGGATTTCATGAGAGCTACACATTCCAAAAAAAGTTGGGACAGGTAGCAATAAGAGGCCAGAAAATTTAAATGTACATATAAGGAACAGTTGAAAGACCAATTTGCAACTTATTAGGTCAATTGGCAACATGATTGGGTATAAAAAGAGCCTCTCAGAGTGGCAGTGTCTCTCAGAGGTCAAGATGGGCAGAGAATCACCAATTCCCCAAATGCTGCAGCGAAAAATAGTTTTCTGAGTTTCTCAGAGAAAAATTGCAATGAGATTGAAGTTATCATCATCTACAGTGCATAATATCATCCAAAGATTCAGAGAATCTGGAACAATCTCTGTGCGTAAGGGTCAAGACCGGAAAACCATACTGGATGCCCGTGATCTTCGGGCTCTTAGACGGCACTGCATCACATATAGGAATGCTACTGTAATGGAAATCATAACATGGGCTCAGGAATACTTCCAGAAAACATTGTCAGTGAACACAATTCACCGTGTCATTCGCTGTTGCCAGCTAAAACTCTGTAGGTCAAAAAAGAAGCCATATCTAAACATGATCCAGAAGCGCAGGCGTTTTCCCTGGGCGAGGCTCATTTAAAATGGACTTTGGCAAAGTGGAAAACTGTTCTGTGGTCCATCGAATCAAAATTTGAAGTTCTTTTTGAAACACTGGGATGCCATTTCATCCGGACTAAAGAGGACAATGACAACCCAAGTTGTTATTAGCGCTCATTTCAGAAGCCTGCATCTCTGATGGTTTGGGGTTGCATGAGTGTGTGTGGCATGGGCAGCTTACACATCTGGAAAGGCACCATCAATGCTGAAAGGTTTATCCAAGTTCTAGATACATATGATCCCATTCAGACGTCGTCTCTTTCAGGGAAGACCTTGCATTTTCCAACATGACAAATGCCAGACCACATACTGCATCAATTACAACATCAAGACTGCGTAGAAGAAGGATCTGAGTACTGAAATGGCCAGCCTGCAGTCCAGATCTACTGGACTACTGCAACTCCCTTTATTATGGAGTTGAGGCTCGAGCACTTATGCGATTACAAAAAATTCAAAATGCTGCTGCTAAGATGATAAAGTCAGCAAAGAAATATGACTCTGTGACTCCCTTACTAATTTCTTTAAAGTGGCTGCCAGTACGACTTCGCATTGATTATAAAATCCTGGTACTTGTTTTTAAGGCCTTGCACAATCTAGCCCCTGTGTATCTGTCCGATTTGGTGAAATTTTACACCCCTTCTAGATCTCTTAGATCTGAAAATCAGTATCTACTGTGTACTACCAGGACAAAATATAAACATCGAGGTGATAGAGCTTTTTCGCGAGCAGGCCCTAAATTATGGAATGACCTTCCCTATGCTATTAGATCAGCCAAATCTTTGTACTCTTTTAAGGCTGCGTTAAAACAACATCTTTTAAATTCAAATGGAGAGCATTTTTAAATGGGTTTATTTTAAATGTTTTGTGTATGTGAGTAGGATATGTCTAAAACTTGTCTTGTATTTCCTGTTCTAAATGTTTTGTGTTTGAGTGGTGATTTGTAAAGCACTTTGGGCAACGTGAGTTGTATTAACAGTGCTATATAAATAAATAAACAACAAACAACAACAACAGATCTGTCACCCACAGAAAACATTTGGTACATCACAAAGAGGAAGATGCGACAAAGAAGACCTTAGACAGTTGAGCAACTAGAAGCCTGTTTTAGACAAGAATGGGACAACGTTCCTATTCCTAAACATTGGTCCTCCTTCAGCTGTTCCTTGTATGTACATTTAACTTTTATGGCTTCTTATTGCTACCTGTCCCAACTTTTTTTGGAATGTGTAGCTCTCATCAAATCATAAATGAGCCAATATTTGGCATGACATTTCAAAATATCTCACTTTCAACATTTGATATGTTATCTATATACTACTGTGAATAAAATATAAGTTTATGAGATTTGTAAATTATTCCATTCCTTTTTTACTCACAATTTCTACTGTGTCCCAACTTTTTCTGTTTTGGGGTTGTACAACAAAATGCATTTAAGAGCCAAGAAAGTGGATTTAGCATGATATGTCTCCTTTAAGAATCAGTGGTTTTGAGTAACTTTATCTACAAAATTTGTGCCCTTAATGTCTTGTCAACATTTCAAAATCCTGCATTAACTTTTAACATGGTACAAGGCTAAATATAATCTCGAAAAATGTAATCTGATATATGCTCTTTAACCCCAGATTAGTGCATAGTGAGCAACACCGTGTCTCCTGTGTCCTTAAATTACTTCTCAGTAAATATTAATGCTTTTTTACTTTTGGGACGTGTCCACTGCACAGCAACATCATTAAACCGTATGGTAAGATAAAGTAAAATCTATTTGTTATTGAACTAACCTGAAGCAGCTCTGTGAGGATGAGTACATCAACTTCTAACACCAAAATAACCTAAAAAATAATTTGCTTACAGATATTACTGGTAATATAATCAATTATTGGTCTATTAAAGGTGCTCTAAGCGAATTGAAGCGTTTTAGACCATAAAACATTTTTTGTTACATACCGGAAACATCTCCTCACTATCTGCTTGCTGCCTGTCCGCTGATCAAACTGTAAAAAAACGCGATCTCTGTAGACAGCCCAGGCTTCACAAACGGCAATATCAACATAGTGGCCAAACCTAGCATCACAAAACAAAACAAAGTATTCCAGCCAATAAACGCCAAGAAGGATTTGGGGGTGGGGGTTGGGCGCGTTCATGAAAGCACGGAAGGGAGGGGGAGGAGTTAGCTACGCTTCGTCTGTTTGAAAACAGTTCAAACGTCAACAATAACTAACGTCTCGCAGATTCGCTTAGAGAGCCTTTAACTATTCTTTCACACAAAAAATCTATGACATCATCATATTTTTTGTGTCATTCAGTATGCTCCTTTTAATAAACACAAGAATAAGTCCAGATATTCAATTTGTGCTTGAAGAGACAAATTAGCAACATAATCAAAAGATCGGGTATATACACTATATGATCAAGTGTATCTAATTTGTGTTTATATTTATAAGCACAAGAAAGATGATCTTTGATTCTTTCTGCTGTTTATTATCATCATCTTAGATGTTAAGGTTTTTTTGGGGGGGTACAGTTTCTTGATTACGATCCTTTTGGAAACTTTCCAATAACCCATTTTGTCTGTGTTTGTTTGTGTTTCCAGTCATAAAAGGTGTCATGAAGATAAAATTTACCTCCAGTCTCGATATATCAGATCCAGCACAGAGCAACAAAGTTCTTAATGAGGTTAGAAAGACATTTTAAGAGACTTTTATAAGACATCTATTCATCTGTTTACAATCACTCACTAAGTCTATCCCAACATATATGAGTCTAAAGAACAGAACTGTTCATCACAGGACTAACACAGACTTTCACTCCTCTCCTTATACATATCTGCAAATAATAAACCTGATCAAATCACCTCAAGTTACCTCAGCAGTTCCTTAACTGCTTGTAAAGATCCTGTGAAATCAAAATTTAAGTGCATGTCTATTAGCTTTAAAAAGATACTCCTCTTTTTTTGAATCCGGGCCTAGATCTATGCCTTTTTTTGAATACTTACGCCTAGGTTTTCATCTAGCGTCAATAGCTTAGTTTCCATCTAAACGAGAAGCGAATCTTTTTAAAATTCTCAATTTTACACATAAGTCAAAAACCACCTTATGCGAGCGTAAAAACGTTTTGGTGAAGGGATTTTTATTTGAAATTTGGCATGTCCATCACTTGTTTCTTATGGGGAACTTCAAAATGCCCATGAAATCAGTGTGATGAGATCCAAGCAAATGTTTAATTGCTTTAGAGTAGCTTTCCAAGAAAGAAAAGAAATGTAAAATCATTAAATATGTATTAGACAATTGTTTGTAAAAGGTCTTATTATGTTTGGGCCTAGATCTCTTTACACTATTTTGGCCCACAGGTGTCGCCAGCATGTTTAGAACATTTTGGCCCTGTCCCAAATGGACTTGTGGATTTCCTCAGTGTCAATAATGACATCATGTAGTGCACACCTTAGGGACCCTTGACGTGAATCCATGAGGGCGCACCGAAGTCGTATTTTGGGACAGACTCAAGCGTCTTGCCGGAAATAGGAAGAGAAGTTGCCCATCAGTGTGAACTCCTCCCATCCGTCGTCTGATTGCTCCTTTGCAAAGACTTCTGGGTTGGTAAAGTGCGTGAAGCCTGCAGCAGTGCCAAAGACTACATCAAGGGTGCAAAGGGGGTGCCTATGAGCACACTTCAGAGCGTAAAAATGACAGATGGGACACCCTACGGACTGGCAGACTAAGCGAGCACACGCAATTTAAGACCACGAGACCGAAAATCCAATGGAAAAGCTCAATTGCCTCCGTCAGTACACAATATTCTGTCTATATGGACACACAGTGACATCCAGTGGTTGTTGGAGGAATCACATGAATGTCACAGTTACACTGATTTAGTATAGTGTGTGTATAAAATTTGACAGTAATGTTTTAATTTAGATGAAGACTGCTCTGATTTCTAAAGGATTCTCTGTTTTCACATTGACCTGGACAAAACTCCCTCAGAAGATCAAACCGGAGACTAAGGGAATGTAAGTTTACACAACAACAATGAAAAACCTTTCAAAGTCCACAGTACATGAAATAAAAGTGTATTTATGATTCATACGGTCTTGTTCACAGGTCCACGTGCTAATGGCAGGAACTGAATGAACAGACGGTCTTTGGAGAAGGAAAGAAACATGTTTTATTGGTTGCTTTATTTATTTAAATTATTGATGTTACTTTCTTGATGATTTGTAGTTAACAAATGTTTATAGATTTGAGTAAATATAAATGATCATGAAATCCATGTCTTCTGCACAGCATGTTTTTCTCTTTCCTCTGAAATGTCTGTAACAGAGTATAATCTGGCAGATTGTATTTTCTGTTTAGAGCCTGATAAGATTATAGTTTACTAAACATTTTCATTAATGATCCCAATGATCCAACTATGAATTGTGACTTTTCAGTTGTTTCTGTTCAGTAGTACTGGTTTGGAGTTTCAGAGCCAATTGACAGATGGGTTTTAGGTCTCATCTTTTGGGTCATAAGAGGTATCACAAATCATTTGTAGGAACTTGAAATGAGGTTTGTCCAGAATTGATTGGAGTTTTTGAATGTGTATTATTTGGGGGTATCTGCCTGGTTAATTAATTTCCTGCATTTGTACAATTAAAACATGGTTTTCAATATATTTTGAAGCATCTAACCCCATCCGTACCTTAAACCCAACAACTTCTCAACCATATAAAACACAAGTATAGTCACGGGTATGTATTGCATAAATTGACCAAATAAAGAATTGTATAAAAGTATTACTCATGTTGCAAACCTTGGAAACTGAAGCCATACGATAACTTTATATATTAAGAACTCAGTGAATGCAGTCAGATCGTATTCAAACATAACATAAACAATAGTTTGTCAAGACAGCTAATAGCATTTTACATTTTAAGCTGAGTTGATGATGCAGTCTGTCGCAAAATGCAGGAGAGCCAATGCTTTTTCAAAATCAAAGATGGATATGTTTCAAGATTCATTTATTTCAAGATAAATATGTTATTTGCCCTAAATTCCTGAAAAGTGTAATGTGTAAAATAAATACAATTTTTTAAATTTTTGTTTGTGTCACACACAATTTTCTCAACATTTACTAACACTCATCCCATCCCAGATATATATGACTTCATTTTATCAGATGAACACAATTGAAATATGCCATCATCTTACTGTACATTCTTATACAGGGCCGTGCAAAGACCTTTTGAGGGGCATGTGCTGAAACTGAAAAAGTACACCCCCTCCAAATAAATAGCACATAATAATCGTCTTAAAAGCATTATATTTATTCACTATTAATTATTGCAAAATTCACTATTAATGAATGAAAATGACATTTTATGATAGCTTGGCATTATACAGTGGCTTTAACAATTTGCCTCCTGGGTGTTTGTCTGTATGGGCCATTACTTCCTGCTTTGCTACTGTTCGGACGCTTTTACTTGCGCTCTGTGCTTTGCGCTTTTGCTTTTTCGCTTTTATCTTTTGATTCAACTACCAGCAGTTCAGCACAGTACTCAAACTAAACAATTGGGCACTCACACTAAAACTACAAATTCCTGGAACTATATTGATATTTGGAACATTCAACAACTTGGGTAATTTGTCAAAGCAGTCTACCAGTCTGCTATTGCCGGCAGCTGACAATCCTAAAACAGGACAACACAGCTGCCCACACTCAAACAGAAGAAAAGAAGAAAGAATGCCTTCTTCTGGATCTAAATCCACCTGCTGCTCAAATTGCCACAGACTTTTACAAAAGATTGCAGTTCTCGAAACAAAGTTACTTGTGGCGCTGCCGACCCTGCCAGAACATACAGCGGAGCTTCATCGTGGTCCTTCTCAACATAAAGCTGGTGAGTCCTGTGAACCTAATGCTTTTAAACAGGTCATAGTGAGCTCAGAGAAACCTAAAGAAATTGAGGACACAAACCGATGGCATAAACAGGGTGCGAGACCCAAAAGTGCTCAAGACATTAGACTGTCACGAGTGTCACAAATTGCTGCATTAGCATCATCTACCCCAGATATGGGTACAACTCGAGTAGCCAATATTGATATTCTACCACCCCCTGTACGGCTTGAAAATAGATTTGAAGCACTAATGAGTTTGGGTGAAGAATCCCCAAATGTTAATGGACACAGATCACGTCAGCCAGTAGCTTACAGAGCTAACAGACGCTCAACATCATATAGGCAGCGGCGCTCCGCTCAGACAGCAGCCGAGCCAAACACGCTGATAGTGGGTGACAATATTATCAGAAACTTTGAAAGCAAGGCTACCCGAACATACTGTTTTCCTCGGGCAACGGTTTCTGATGTTAACAAGGAACTTTGCAACATTCTGATGAAACATAAGTCTGTCAGTCGGATTGTCATACATGTGGGAAAGAATGATATTCGGAAAGAGCAGTCTGAGCTCCTTAAGGGGGACTTCAATGAACTTTTTGAAACACTTACAAGACTGAAAGTTCAATTTTTCATCAGTGGACCTCTTCCAGCCCGAGGAACAAATATGTTTTCTCGTCTACTAAGCTTAAATTCATGGCTGCAAAAAACCTGCACCGTGAGAGGACTGAATTACATTGACAATTTCAATATCTTCTGGAGTCAAAGGCAACTTTTTAACACAGATGGTATCCACCCAAACAAACTAGGTGCTAGGTTGCTTAAAGACAATATCTTTTTCTCCATGCATCATCCATCAGCTGAGTGTGCCAGTCCACTACTGAACAGCGGAAATGACCACAGGATTTTACACCAGCACCTGGATGGACATTCAGATGACAAGGATAAAACTCTGCAGTCACAACTACTGTTCACAGACACAGCTCAGGCTGAGCCCTGCCCACAGACCTCGCTACAGCTGGATTGTGAATCAACACCCAAGGACGTTTCTGTTGATAATGACCAGAGGAATGATAACACTCCCTCCCAGCCTTCAGGAACACCAGAATCACAGCTGATGTCGTCACACTCTCTCTCCCTCTCTCCAACATCACCACTTCTGGGCTTTTCAGAGAAAATGGAGAAACTGGTATCTGCTGGAACAAAGCTCTCCCACTCTATTGCTGCGAGTCCCCAAATATCAACCAAGAAACAGCGGGCTCCTCAACCACCAAAGCCTTCGGGCCCAGCCCGCCCTCCCCCTCCATCTCAGAGAGCACTCCGCCCTCTGCCTCAACGTCAGGGATCACACCAGCCATCATCTGCAAACAGAACTGGTAACTGATGTGTGTTGGGTTCCCGCTACGTCAGCAGTAACAATCATAAATATTTTAAGAACAAGCGGGCGCCCGATGTCCCTTTAGCTTTCCCTATCTCTGTCCTGACATGTGATAGAAAGATGAAGGCCGTCTCCAGCCGCACAGCAATTCTATCTAATCTACTGCCTATTTTACGTCATTCTGAGATTGATACAGTTCCAAAACCAGTTACTGTTAAGTTAGCACTTCTGAACATCCGTTCACTAAAGAACAAATCCTTTTTAGTTAATGATCTTATCACCACTAACAACCTGGACTTTATGTTTCTAAATGAAACTTGGTTAGATGACAGCTGCAGTGCTACAGTCCTCAATGAATCAGCCCCACCCAACTTTACCTTTATAAATGTCTGTAGAGCTGTTAGAAGGGGTGGAGGAATAGCTGCTTTATTCAAAGATGCCTTTCAGTGCAAGCAAGTGTTACTTGGTGATTACCAGTCTTTTGAATATTTGTGTATTGCTCTAAAAGGTACACCACGCATTCTGTTTACAATTATTTATAGACCTCCCAAATACACCTCAGCATTTGTTGATGAATTCACAGAACTTTTATCAACAATTTCCTCTGAATTTGATTATTTTGTTATTGCTGGAGATTTCAATATTCATATAGACAATTCAGAAAACAATACTGCGATTGAACTGTTAAATGTTTTAAACACTTTTGATCTGACCCAGCACGTGCAAGGTCCTACACACAATCGGGGACACACTCTTGATCTGCTCATTAGCAAGGGTCTAAACATTTCATCCACTGTAATCAAGGATGAAGCGCTATCTGACCATTTCTGTGTTTACTTTGATTTATTGATCTGTCCTGCCACTGATGCTAGATCTGTCTATATCAAAAAAAGGTTCATAAATGAGAACACCAGTGAGGTATTTATGAATTCTATGTCAATGTTGCCAAACATATCGGCAGACTCTGTTGATGTTCTCCTTGAAAACTTTAACATAAAAGTTAAAGATGCTATTGATGATATAGCTCCAGTAAAGGTCAGGGGGATCACTGGCAGACGTAAAGCACCCTGGAGAAACACAACAGCAGTACAGCACATGAAAAGAACATGCAGAAAAGCTGAACGTATGTGGCGGAAAACAAAACTTGAAGTACATTATAGCATCTATAAGGACAGTCTTCGTGCTTTCAATGTAGAACTAGGCACAGCTAGACAGACCTTCTTCTCCAATATTATAAATAACAACATAAACCACACTCGCACTCTTTTTGCTACTGTAGAGAGACTAACAAACCCCCCAAATCAAGTTCCTAGTGAAATGCTCTCTGACAACAAATGCAATGAGTTTGCAACTTTTTTCTCTGAGAAGATCAGTAATATCAGAATGGCAATCAATACGACCTCAAATTGTACTGTGGTCAGTCAGATATCATTGCAACAACCTCAGAAATTAGCCATTCTCTCAGAATTTGACATAATTGATATAAAAACCTTGGAAGAAACAGTACAACATCTTAAAGCATCAACTTGCAGCCTTGACACTCTCCCCACATCTTTTCTCAAAAAGGTACTTAACTGCTTAGAAACTGACCTCTTAAAAATAGTAAACACCTCTCTGATCACAGGCACTTTTCCAGAGTCATTAAAAACAGCAGTTGTTAAGCCTCTCCTAAAAAAGAGTAACCTAGACAAAACCATACTTAGCAACTACAGACCTATCTCAAATCTTCAGTTTATAAGCAAGATCGTTGAAAATGTTGTTTTCAATCAGCTGAACAAATTCTTAAACTCAAATGGCTATCTGGACAACTTTCAATCTGGTTTCCGTCAGCATCACAGCACAGAGACAGTGCTCCTAAAGATAATAAATGATATTCGCTTAAACTCTGATTCAGGTAAAATATCAGTGCTGGTGCTAGTAGATCTTAGTGCTGCCTTTGACACAGTAGATCACACCATACTCATACATAGACTGGAAAACTGGGTAGGGCTCTCTGGGATGGTTCTCAAATGGTTTAAAACATACCTACAAGGAAGAGGTTACTATGTGAACATAGGTTACCATAAATCTGAGTGGACATCCATGACATGTGGAGTCCCACAGGGTTCAATTCTTGCACCTCTTCTGTTTAATTTGTATATGCTCCCACTTGGTCAAATAATGAAAAAGAACCAAATTGCTTACCACAGCTATGCAGATGACACCCAGATATACTTAGCCCTGTCACCCAATGACTACAGCCCCATTGACTCTCTATGTAAATGCATTGATGAAATTAACTGTTGGATGCGTCAAAACTTCCTCCAGTTAAACAAAGACAAAACTGAAGTCATTGTATTTGGAAATAAAGATGAAACTCTCAAAGTTAACACATACCTTGACTCTAGGGGTCTAAAGACACAAAATAAAGTCAGAAATCTTGGTGTAATTTTAGAGTCTGACCTTAATTTCAGTAGTCACGTGAAAGCGATAAGCAAATCAGCTTACTACCATCTCAGAAATATTGCCAGAATTAGATGTTTTGTCTCAAGACAGGACTTAGAGAAACTTGTTCATGCTTTCATCACCAGCAGGGTGGATTACTGCAATGGACTCCTTACTGGGATCCCCAAAAAGACCATTAGACAGCTGCAGCTCATACAGAACGCTGCTGCCAGAATTCTGACCAGAACCAAAAAATCTGAGCACATTACTCCATTCCTCAGGTCCTTACACTGGCTTCCTGTTACATTTAGAATAGACTTTAAAGCATTGTTACTCGTTTATAAATCACTTCATGGCTTAGGACCCAAATACATGACAGATATGCTAACTGAATATAAACCTAAAAGATTACTCAGATCATTAGGATCAGGTCAGTTAGAAATACCAAGGGTTCACTCAAAACAAGGTGCGTCAGCATTTAGCTTTTATGCCACCTCTAGCTGGAATCAACTTCCAGAAGAGATCAGATGTGCTTCAACAGTAAACACTTTTAAATCTAGATTAAAAACACATCTGTTTAACTCTGCATTTACTGAATGAGCACTGTGCTGCTTCACACTTACTGCACCTTTAACTCAAGTCACTTTTACTCCTGTTTTATTCTTTTTAACTTTTTAAACTGTTTTATTAAAATCACATTTATTTTCTTTAATTGTTATTTTAAATTCTCATGTATCTTTGTCTTTATTGTGATCTTATTGTGTAAATCTTATTTTTACATTTTCTTTTTCTTTTTTATATATTGTTTTCTCATTTCTGTGTAAAGCACTTTGAATGACCTCTGTGTATGAAATGTGCTATACAAATAAACTTGCCTTGCCTTGCCTATTAGGCCTATTTGTAGTCATGTGTTTGTGAACTGCTCTTGTGAACTCTCTCTTATTTAATTGTATAATATATTAATTTTCATTTTTTTCCTCTGCTTTGCATACATAAGGTTCAATAAAAAAATGTATGAGGAAAAAGCTATTCTGTTTGGTTTTATGAGCTAATTTTTATTATTTGGTTAACATGTTTATGTATGTCATTGAAAAGAGGGGGGAAATAAGAGATTAAAGATCAAAATAGGAGATTATACTATACTATAGCCATACCATTAGCATATCCAACATGTATTTGCCTACCTGGCAAAAACTGTGCAGAGGACCATGATGGAGCTTGGTTTCTTGAAGGTGCACTAAGCACAGCGGTTGTTCTCTCTTATGCACTACACTTTCCTTAAAATAAGCCAGCAATGAAAATGTATACAAATGTATTCTGGTCATTCAAGGCTAACTTTTTTGTTATTAGGAGCACTGAAGCCCCTGACAGAAAATGTTAGGAGCACAAGCAGAAACGTTTGTAGTGCACCTTAAATCAGCCTTTAATTGTTCACATTTTCCCCAACTGCATTACAAAAAAATACTTAATAGACTTAACTCTATGCAGTTGATTTCAGAATTAAACATTATGAACCAAAGAATCATACAACCCCCTTGACTAATTCATGGCATAAGATACATACATAAGTTATATCCAGATAGCATACTGTAATGAGATGTGGCAGGGCAATATACATAAATTGTATTCTTTACACGTTTCTCGTCTTCTATCCAGTTTTTCTTAACTGGGCATCGAATGTCTAAGACCTTTCTAATCTGTAATGTTTTGGTGCCCCTTGGTGTCCTTGGTGCCCCCTGATTGCCCACTTGCCCAATACCGTCTATGGATAATCCGGATCTGATGTATAAAACATGCGCACTAAACAACTGCCTGCCTACTCAGAAAAGTGGTTCTGTCCTACATATAATGCGCTTCACACACTCAAATATTTTGGTTGTACTCTTCAGGAGGAATTTTGTAATTAAAACCTAACCACTGATTTTTAATTGTGTCCTCATTTAGTAATCAAAATAAAGCACTTTGGCATCCAAAGAAGTAAAGCACTTTGACACCAACGCTGACATGGTGGCACCGTTAAAACTAGGGGAGAGCAGGGGCAAGAAAAAAACAAATTTTAACGATATTTTTTGTTGTGGTCAATAATTTACAAGTGTGGTCTATCAATACCATGTGGAATTTTATTTGCTAAATATACTCTCTTAGCTTGGAAAGCAGATATAGTAAGGGCTCTGAGAAAATCGCTTTGTTACTTTTGTCCCGCGTTTTCTCCCCTGCTACAGCGATAAACGAAAGCCATTCCTTCTTTGCATATACATTTGCGCAACATTATGCATATATTCCCACCCTGTGACGTACAGGTTGTGGTTTGATTGAGCCATTTTAGGCAGGTCTGGATCAGCAATCTCTTTTAACTCTTTCCCAGACATTAATGAGTTATCTCGTCAATTAAGAGAAAACATTTCCCTGCCAATAATGCTTTACTGATGAGTTTTTACGATAATCTGTAATTACGCTACTATCCACTAGACAAATTTATAAAATGTAAAAAAACTGAAGCAAAAACTAATTTAACGTTTTAAACTCTGTGTATGTTTTGATCTTCATTCTGAATCTGACCTTTAACAAAAGTTCTAACAAAAATGCAGTTATTTCAGCTTTTTCAAAATTTTGTATTTTTGAAGAAACCTATCTATATGTGAGAGGTGACAAAAGAGCACATGAAGATAGGATAAAACTTTTTACCCGTTTTGTTTGTTTGTTTGTTTGAAAGCAGAGAGTCTGTTCTTTGATTTGATATATTTGTATGTTTTGTATGTAGATATTTATAGAAGAAAATTTTCCTGAAAGGCATTATGTGTGTGCCCCGGCATCCTGGCCAAACTTGCCCATTGGCCTACTAATTATCCCTCATACTAATTGGCTATATCACTCGGTCTCCTCTCCACTAATAAGCTGGTGTGTGGTGGGCGTTCTGGCGCAATATGGCTGCCGTCGCATCATCCAGGTGGATGCTGCACATTGGTGGTGGTTGAGGAGATTCCCCCATTCATATGTAAAGCGCTTTGAGCACTGGAAAAGTGCTATATAAATGTAACTAATTATTATGTGAAACATTTGTGAAAATCATCTGCTCTTGCAGTGGCAGACAGCCCGGAGACCAGGGCAATGCAGGGCTGAAAGCCAGGGTGAAGCCGGCAGAGCAGGAGGCCAGGGCGGCACAGGCAGAGCAGGATGCCAGGGTGGTTTAGGCAGAGCAGGAGGCCAAGGCAGCACAGGCAGAGCAGGATTCCAGGGCGGTGGAGGCAGAGCAGGAGGCCAAGGCGGCGCAGGCAGAGCTGGAAGCGATGGGGGAGCCAAAAGAACTGAAAGCCAGGAAGGAGCCGGTGAAGACAGGAACCAGGAGGTAACTCGAGACCACGGTGGTGCCGGCAGAGACAGGAACTGGGGGGAACTGAGAACCTGGACAGAGATAGGGACAAAGACACAAAACAGAGAGTGTCCTTTTTAGACAGGTCAGAGAAGTCAAATAGCTCAGCTTCAGCCATCTTGGCAAGGATAAAAAGTCTATGGAGCTTAGGTACATAATTTTGGGGAGTTCAGGAGCGATCGTCGTGGCTGTGACAGGAAATACAGATTTAGCCCACATGGTCATGACATGAAACTTAGGGGACTCCGGTTCATCCTCTTTCAACCATGACAAGAAGGAGATTTAGGTACATGGGCTGTAGCTACCAGATGAAGCACAACAGATAGGGAAAATAGCTCTGATGCCTTTGAGACCACTGGACTTGAGACTAAAGGTCTTCACGGGTCCACTTTGATCTGAAAACCCGAGGTCCAAAAAAACCTGACCTCTCTTGCGTGTGTGCATCAATGTGCTTTTCAAACCTCTTCTCCGTTTGCCAAGAGTGCTTGCGATATTGTGTGGCTGGCGGTAGGTTAATTTTCATTGAGACTAACATGTTAGTCAATTTTAAATGTACATTTTAGCGGTTACCTGGGTGTCATCTTCAAACAAATGGAGCAGCTCGCCAAATTGGTTGCGAGACCAGCAGGGTTTCATTCTGTTTGAATACTGCATGCAGGGCTGTAGACTGCACATACATCAGTGCCATTTACATTCAGGTCCAGTCGGGTTAAAAAAAATGGCACTGGTTCGAATCGGACTAGGGTCTAATTTTCTAGGGTTTGTCTCCGGTCGGGTCTTTCTTTAAAAAAAATATTTATGCATGTCGGGTCATTTCGGGTCAGGTACATTTCTTTGGACCCGAGAAGACCTCTACTTGAGACCATAGAAACCCCAGCTGCTCGCACCGACACAAGCCACCTGGTCATGACATTCACTAAAAGCGTTAGTGAGGCAGCCATCTTGGAGACAGTCATCCTGGGAAAATGTTCAGGCATGCCGGCCATCTTGGTGGTGAACTAAAGAATCTGCTGGATCTATTTGTAGTTATAGGTGATTTCAAAACACTGCTTCATGAACCCTCGAAACATTTACAAAATTTTGGTTTCGAATCAATGTTTCAGATAGGGTTGCCACCCGTCCCGTAAAATACGGAATCGTCCCGTATTTTACACAATGCGCATCCCATGCAAATCATCCCACCCGTATTGTGTGAAGACACGTCCTATTCTGCCCCTGATTGGGTAATACTCGCTGCCATCGTTGGTTTGATTGGATTGTTTCAGGTTCACGCGCAGTGAATCACAGCCAATCAGAGTCAGAGGAGGGCGGGACGCAGAATCACCGGTTTGGCAGATCTGACTCGGAGAATCCGAACAATCATGGCAGAGCCAGGTCCAGATACCCTCCCATGCATCCGAAACGAAAGCACATGCAAAAGTACAGACGAGAGTGGGAGGAATCAAATTCTTGGCTGGAAAGTGTCAGCGGTAATGAGTATCAAGCCAATTGCACAATTTGTCGGCGAGTGTTCTCTGTGGCGCACGGTGGCCTGTCAGATGTGCGACAGCATGACTCAGGAGAATATCATTCTCAGAGTACAAGAGCTCACCGAAATCAGAGCACCGTCTCACAGTTCTTTATACCTCAATCATCTCCTGAGGCAGATAGTGTAATATTTTTATCACCTCAGTTTTTTGATTTGCCTATTATTATATATATGTACATTAATCAAGTTATGGTATGATTTGTTTATTAAGGTTAAGTTGTACAGTCAGACACATAAGCATAACTTTAATAAGATATATATTTAATACATATTTAATCAAAATATAGTACCTATATAAATAAAATAAACAACTATTTTTTATGCTTAACCAATTTAAATAATTGCATCATTTAATACTACAGAATTAACAATAGACTATATAAAAACAGAATAAATAAATACATAAATATATTTACTTACCAATAAAAAAAATGTTTGCAGATATTATGTAATTTACATTTAGGTGTGGTTTCACTGTTTGGATGGTGTTACTGCAAACAATGACAAAGATTTTAGCCAAAATCTTTGTTCACAACACACTATAAAATTACTCGAGTTAATTAGCAATTTCATATCCTACTCCCCTATACTGCCCTACAAAGCCAAAGCGCAGTAACTACGCATTTGGTCAAAATTGAATTAAGGGTTAAAATGGGCTTTGTGAAATCTGTTGTGTCTTGTGACAAAGTCTCCTGGTTCAATTTTGTCCCATTTCAGAGAAACGTGTGTGCCAAAATTGCAGTAACATGTTTGACTGGCTGGTGTAAAAAACTTTAAAGCCATTTTTCTCAGTTTCAGTGTTTGCGTAGATACTGCACTTAGCCTTTGGAGGGCAGTATAGGTTACAGCAGCTGAGTTAACGCAGGTGTATCACACGGTTAAACACAACCTCAGCTATAATAGTGCTGACTGTGGACACAAGCTCAACCAAAAGATTCGGCATGACTCCAAAATCATAAAGAAAATGTCTCTTGGGAGAACAAAGGCAGAAGCAATGGTCAAAGACATCCTTGCTCCAAAGGCAGTGGCTGACATTGTTGACATCTTAACAACAGGTTAACCCCTCCCATTCTCCATTCAGACGGATACATCAAATAAAGGGAACAGTAAGATGTTTCCCCTTGTTGTACAGTACTTCAGGCCATAAACTGGGATCTGCAACAAAATGCTTGATTTTGGAGAGAATGCAGATGAGTCAGCTGCTGGGATTATTGATTACATAGAACAATCCCTTGAGAAATTTGGCTTATCATTAGATCAAGTTACAGCATATAGTGCAGACAATACTAATGTAAATTATGGAATCCATAACTCTGTCTTCACTAACCTAAAGAAAAAGCAAAAAGGTCTGCTGGAAGGGAACTGCCATGCACATATTGTGCACAACACAGTGAAGCATGCTCTCGACCAGCTCACTGTAGATGTGGAAAATGTTGTGCTGAAGGTCTACGGCCACTTCTCCACATCTGCCAAACGAAGGGAATCCCTCAAAGAGTTTTCCCAGTTCTGTGATGTGGAGTTCCGTGTGATTCTGTGACATGTTACAACAAGGTGGCTTTCCCTCAATCCAGCTATATCCTGTCTTATGCAATCCTGGACTGCTCTCAGGTCTTATTTCATCAGCCTGGGGGAAGAGTGTCCCAGACAGATTAGAGCTTTGTTAAAGCTCAGTGAAGCCTCAACTGAGGAAGATACTGATAATGTGGAAGTTTACCTCCTCTTCTCCAATAACATCCTCTCCCTCTTTGAGGATGTTGTAAAGAAGCTGGAAAATGATTCAACCACCTGTGTTGAGCTGTATTCCATCATGTCTACCTTCAAGCAAAAACTTGCACAGAGAAGAGATGACCAATTTGATTGCTACTTAACAAAAGTGAAGTTGCAGCAACTTTTCCCACATGATGCAGATAGGGCAAGGGCAGATTTCACAGCATTTCTCAACACAGCAATCTCATACATTGAGAAATGGTTTGACTTTTCAGAGGAAAACTGGCTGTTCTCCCTGCAACCTCTCTCTCTGAACCATGGCATGCTTTCCTTCAGTGACACTGAGAGGATCATTAATAAGCTCAACCTCATCCAAAACGTCAGCATGGATGAACTTTATGATGAATGCACCACAGCAAATAGCATTCTGAAGGAGCTCAGAGATAGGGCAGAGGATGAATGGAAGTCCAAAGATGTGGCTGCCAGGTGGGTGGCTCTCTTTAAAGTAGCTAACCTGCCTAACATGCTGTCACATCTTAAGCATCCCAGCATCCACTGGTTATGTGGAAAGGATCTTTTCAAGAATGACCAACAAATGGAGTGACAGCAGGAACAGGTGCTCTGTGGAGCTCATTAGGAGTGAGCTTTTGATCACTCTCAACTTTCAGCAGTCCTGTTCAGAGTTTTACTGTACCTGTTTGAAAGACCAACAGCTTCTCAGTGCTGCACGGAGTGACAAGAAATACACGTTCAAAAGAAAGAAGGCCTGACATGCTCCAATACGGCACACTACTACTGATGTTATTATGTTCATGTTCATTTGTTTAATTTATAATTACTAAGTAATGGATCTGTTAATTTAAGTTAATAAAATATGGTTCACATCTCACAAGTTCCTCCAAAAGCTTATTTTTTGTAGTCTCAGTCACACTTTTTGGCCTATGTTTATTATTGTCATAGCTGTGTATTCAATTCACCTTATTTTTCACGACAACAAGGGCAGCGCCATTGCGCTCATTTTGTCAACGTACTTCCGGCCGCATGATGAGCAGCTGAGGCAGTGGCTGAAGGCGACGCGTTAAACTTAAAAAGCTCACTCAAGCGCCTTTATGTTTGTTTCTTACCAATTTTAACGGACAGGAAGCCGACTGAGGAACACCCTTATCCCAAGGAATGATTTGGTAACTTTAACCCACGCCGGGTGTTGAAAAGGTGGTCAGTTTCAGGTAATTGCTATCTTAGCTAACTATGTGCTCGTTCGCCTAAAGTTAGATTTGTGAAGTCCGTTCTACGAATACACTTAAGATCAGTAACGTTAGTTAATAAAATGCAACTATTTTGAATGATTGTCATTGCCCACCTATATTTTTATACGGTATTTACGATAGTACTATGAGATATTATAGTACATTACATTCTTACAGTAGCTCACGTGATTCCTACAAGTTACCGAGATTTCAGATGCTAGAATGTCAGTTCATTTCTCATTCAGATATTGATAATGACCTATTAAACAACATATTATTTAACACTGAAGTTAGAGGTTGTGTGGATACTGTTACTGTCTCTTTTTAATGCATCTCTCTCTTACACACTGTTCTGTTTAAGTATGGGTGCCATTTATATATTAATTCTCATAATGCAAGTTTATTTTAAATGCTAACATAAATGTTTATGGTTATATTATTTTCACAGATGCATTGATGTGTAGTGATGCAATGGAGAACTGTGAGGATGATATACAATCAACATGTTCCTAAACTGTGATGCAGAAACACAATGGGAGGATCCATCCATCTCTGACCACAACTACACTTTAAAATCACAACTCAACCTACATCTGATATGTGAAAACAATGGTGCGTTTTCCTGGACAGGGCTTATCCTGGTACCAGGCTAAAATGCATATTTGAGCTACAATAATTTAAAAACACCTTGTACTGACATACCTCAACATATATGAGTGCCATTGTTTTGTCACACGATGCGCACCAGTCTTTTTTTGTAGGGTTTGTTTGTAAAAACTAAAATGTCATAATATAAATAAGGTCTAGTCCTGTAAACCCTGTCCGAGAAACTGCTCCAATGTGTTGAGCTGGCACAAATGTACATATCTCTGCTGAGAAACAACCATCTTTGTCAGCTTTAGACAGGGTTGATATTGCATGCATTACATTCAGTTGCAGAGCATTTTACCAGTACATACACCAACAGCTTCCAGATAAATACTTGGGATCAGCTCCTGATGGCTCTGATAAAGCTACATCTTAATTTATTGCAGTGTGGTCTTGCTGAAAAGTTAGCTGTTTCTTAGTCCATAGATATTTTTACAAACCTTTACAATGTGACCTGATGTTACCTGTTGTAAAGTTACATTAAACCTTTAAATGTGATCAGATGTTACAGTCACAGGTGGGAGCGGACCGCCCCTGTCGCGGGTCACGCTCCTCCTTCACTTTCACCCCGAGAAGGTCTCAAAACACCCCAATGACCAGACAGACACAGGAATAAAAATTAACAAATGTTATTAAATATTATAAAAAAAGGAGGGAATTTAAATACTTAAAAAAAGATCTCAGTGCTTGGGCTCTCATGGCAAGGGGGGGCATCAGGTCTCTTGGCTCCGGGCATACGGTGAACATCCAGAAGGGCCCTGGGTCTTTGCTTGGGCATACAACACAACATGCTGGCTCTTAGCTTTGGGCAGGATGTCCATACGGGATGTCGATGCAGGACGTCAATGTAGGGTATCCATGCAGGAAGTCGCAAATGGCATATGAATAAGATGTCACCTCACCAGCCTCGACGTCCACTTGGTTCACCACGACTCGTCCAGCCTAGAGGTGGTTACTGACAGCACAAACACAGCATAACACTGCAAAGTTTCAAGTGTACACACTCACGGCAAGGACAAGGACTCACCCACTGCACTCCACACACTCTAGTGAAATAGGGTCAGAACCACGGCTGATTAGGACTCGTCCTGGGATTCGTTGGGCGCTGATTGCAACGGAGGGTCGAAATGTGACCGTCGCGACCCCCTGCGTCTTCCTGTACTTGTGATCCCCGGCTCACCCACAACTCCTTTCCACAGTGGGGCCGCTAACCTGTATGCTAGAAACTCAACCCTCGCTGGATGGTTTACTCTCCAATATGATGTAGTATACAAATGTTCAGAGGTACTCACAAGCGGTGATAACACTCTTCCTTTGTCTCCTTCTCCTTTCAGCTGTCAGATACTGCTCACACCATCGGTTACCAACCGCTGGCGGTCTCTCTCGGTGACACTTCCGGTAAGTATTCCTATGACTGTTACTCAGAGTATATTATTGGTTTGCATGTGGTGTTTCACAGATCGTCATTTAAATGTGATATACTCAGCCCAATCACTAGTGTCCTGAACTCCTTCTTCACCCAGTCAATAATATCCCCCGCCTTCACACCGCTGACTTCGCCCAGACCTCAACTCTCACCAGATCGGCTAGAATAAACTGCCTCTTTTCCATGGTGCTTCTTTAACAAAACAACAACGACTCCTTCCTTTCATCTCCTTCGGCCCCGCACTCTTTCCGCTCGCTTCCAAGCGATCGCCGACTCTTCAGAAGGTGTGTGTGTGTGTGTGTGTGTGTGTGTCTATCTTACCAGAGTATCAACACATTTCAACTGTGTGCGTTCCTCGAACAAACGAATACAGAGCACCGTTTACCTCGTCTCGTACAAATCTTACTAACATAAAATTAGAAAACAATACGTTTACAGATGAACCTCGAATGTTAAAATTCGGCCTTCTTAACATTAGATCGCTTACCAATAAGGAACCCATTGTCAATGAAATAATTACTGACCAAAACTTAGATGCACTCTCTTTAACAGAAACCTGGCTTAAAGCAGACGATTACATTAGTTTAAACGAATCCACCCCACAAGACTACTATTACAAACATGAACCGCGATTAAAGGGGAGAGGGGGTGGTGTAGCTACAATATACAACAACATTTTTTTAAGTTAACCAAAAATCTGAACTAAAATTTAATTCATTTGAAATAATGCTATTAAATATGGAAATAACTGATCGTAACCATAAACAGCTCTCTTTTGTCCTTGCTACAATCTATAGACCTCCGGGCCATCATGCAGATTTTCTTAAAGAAATATCAAATTTCCTGTCTGACCTCGTAGCCACTGTAGATAAAGCTCTTATCGTTGGTGACTTTAATATACACGTTGATAACCCAACAGATGCATTAGGAAGTGCGTTTATAGATATTCTAAATTCTCTCGATATTAGACAAAACGTGACAGGGCCCACGCATACCCGTAGGCACACATTAGACTTAATTCTGTCACTCGGGCTCAATATTAATGAAATCGAGATATCACCTCAGAGCGATGCAGTTTCAGACCATTGCCTTGTCTCATACACGGTACTTCTAGATAGGATCACTCGAACCACAAAATGCTACCGACTAGCCAGAACAATAATTTCAACCACTAAATATAACTTTATTAGCACTCTTCCAGACCTGTCCCAAATGAAACATGTAGCAGATAATCCTGAAGATCTAGATATTGTAATAGAAAACCTGAACAGTATTTGTTCTAACACATTGGATGCCGTAGCTCCAATTCGAAAAAAGAGAATCAAAGAAAAAACACCAGCTCCATGGTACGACCATCATACCGCATCCCTTAAAAAGGCTGCTAGAAAAATGGAAAGAAACTATAGAAGCACAAAGTTAGAGGTATGGCGTGCAGCATGGAAAGAGAGTGTTAAACACTACAGACAGGCTATAAAAATTGCCAGATCTACGTATCTCAGCAATCTTATTAAAGAAAATCATAATAACCCTCGCTTCCTCTTTAGCACAGTTGCGAAACTGACTAGAAATAAAGAACAAACAGAACCCACTAATAAACTCCCACACAATAGTAACGACTTCATGAACTTCTTTACTAAGAAAATTATGATTATTAGGGAAACCATTGTAGGTACCCAAGCAGCCACCACTCTACCCAGTAATATATTTAACGCTAGCTTACCATACCAACATCTTGAGTCATTTAAACCTACTACAATAGAAGAGCTATCTAAATTAGTAGCGTCATCCAAATCATCATCCTGTATATTGGACCCTGTTCCCACAAAATTACTCAAAGAGGTATTCCCTGTAGTGTCTAACCCAGTACTAAATGTATTTAACTCATCACTAGAATTAGGCTACGTTCCCACAGCTTTCAAACTAGCAGTTATTAGACCGCTCCTTAAAAAACCAAACCTTATCCAGGGAGATCTAAATAACTTTAGACCAATCTCAAATCTCCCTTTTCTTTCCAAAATATTAGAAAAAGTAGTGGCAAGCCAGCTACGTACATTCTTAGCAAATAATAGTACATATGAAAAGTTCCAATCAGGATTCAGGCCCCACCATAGCACAGAGACAGCGCTGCTTAGAGTTACAAATGACCTTCTCCTAACATCCGATCGTGGCGAAATATCACTCCTTATATTATTAGACCTTAGTGCAGCCTTTGACACAATAGATCACACAATCTTACTTAATAGGCTAGAAAACTATGTTGGCATCAGTGGTCAAGCGCTAGCCTGGTTCAGATCGTATCTAACCAATCGCTATCACTTTGTTTATGTAAACGAGGAGGAGTCACATCACTCCCTGGTTAAATACGGCGTACCGCAGGGATCAGTTTTAGGTCCTATCCTGTTCTCGTTATATATGTTACCTCTGGGAGATATTATTAGGAATCACAACATACAGTTTCACTGCTACGCCGCTGACACACAGCTTTACATCTCCTCACATCCTAGCGAAACACACAATTTTTCTAAGCTATCAGACTGCATCAGTGATATAAGTGACTGGATGGCACATAACTTTCTTATGCTAAACTCCAATAAGACAGAGATACTTGTTATTGAACCGAATCGCTACAAATATAATATGACAGACTACAAGTTGCCCATAGATGGCTGCTCTGTGGTGCCAACCTCCACGGTTAAGAATTTAGGTGTGATGTTCGACAGAAATTTATCCTTCGACAGCCATATCTCCAATGTCTGCCGCACAGCATTCTTCCACCTTAGAAATATCTCAAAAATACGCCATATGTTGTCTGCATCAGATGCAGAGAAGCTTATCCACGCTTTTATGACCTCTAGAATAGACTATTGTAACTCGTTACTCGGAGGATGCCATGCAAATCAGGTAAACAAGCTTCAGCTAGTTCAAAACGCTTCTGCGAGAGTTCTTACTCGATCTAAGAAGTATGACCGCATAAGCCCAATTCTGGCATCTTTACACTGGCTACCAGTTAAATATCGTATACAATTTAAAATATTACTAATCACCTACAAAGCCTTAAATGGCCTAGCACCCTCATATCTTAGAGAATTATTATCAGAATACAATCCATCACGTGCATTGCGGTCACAAAATTCTGGCCTCTTAATAATCCCTAAAATATCAAAAGTGTCTAAAGGTGGCAGATCCTTTTCCTACTTAGCCCCTAAGCTATGGAATGATTTACCAACCGACGTCCGAAAATCAGAGACGGTAGATAACTTTAAATCTAGACTTAAAACTTTTCTCTTTAACAAGGCATTCGCATAGTTTGTTTTAGCAATAGTACTTATCTCCCAATAGCTAGCTTGTACAACCTAATAAATAAATAAATTAATGAATAAATTAAAACCTTTCTTTCGTCAACACTCCAAAGCATGGTAAATGTCATTAATACTCTTTAGTAATATGCTGAAACTTTGAATTGGTTGTCGATTGAGTCTTAATTGCCAAATATGGTCGGTTTGCAATTTTGGCCTTTTTCCCATGGCCTTAAAATAGTATGTCATACAGAACCGTTTGCCACTGTACGTTAGTATTAACGACGGCAGTGGGGCCTCTGGGCTTAGTCAAACGAGTTCTGTTTCTGTTTCTAAAATCATCAACTATATGTAATACACTTATTTCCCAATAGCTAGCTTGTACAACCTAATAAATAAATAAATTAATGAATAAATTAAAACCTTTTTTTTCGTCAACATTCCAAAACATGGTAAATGTCATTAATACTCTTTAGTAATATGCTGAAACTTTGCATTGGTTGTCGATTGAGTCTTAATTGCCAAATATGGTCGGTTTGCAATTTTTGGCCTTTTCCCCTGGCCTTAAAAATAGTATGTCATACAGAACCGCTTGCCACTGTACGTTAGTATTAACGACGGCAGTGGGGCCTCTGGGCTTAGTCAAACGAGCTCTGTTTCTAAAATCATCAACTATATGTAATACACTTAACCAGCAATAGTTAGCCTGCCCGGAACCGAGCTGACTAAAATCCACATTACTGTGTGACACTTGCTTTTTATGTGAACGGCCCCTACGCTAATAAGATTTTGTTTCTCTCTCCCTGTCTCGTCCTCGATCACGAGGACAATAAGACAAACAGATCCAGTTCCGGTAAATGTGAAAGTCGGCCGACCTCTGATCTACTGGCTGTTCTTCAACGTGATGTCCAGCTGATGCCTGACCAAAGACCACCGGCAGAACCCGCTTAATCTCCGCTTAATCTCCTTCCGTTTCAATGTGTATATATATATATATCTCCCAAGGGTTTTTTCCTCCTAGGACTTTTTTTTACTTCCCCGGAAAAAAATCCGGGGTTTTTTTCTCCTAGGGGGTTTTTCAACCCGGGGAGGCAGCCTTTTTGGGCTTAACTTCTATACGTTACATTAGTAATACGTTTGATTATAATGTTAATTTATAGCCACAGCAAATTTAGCTGCTTGTGCTATCGTGTATTATGTTATGCTATCTGTCGATTTTCTGTGCTTTTCACTACATCTATTATGTAAAGCTGCTTTGATACAATTACCAAATTGTGAAAAGCGCTATATAAATAAAATTGAATTGAATTGAATTGAATTGTGTGTGTGTGTGTTTGGTCCGCCCTTGGCGAAAATGGTCTCACTCCGAAATCAACCGCCTCTTCCTGTGTCTCTCAGGGTGTTCTGACCCTATTTCACTAGAGTGTGTGGAGTGCAGTGGGTGAGTCCTTGTCCTTGCCGTGAGTGTGTACACTTGAAACTTTGCAGTGTTATGCTGTGTTTGTGCTGTGTTTTATTATCACTATTTATATGTTTCCTCTTCACTGCATTGCCCAATCAGACATCGCCACGCTCATCTCCACACCTGTTGCTCATAAAGCCCAGATTTGTGTTGCCATGGAGAAGAAGAAAGTGACCAGTGTTTGGAGATTTCGGTCCGGGCGGAACCAATCTCCATCACTTTAGTTCCGCCCTACAAAGTCACTCCGTAACATTACCTGCCATGCAGTTATATTAAACCTTTACAATGTGATCAGATGTTGTGCAGTTATATTAAACATTAACTTTGTGATCAGATGTTACCTGTCATGCAGCTATATAAACCTTTACAATGTGATCAGATATTATCTGTAAGGAATTTCTTAAACCATATGTGAGCTTTGTAGATTCCACTTAAAAGGATTTAAGTCTCCTGATTTGAATGAATAAGTGTTGGTAAGTTTACAAATGAATTCTATCATGGTACATTACCACATAAAAACGAAATAGTTATTGGACTGGTTGAGGTGCACATTTAAAAGACGAAATCACTGTATAAATATTGGTAGGCATAAGTACTTTAATAATTTTCAATGCTGCTCCATCAACTCCTTCTGACAGGACAAGGTAATTAAATATGTCCCATAGGTTACTTGCCGCAGGCGCATCATATCGTCTAACAACATGACGCTTGATGGGACATTATAAGACTATCCGAGCGTCCTGTGAAGTTTTAACCTTGCTCCTAATTTAAAACATTTACAGCAGTAGCGATATTTGTCATTTCGCTAAAGTTATAGTGAACTACAAACAATCTTCTAACCACCAAACTAGCTACCGAATGCACTGTGTAATGTTAGCTGCGGAAGTCGGTTGACAAAATGCGGAAGAGCGAAGAAATAAAAAGGGGCAGGGCGGAATAAGGTGAATAGGACAACTTAAGTTGTGATAGTGAGAAACTGAGTGCATCTGTTCACACTGATTTCAACAGCAGATATCTTATTATAATTTCCATTGGTATCAATCTTAACATTTTTATGAAAACATGTTTTAAGTTATGATATACCACCACTGGCACACCATTGGGACTATGGTCATCGTGGCCCCGAGGGGTGTGGTGGCCCCCGCTGCGGCAGGCGTCCCTTATTTTTCTGTATTGAAGGTGGCAACCCTAGGTTCAGAGCGTGTTTCAAACTGGCCAAAACATGTGCTTTTAGCAAAAACAAGGCTTTGTTACACCTTCATAACTGTTTTGAAACATTTCGAAAATCCAATGGTTTACCAATAGGGGTAGTTAATCACAAGTGACCAGTGTCTAATATGGTTATGTGAACTTAGGTCAGTTTTATGAAAATTCATAAAACTTTTATACTTCAGACTGATAATACCACTACTTTGCCTACTTTTTGTTTACAAACAGATTTAATGACAAACATGTGCATAATTGAAAGGGGAGTTCGAGTGTTAACCATGTAAAACCCTCGGTTGTAATATTACAACATCAGTTTAAAGTCTAATAAAATATACCTGTACATGTTTTTTTCTCTTTAAAACCACATTTACACAACTAAAAAGTCCTAATGTTTGTCCCTGCAATGATTTTGAATGGTAGACTTTGTAAATAGGTTTGTTTTCCTGGCAGTGAACTTACAAAACCTGCAAACCTGCCTTGAAGAACATAACCTTTTTTACTGGACGAAATAAATCATCAATCACGTAAGTAAAATGCCTAAAAATATTTTTTTCTGTGATTAGTTATATGTCTAGATCATGCAGATTTTAAGACACAGCTGAATGTTTTGATTATATAAGATTTTGAGCTTGTTATGTTAATGTTGTAATTTTACAACAGTGGGTCTGAAGAGTAGCTAAATTTACCTGTGCACCTTGCACATTACATGAATTAACTGTCCTTCTAAACTGTTACAAATGTACTTTTTTAATCTTTTTTAGGAACAAAATGTAATATTGATTTTAAATGTCTATATTGAGTTTTGATCAAAGTTTTAAGATTATTAAATATGTTTTTAGTTAGTCAATTATTTATTTGAGAATTTGAAAGTATTTATGTAGTAATTTTTGAAATTATCTGTATCTTATTATTTATAAAATATACTTAGATGTAGGGCTGACTTCTTATAGTCGAGGATTCGACAATTCGATTAGAAGAGGTCTGATTCGACTATGAATCTCATAGTCGAATAGTAGGGAAGTGTTATGTAACCAATGAGCAGCAGCACTGAGAAGCTTAACAGCATGGAAGACAAGTAACCGCAACAACCGCACTTTTCACGTTAAATACATATAGCTATTCCCTTCTTATTTTTTACATCATATACAAAGGCAAAATAGAAAGAGTTAAGAGAGTAACTTGTTTTTCGTACATTTCTATTTCTAAGATGATAGAGTAACTTTAGCGTAAATTAAATTACTTTAATATAACTGATCAACACAAATACAAAGCGCCATAATATAACTGATTGTTAGAAGCATTAAAACCACTTATCCGTGGATGACGAAGCTGCAGCCAAAAACGCCGGTGGCTTTATTATTAACTGACTGAACACTTGACTCTTACCTGGACATTTAGATATGAAAGTTTTTCATCAACAGCATCTGCATGAAACATTATACACACTGAAAATCACCTGCGCCTCAACTGTTTCAGCAGGTCCACTATGTTGCAGAGAGTCCGCTTAATTAACCGCTTTTCGTTCAGTCTGCGTGAGCTAAACATTTTTGTTCTGTAATTTTTTACTTGCATTGGCTATATTTCTACATATTTTTTTTACCAAGTAACACTCGGATATAACGTAAGTTGTTTTGTAATGTACATTTCTATTCAAAATGTAATAGGCCTACAATGCAAAAGTGAAACTAAGATGACAGAATAACTGTAGCGTCGTCTGCATCTAGAGTAGAATTTTTAAAGATTAAAAGTTTTAAAAAGATTAAAATTACTTTAACTTACCAGCATTAAAACCACTTAAAATATAAACCTTTATAGGTTTTTTCTTTGTATACAGCGTCCGCTCCGTGGAAAAGGAAGCTGCAGCCAATAACGCCGGTGGCTTTATTATTAACTGACTGAACGCTTGACTCTTACCTGGACATTTAGATATTAAAGTTTTTCATCAACAGTATCTGCGTGAAACATTATAAACATTGAAAATCACCTGCGACTCGACTGTTTTAGCACGTCCACTATGTTGCAGAGAGTCCGCTTAATTAACGGCTTTTCGTTCAGTCCACGTGAGCTAAACATTTATGTTCTGTAATTTTTTTACTCGCATATATTTCTACATATTTTTGTCCAAGTAACACTCGGATATAATGTAAGTTGTTTTGTAATGTAAGTTAATTTTAACTTGTTTTGAAATGATGACAAATCTTTCTGACTAAAAAGGATCTATCCAGCATAATTTAGCCAAAATAATGATTTATTCGTTTTCATACTTTATATATACAAATTAATGTATTTACTAATATACTATTGAAAATGCCATACTTCCTGGGATTGGTGATGTAGAGAAGACCGACATTATCATAATTCCTCCCGCTTCTGACTCACAGCCTGTAATGTAACTCCTGTTAGCAATCGAATCTTTTAAACATGGTAAGGAGCGTCACATTTCCAGCTGACGTCAGAGGTATTCAAACCAATCACAACGTACAGATTAGCTGGCCAATCAGGGACACAGAGCTTTTCAAATCCGTGCCTTTCAGGAAGAGAGTGAAATCTGGAGCTACATAAAAAGATCACAGTTTAAGATTAATGTTAAAGAGCCACACAGATCCAAAATTGAAACTGACCTGTATTGCAGTGTGTCATGTAGCTGTCCATCAATGTAAACAACGTGTAAAGTAGTTGAACCAAAAAGTGCACGATTAATAAAGTGATTGGCTTCTAAAGCAGGGAGTCGACTCTGAATCGCTGAAACGAGTCGTTATATGGATTGAATCTCCTGCCTGTCTTTTGGCAATCACTCATTGAGTCTATCCCAACATATGAGTCTGAAAAACAGAGCTGTTTATCACAGGACTAACACAAACATTCACTCCTCTCAAAAATATGTGGAATTTAACATCATTAACCCTCTGGGGTCTAAGGGGTTTTTAGGGCCCTTGGGAAGTTTTGACATGCACTGACATTTGTGCTTTTTTCAGTTGCTTAAAAACATATTAATGGCAAAAGTCTCATAACACTGTGTTCATCACAAACTGGGCTACAATATCATATAATCAACATGTATGTACATGTTTGTATTTTTGAGAGAAAAATGTTTATGCGTGGTTTTTGAAAAAGCAAAATTTTTAAGTCACTGATATAACTCCACAAAACTCATTCTAAACATGTTTTCCCAAGACTTTCCAAACTGGATCTAGTAGTCTAGAGTTTTTTCTTCAAAATGATGTGAAAATCATATGGCCTACTTATTCACATAAAGCAAGATATTGATTTACAATTTCTAAGACACTTTTGCTTGGGAAAGGCTGTATGCATGGAGGCAGGAAAGCTCCTGAATAATCAGTGATTGACAGCTGAGAGACAAAAGAGTTGAATAATGAGCCACTAATGAGCCTTGTGTGGATGTTCAACAGGAATAACTTTCTCTGTAGTAAAACCATGATAAGGTTTACTTTTCAATATAATGTAAATACACACACACACACACACATTATATATATTTATATATATTTCTATTGAAATATTTTATATTAATTTCACAAGTATAAGTTACCTTTTAAAAACCATAGTAGCTTAATCATGGTAAAGATACTGTTTGGCCATCTTAACATGAACACACTTCAACCCAGGGTTAGTGTTTGGTTGGCCAGCGAGAGGTTTACTTTTGTGCAGTAAAAAGCTCAAAAGAACAACTGCCTATCGTTGTCTGGACTCTTATTTGTGTATTTGTAATCATTATAGTAGAAACACAACAAGGGACACGCGTGGTAAACGTATCGATGTTTGTTTACAACCGCCGCCATTACCTCACGTGTTGATCATGAAAGCAGTGAATGTGTGCACACGCGAGTGATCCTGTGTTTAATAAACGTGCTGTGCCGAGATATGCGCTTAGACGCAACTAAATAAGGATTGTACTGTTTGGAATCGCGCATTATATAAGAATACCAAAAAGCGCGTCGAGTTTCCTGACTCGCGTGTTTGTGTATGTGTGTTCCAATCGCGTGAACTGTTTGACGGAAGAACAAAGAAAACACTCGCGTCTGGAGATACTGACACACATACGCAAGGAAATAAGGATTTATGTCATGTTTGGTGCAATCGGATGGAACAACAAGGAATGGAGAGACTGGATTGTGGATTGCATATCCATTGACTGCAGGAGGCACGAGTCATGCATATGGATGTTTCTGCTCATTCACTTCAATGGCGCGGGGGTGTGGCGATCCGATCTCATTACAGATAATGAGGTAACTGGCGAAATACGGTACTTCTCCTCCTTCTCATACAGTTTACACCGAATGACAATATCTGTTTTCAATTTCACTTATATCATTTAAAAGGAGACATTCCAAGCATTATGTAGACATTTATCTTTTGTTTCTACACCAAGTATTCGTTAAGTTACAGTTTATTTTTCTGACGCGTTTCTGAAAGGACTTCACTGAGGGAGAGAGAACAAAACACGCATCATGTTTATTTTCTTAATTTTGCGAAAAGCACAACATTCTGTTTTTATTGGGAGTGGACAGAAAAAAACTAGACACTTTAACGTTTGAAATGATGTATAAATCATATCTGTATGTCAAAAATCAGCAGAGTAATTTAAGTCTCTTTGCGGAGTGCTTGAAAAATAAAGAGTTTGCGGCGCCCGCGCCACCGTCGACCCCAGAGTGTTAACAGGCGACTGCACTGCCCAGTGTCACTGTTTAGAATGGCAATTATCTCATAATTTACAAGTAGTTGAAAACATTAGAGATATTGTTAGTAATTAGCTGGCCTGGTGGTTTTTGGATATATTACTGCAAATATCTTACAAACTGCACCTTTAATAGTAATGATTTTATTTTAGAGGAAAACTGCTCTGATTTCTAAAGGGTTCTCTGTTTTCACATTGACCTGGAAAAGCTTCCTCAAAAGGTCAAAGCGCCGTTTAAGCTGGGTAAGTATGTTTAAACAACAACAATGAAAAACCTTTCAAAATCCACATTACATAAAAATTAAAGGTGTATTTATGATTCAAATTATATATATATATATATATATATATATATATATATATATATGATTCATCTTATTGTTTTATTCACAGGTCCATGTTCTAAGGGCAGGTACTGAATGAACAGACGGTTTTGGAGAAGAAAACACGTTTTATGGATTGCTTTAATTTTTGATGTTCTTTTCTTGATGATTTGTAGTTAACAAATGTTTATAGTGATGAATATGAATGATAATGAAATCAATGTCTTCTGCACAGCATGGTTTTCTCTCTTTCCTTTGAAACGTCTGTAACAGAGTATAGAGATAATCTGACAGATTGTATTTTCTGTTTAGAGCCTGATAATATTATAGTTTACTAAATACTTTCATTATCCCAATGATCCAAATATGAATTTTGACTTTCTTTGATGGTTTTTTTTTTCAGTAGTGCTGGTTTGGATTTTTTAGAGCTAGTTGACCGATGGGTTTTAGGTCTCATCACTTGGGTCATAAGGGGTATCTCAAGTGTGTTGTGGGAACTTGAAATTAGGTTTGTCAGAATTTATTTGGGCATTTTTGGATGTGTATTATTTGGGGGTTTCTTCCTGTAATAACACAAACACACATTGCATTGCAACTTTTTTTTAAATGCTAGCTGGGAAAGAGTTAAGTTAAATAATACATTTTTCTTAAAAACATATATTTAGAAAAAACATTGCAATTATTTTGTATAACGTGTAAAATGTTTGGACTGAGCTCTTGTTGCTTTTACAGCGTTTTTACCAGCAGGTGGCGCCATATCATAACAGTGAATCATTTTTCAAAGCAGTAGGTTGTCCCAAACACAGATGCAAACTTCACTGCATGTTTCTTCAGAATGGTAAATCCTCAGAACTTACATACAGTTTGTAGTACTCGGGCAGAGGAAGGTTTTCGTCATTGCTTTGCAGCTCAATTATTTCGTGTTGTAGGTTGTCAGGTACATCAGATGGCTTCACATTAGTGAAGGGAGAAACGAAGCTTTTCGAAGCTTCGAATCAATTGAACCAATTGCTTCGAAAATTGATTCAGTTTTTCGAAGCAGTTCGAAACCCACACACGCTGGCGACCCCTGCTGGTCAAAACGTGTAAAAGCAGATCTGTCCACACATTTTACACTTTTTTTTACAAAATAATAGCAAAATTTTTATTAAAATATGTTCAAAAAATTATTTAACTTAATTAAGACATAGTTACAAGTCTATTATGTGTTTTAGTTTTATTTAGGGCAAACAAATGAATAAAACTAACTACCCTTTTAATTATGCACATTTTTACCATTAAATCTGTCTATAAACAAAAAGTAGACAACATTGCAGTGTTATTAGTGAGAAGGATAAATGTTTTATGAACTTTCATAATAAAACTGACCCGAGTTTACCTAAACTTATTAGACACTGGTCATGTGATCAACTCCCCCTAGTGGTGAACCATCGGATTTTCGAAACGTTTCGAAACAGTTATGACATAATGAAGCCTCGTTTGCTGAAATCACGTGACTTTTGCCAGTTTGAAACAAGCTCCGAACCACTGATTCGAAACAAAAGATTCGTAAATGTTTCGAAGCCTCATGAAGCAGTGCTTCGAAAACGACCATGGCGTAGCAAATATCTTCAGTTTTATGTTTATTTTTTACGTCCTGAAACCTCTCGCCAAATGCCTGAAGCAGTTTTGCGCACTAACCAGCATATTCAGCTGTAATTGCAGGCTTTTTTTTCTTTAAGAGTAGGAAAATGCAGTTGCAATTTCCACAGCTTTAATTTGGCTTCAAATGCTGATATGGACCTTGGAGCTTGACGTTCAGCACTGACAGATAAGTTGTTATATCTACCGTAAAAGCCAAATAACACAGCCACGTGCTGTCACTGAGTTCAGAAACAAGTTTTCCCTTGTTTTCAATGAATTGTTTTACTTCTTCCCTCAGTTCGTAAAACCGCTTGGGTAAAAGCGACTCAGCCGCCATACCTCACAATGGTAAATCAGATCTCCATACTCAGGATTAATCAGTAACTCTTTGAACTGGCGTCAGTTTAGCCCTCTGCTTTTGATTACATTTACTGTGAAAACAGTTGTCATGACACTTCTGTGCTTCAGGGAATGTGCACACACTCTCTCTTGATGTATAATAGCCCTACTCAAACATCCAGCTAAGACCAGCATAAGCTGGTGAGCTGGTTTTAGCTGGTCTCCAGCTTGGTTTTAGCTGGTTTTGCTGGTGTAGCAAGCTGGTCTAGCTGGTTTTTTTTTTTTTGGTCACTTTTTAAGCTTGTCTAGCTGGACTTAGCTGGTCAGGCTGGAGGACCAGCTGGCCCACCAGCATGACCAGCTTTGTCAGGCTGGGAGGACCAGCGTAAACCAGCTGAAACCAGCTACCAGCTTATGCTGGTTTTAGCTGGATTTTTCAATAGGGATGTATACAACTAAATCACTTGGATTGAGACGTAGACGACTCATTTTGTTTTTAGACAAATGCAGTTAATCCTTGCTGGCCAAGCGTTCCTGGAGCTCCATCTGTTCCGAGGCCACTTAAGTTGTCAAATGGTAGTTCAAATTTGTAAATCGCCAAAACAAATCACCTTTGGTAGTGCCATGTATGCATGCAAAGACAGCAATTCTTCGCTCGTGTTAAACTCCGCAGTAATCCCACGCACAAAAATGGCTAGTTTGGCAGTATTTATTATGTCTGTTGTGTTATCACATGTGAGAGAGAAAAATTTTAATTTTGTTGAGGTGTTCTTCTGTGTTGAGGTTTGAGGTTTCAGAAGGAAATCTGTTTGTTGGGCACACAAACTCTGCCGAAGAGTGTTAATTTGATCCAAGGGCATTTGTCCTTACAACTCACTCAGTTTAGCATGTTTTGAGCTATAATGTCGCTCAAGATTGGACTTGAGTCCTTCAACAGCCGAATAATTTATCATTCCTAATAAAAATCTTTATATGTTTGCAATGTGGCATATTGTGGCTTGATATATTTTATTAATTTTATAAAAAAAAATGTGACTTTATTGTGAAGACAATTAGCAACGTGTTTCCCTGGGTTCAATCCTAAGGTCCTGGCATGGGTGTTGAGAAAACTATCCACTCTACAATTCGATCACTGGTGTCACTCAAACAACAAGTAAGATACAATTTGTCAGCGCTTGTCTAAAATTGCTCCAGGCAGCTTCATGCTAAGACGTGCAGATGACCACAAGGTGTCACTGTGGATTCTGTTTCGGATTGATGTTTCAAAGCCTCGAAACAATACGGCACAATTGCTTCAACTGTTTCAGTGTTTTACAAAGCCTTGCTCTGCCCACCTCTACATTAAACCAGGCATTAAACTAACCACACACCAACAACAACCGACAAAAGACAACTGAAACACAAGGACTCTTTATACACAGGTGAGAGTGGCCGTGAACAAATAAATTGTCATGCGAACCAACACACAACCTTCCACAACACCCTGAAGGATCTCTCTGAAAGATAAGATTTGAACCATTGGAGGGGAGTACCTGTGATCCCTAGTGATCATATGGTGGTGAGTAGGATATGATGATTGACTATGTTAAAGGCTGCCAATAGGTCAAGTAAAATCAGATCCGGGGATTCACATTCGGTCTTAGCCGTAATGCCTTTGGGACCACTAACAGCCCTGTTTCGGGGGAGTGGTTGCATATAAAGCCTGGCTGCTTGTCATCGAGCAGGTCATTCTGAGATAGAAAGGAGGATAGCTGATTTAAAACAGCTCACTCAATTGTTTTCGCAATGATCAGAAGAAGTGAGACGGGTCTGTAACTGTCAGTAAGAGAGGGGTTCAACGTGGCTTTTTTAGCATTGGTGTGATCAGGGCCTGCTTGAAAGTAGAAGGAAATGTGCAAGTGAGCAGGCAGGTGTTGATGATATGTTGTGAGTGCTAACGTTAGCGTTAGAGTTGGGTTTGGGTAAGGATGTCATTTTATGTAAATCTAACTCTAAACCGAAGTGACAATGGTAAGAAAATAGGACAAAACAGCTGTGTAACCAAAAGTGCCATTAAGTGTACTTGCTGTGATGCACTGTTAAAGTTTGATTTGACAAAAACAGGCACATCGCATCTTTTAAAGCATTCCGGGTTGTTTGGAAAAATGTATTGACTCAATCTTCCTTGACATGATTTGTTAGATTGAGTGTATTTCCAAAAAAAGCAAAGGATGCTATTTTGAAAAAATTCACAAAAGTCTGCGCAAAGGATTTAAGGGCTTTTAGCATGTTTGAAACTCCCGCTTTTACCGAGTTGGAACAGGCAATATTAGACACGGGCCAGTGTAATGTGCAGGATTTCAGTCTGGTGTGATGGTATCTCGTTTCACACAGAAAAAAACATTAATGTATGAGAGCAGAGCTCCTGCCAACCATTAGGAAAGCCATACCTTAGGGACTGGCATGCAGAGCATCACAGACATGTGGACAGATGACCATAGGAAGGTCAGTATCACACTGCATTATATACATGATGACTAGGAGTTTAACACTGGAGTCATATGTACATGTGCATTTGCAATCGGGGCAAAGAAAACCCCTTAAACCTGAGGACAGAACTGCTCAAGCAACTGGGTGAATTTAGTCTGACCCCAGATGACATCGACAGATTGGTGTTTGTCATGGACCAAAGTGCAATTGTGCACATAGCACTCTCCCGATGGGTGCACAAAACCTGTGTAGTATACGTACTGAATACAGTGCTGAAGCACACCTTTAAAAAGTCTAAGGAAGGTGATGATGAGGATGATGGAAATTGGAAGAATTGCAACATGTCACAGGGTGACAAAAAGTCGAACGAAACGAACGAAAGTCAAAGTAAAAAGTCACTTGTCTGTCTGCTTCTTGGGAACTCCGTGGTCTTCTCGAGGTGGAAACTGAGTCAGGGGCAAACACGTAAGAAGCTGCATTGAGCAATGCAAGACCCTGTCCACATTTATTAAACATTCTGGATAACAACTTCGACTCAATCAGTCTTTAAAACAAGAATGGGAAACAAGGTGGAATACTAACTGTGCTTAATGCATTTGAAGACATTCAGTCCATTCTGCTTGAACGAGGAGAAATGCATTGCACGAGTAATATATCCAAAGACATTCTTCGGATGCTTGTTCACTTTCTGCAGCCTTTTATCCGGGCAACTGAAGAGCTCAGTGGCTCAAATTATTGTACAATTCATGCTGATGACCCACTGCCAATTCTCCCAAGCTTATCCAGTGCCACTCAGGATACTGAAATCTCTTCTAATTTCTAACACATTGTCTGTAATTGTAAATGTGCTATTAAAAAGTTGTTATTATTATTTATTTATTATTTTATTTACTGTATGCTATACACTCTAAAAAAGGATGACAGATTGTTTTACGGAATGTTTGGTGTTATCCTATTTAACACATTGGGCCCTATTTTAACGATCTAAGAGCATTGTCTAAAGCGCACGGTCTAAATGGGTGTGTAATTTAACGAGGGGAAAATGGTTTGTGCGCCGAGCGCACGGTCGAAAAGGGTTGTTCATATTTTCCTTTTTGGATTAAAACCTTTAACCTGATAGCTTGCACGAGGACGCGAGCACACTAAAGAGCTCTTTATTTACACAATTTAAATTACTGTTGGATTAAATAGTCGAGATAATGAGCAGCACGTGTGGCAGTAATCAGTGTGGGTCAAGGGGATGATGGGTCATGGTCCATGGAGTCCTGAGGGTGATGTGTGGGTGAGACCCCTAAAGGCCAGCAGAGGGAGACATGATGGCTATTGTGACAATTCCCTTAGTAAAATATTTACAAGCAATGTTCACTTTTACCAGCCTTCTCCTCTTACCTCAGCTAAAACAGACATACGCACAATGATTTATAGCAACTCCTTACTCACATGTCATTTTAACCATAATGCATGATCACATAAGACCACATATGGACTTAAAGCTTGGTTCCAAAATGCAGTTGTAAATTTATGATGAACATCTGCTTTTAACAAACAATATTACTGAAGAAAAGATGAGCAAGAACATTTTTTACAAATTTTTTTAACACATCTTTTTTAACCCCTATCTGGGTGTGGATTATAAATACGCTAAGGCCCTTTTTCACAGACAAGGCAAAGTCCAGGTTAAGCCAGGACTATGCCTTAGTTAAACAGGATATTAAAGTCATTTTAAGATATATCAGGGCAAGTTATTTTCAGCACAAAAATTCATTTTAATATAGGACTAACCTTAATCCTGGTCTATGAAACCAGGCATAAGAGAGTTAATTTAACAATGGAGGTTTTGCTGTGTGGTATTTTTGCAAATGTTATTGTCCTTCTGAAGCCATTCTGTTGTGGACTTGCTCCAGTGTTGTGCTCCCACCTTTTACACAGTTTCAGTCATATTATCCTGAAGAATTGTTTGATATATTTTTGAGAATTCATCTTCCCCTCAATGACTGCAAACTGGCCAAGCCCTGATGCAGCAAAGTAGGCCCAAATCATGATGTTTCCTCTTTACAGTTGGGGTGATGTTTCATGATATGCCGTGCCCTTTCTATGCCAGATGTAGCACTGTGTGTTTTTAACAAATAGTTCAATCTTAGTTTTAACACTTCACAAAACATTTTGCCAATACCTCTGTGGAGTGTAAATGTGCTCTTTTGCAAACTTCAGGCGTGCAGTAATGTTGTTTTTAGTGAGCAGTGGCTTCCTTTGTGGTGCCTTGCCGTGGAGACCCTGCTTGTTCAGTGTTTTTTTTACGTTTTGTAGACTCATTAACAGAGATGTTAGCAAAGTCCAATGATGCTTTCAAATCTTTTTGGGTTGTTTCTTTATCTCATTGATGAGTCTTCATGGCGCCCACTTCTTGGTAGAGTAGCACCAGTCCCAAAGCATCTACATTTGTAACTGTAGACTGGTGAATTTCTAAAGTCTTTGAAATAACTTTGTAACCCTTTCCAGCTGTATGTAAAGCAACATTTCTTGATTGTAGCTCATCTGAAAGCTCTTTTTGGTGTGTTCTTCTTGTGTGGAGCAAACTTCAAAAGCTTGAGGGGGTTTTATCAGTTAAAGTAGCTGTAGTCCACATCTCCAAAGGTATTATGTTAACCAGGCTCCAGGTGTGCTAAAACATGTTATATTTGTCAGTACCCTGGTCTTAGACAAAGATCAGATCACATTTTATGGAAAATTTATTCAGAAAACTATGAAATTCCAAAAGGTTTACATACTTTTCTTGCCACTGTACTTTATATGAGGTAATGCATCAGATGGAGAATACATTAGCTACTTATTTGTCTCCCGAAATGGCTTCATCTTTTAAACCCCCGACATTACCAACTAAACCATGTCGTATAACATCTAGTTTAGTGGGCAAAGGATATATAGCAGCAAGTCAGGCTGGTAACCTTCCTTGGTCAATAGCACAGGCTATTGGTCAATCTATGTCTGATAAGGTGGCCATGGAAAGACATTTGTAACACACTCCAACACATTTGGAATCGGTCTTGAGTTTTGAATGAGCCGTGAACTCACATTGTGACCAAATGATGTGACCGCACAGTGACTGTGCCGTGACCGCACATCTTGAAATATAACAGTTCACATTTTGTTATATATGGCAAATGGATTAAAGTAGGCAATTCAAATAAACATGAATAAGATGTAACAGTTCACATTTGGTTATATGGATTAAAGTAAGCATTTCAAATGAACATGAATAAATTCACTAAAGGTAATCTGAAAATGACAGTATTTCTTTAGCATCATTAGTCAAGTGGTATGTATTTGAGGAAAATTAAAACTTACATCAAACACTTTCTTTATTGTCCACAACAAGAGAATCATATTTCTTTTACTCTGTATTTAAACATCTATCTTCATCATGTTGTTTCATCACACTGTTTATACAAAACAATTAACACTGTAGATGAACATAACTGATGTAGTTCTCTGATTTAAGTGTGCATTTACTATTATAGTACATTTGCAACTTCAATCTTTATTAAAAACTTTATCATCTGTACTTATGTAATGTAAAACTTCATATATATACAGTCTTGTTCAAAATAATAGCAGTACAATGTGACTAACCAGAATAATCAAGGTTTTTAGTATATTTTTTATTGCTACGTGGCAAACAAGTTACTGTACCAGTAGGTTCAGTAGATTCTCAGAAAACAAATGAGACCCAGCATTCATGATATGCACGCTCTTAAGGCTGTGCAATTGGGCAATTAGTTGAATTAGTTGAAAGGGGTGTGTTCAAAAAAATTGCAGTGTGGCATTCAATAACTGAGGTCATCAATTTTGTGAAGAAACAGGTGTGAATCAGGTGGCCCCTATTTAAGGATGAAGCCAACACTTGTTGAACATGCATTTGAAAGCTGAGGAAAATGGGTCGTTCAAGACATTGTTCAGAAGAACAGCGTACTTTGATTAAAAAGTTGATTGGAGAGGGGAAAACCTATAAAGAGGTGCAAAAAATGATAGGCTGTTCAGCTAAAATGATCTCCAATGCCTTAAAATGGAGAGCAAAACCAGAGAGACGTGGAAGAAAACGGAAGACAACCATCAAAATGGATAGAAGAATAACCAGAATGGCAAAGGCTCAGCCAATGATCACCTCGAGGATGATCAAAGACAGTCTGGAGTTACCTGTAAGTACTGTGACAGTTAGAAGACGTCTGTGTGAAGCTAATCTATTTTCAAGAATCCCCCGCAAAGTCCCTCTGTTAAAAAAAGGCATGTGCAGAAGAGGTTACAATTTGCCAAAGAACACATCAACTGGCCTAAAGAGAAAAGGAGGAACATTTTGTGGACTGATGAGAGTAAAATTGTTCTTTTTGGGTCCAAGGGCCACAGGCAGTTTGTGAGACGACCCCCAAACTCTGAATTCAAGCCACACTACACAGTGAAGCATGGAGGTGCAAGCATCATGATATGGGCATGTTTCTCCTACTATGGTGTTGGGCCTATTTATCGCACACCAGGGATCATGGATCAGTTTGCATATGTTAAAATACTTGAAGAGGTCATGTTGCCCGATGCTGAAGAGGACATGTCCTTGAAATGGTTGTTTCAACAAGACAATGACCCAAAACACACTAGTAAACGGGCAAAGTCTTGGTTCCAAACCAACAAAATTAATGTTATGGAGTGGCCAGCCCAATCTTCAGACCTTAATCCAATTGAGAACTTGTGGGGTGATATCAAAAATGCTGTTTCTGAAGCAAAACCAAGAAATGTGAATGAATTGTTAAAGAATCATGGAGTGGAATAACAGCTGAGAGGTGCCACAAGTTGGTTGACTCCATGCCACACAGATGTCAAGCAGTTTTAAAAAACTGTGGTCATACAACTAAATATTAGTTTAGTGATTCACAGGATTGCTAAATCCCAGAAAAAAAAAAATGTTTGTACAAAATAGTTTTGAGTTTGTACAGTCAAAGGTGGACACTGCTATTTTTTTGAACACACCCCTTTCAACTAATTGCCCAATTGCACAGCCTTAAAGGACAAGTTCGGTATTTTAGACTTAAAGCCCTGTTTTCAGATTGTTTATGGTGAAATAGAAAGGTTCTGACTGAAATTTTCGACATTTGCGGGTGCCCTGAGAATTTTCGCGTGTTTGTGTTTCAGCTCAGACCTCTACAATGGGTTTAATGGTGCACTGGAACAATCCTTCCTAAAATGCATTAAACTTTCGTTTACAAAGACGTGAAACTCACCGAGTGGTCAGGGGTGTTCACTGGTATGCTCACACAAAAAACGCTCCAAAAGACGCATTCCAACAGGTTTAATCGTAGTTTTTACCAGCTCCATGGACTTGTATTAGATGTCCTGTGAGGTACGGTATTACTCCGCGCCGGGAACTTTGTTTCTATTCTTGCTATTGGCAAAGGCGGATTAGCGCCACCACCTGGGCTGGAGTGTCTATTATTCAAGCTCTAAGCGGAAGAATGTACGGGTGTGAGGCGTTTGGAAAAATAGGTCCACAAGTTAACAACGAATGCTAAAACAGCTGTTGGAAAGCATCTTTTGCAGCGATTTTTGTGAGAGCATATCAGTGAACACCCCTGACCACTCGGTGAGTTTCACGTCTTTGTAAACGAAAGTTTAATGCATTTTAGGAAGGATTGTTCCAGTGCACCATTAAACCCATTGTAGAGGTCTTAACTGAAACACAAACACGCGAAAATTCTCAGGACAGCCGCAAATGTCGAAATTTCAGTCAAAACCATTCTATTTCACTATAAACAATCTGAAAACAGGGCTTTAAGTCTAAAATACCGAACTTGTCCTTTAAGAGTGTGCATATCATGAATGCTGGGTCTCATTTGTTTTCTGAGAATCTACTGAACCTACTGGTAACTTGTTTGCCACGTAGCAATAAAAAAAATATACTAAAATTCTTGATTATTCTGGTTAGTCACATTGTACTGCTATTATTTTGAACAAGACTGTATATAAACATATAACATATTACTTTTAACATGTTATCTCTAAGACCGCATGATCACATTAGAACGTCACGTCATGTCATTCCAGCGCGAAAACAGCGGCATGCCTCTTCTTCTTCGTTGGATAACTCCTCTCAGGGGCATCATGGGATAGTGAAGTGACCATCGTATGCACACTGCAAAATCTAACCGGAAGTAGTAGGTCATCCGGGTACTTTTCGCATACTGTTTTTCGAATACTATGTATTCGGACATACTACTCGCCTCGCCTACTGCATTTCGCGTACTATATAGTATGAAGTAGGCGGTTTCGGACGCAGCATGAGTATTTCTGAGCACCGCGCCCGTCCCTCTCTACAGGTCAACACTTCCAAGGAAAAGCAATCAAACACTGCAATCATCATTCCGGACAGAACAAAGCAAAATAATAAGTTTCCACAAAGCAATTAATTAATATTAATGTTCTTACTCTCAGACATTTTCCATTCAATATTCAGACATTAGTTACATCAAATTTATAATTTTGATCTCCCAAATCGTATAACACCACATATATTTTCAACATTTTTGTAACCACCACATATGACCTTAAAAGGGTTCATTATAGAACACTAATTTACATACAAAGAGCCACAAAAGGTTGCTTCGATGAAACCTTTATAAAGGAAGATGTAAATTCTTCGTTGAATATTTGAATTCTTCAGTAATGTTTCAGTGTGAGAAGGTCTGTGATTTGTCCTGCAGATTTAAAAAAAAATATTTGCTTTACAAAGGAGCTTGAACAGCTAGTTTTGCATAAACTTAAAGTGAGAGCAACAAGACATGATTTTCCATTTGGTGTCAAATAGAAAATTGCTGAGAAATAGACAAAGACAAAGAAGAGGAAGAAACAGAAACTAAGGGTAAGCTCTGACTATTTGGATGTATTTTATGGGGGAAATAAAAAAAAACATTCTTGACTAGAATTCTGTCTTGTTTTACAGTAAAATAAATAAAGAAATCAAAGAAAAAGACTTTATCTTGAATTATAGTTATTTTTAACAGCACTTAATATTATTAATAATAATAAACTTAAATATAGATGTAGCCTATTCTCTCATAACAGCTCTTTTTCATCAATGTACATTTATTTTTGTTTAAAAATGTTTTTGTTGTCTGAAACAATATTTATTTGAACATTTAAACAATACTGATGTTATGTAAGATATTGATGTTTAACTCCTGTGTGTCTTACATGTCAGAAGTAATCATCTGTGGGAGATTGTGACCTAACAGTGAGATGTGGATGTACAGTTGTCTCTGTGTACTTTTCGGTAAGTTGAACATTGGCAATTGGTCCACATATATATATATATATATATATATATATATACATATAGTTTTCATTTAAATATTATGTAGAAAACAATGCATTTTGGGCAATATTTTTACAGACATTTACAGACAAATTTAAACAGTAATCTTTTGTATCTATGTAATACAGTTTAGTACTGATTTTCGAAATGCATTGCATGTATTATTGAAAAACATTATAATGTAAAATGTATGTTCAAGCTTGTATGTGTGTAATTTTTAAAATGTTGCTTCAGTGCTGATATGTTAATAACACAAACATTTATATTTACACTGAAAAAAAGTACATTTTATTTGATTTTGGTAGGTAAGTTGTACTTGAAATTAAACCACTAAATTGTACTTTAAAAAGATTTTGCAAATTGTTAAGAGGATTTTTAAGTACATTTTAAAAGTTATTTTTTTCAGGTTACATTCATTTTAAAATCTTCACTTTGTTTTAGATGTCCTTTGCACAGTAGTTGTTGCTAGTCCTTCATCTGGAACAGGCTAAATCTGGACCACATACTGTAAAACACAGTATTCTGATTTTGTTTTGCATGTTTTTACTTGGAAAAAGCTAGGAAAAGCATGAAACATTTTTGCACTCAGAGAATTGTAGTACATTTTAAAGGAACTGGCATGTAAAAGTTCAACACAATTATCAGTAACTTTTATTAGAAATTCTCAGGTAAAGTTTGGCATATCAAGTAAATTTTACTCACTCTTCATTTGTAAACCAGATAGCAAGCAACATCACATTGCACCGGCTTTGTCTGAAAATTAGAAATTTCATCAAAAAACAGTTATTGTGATCAGTGTTTGCTTTAGTTGGGGTCATGACACTTGTAGTTTTGTAGTTCGTTTTTCTTTGACCATTATAACAATGTTTAAATAAATTTGTTCTGGCAAAGAAAAGTAAAAAAGGTTAGTGTATTGTCCATTTTTTACGCGTTCATGAGGGTCTGCGTACAGTACAAATGATGCAATTTTCGTCATCAAAAGAGTGTGTGCATACCTAATGTAGTATGTAGGCCACAAGAGGTATTGTGTCATAAGTCAAATGGCACGTGTACTGTATGAGTCAAATGAACTATGCTTTGCAAGTCTGTTCGTTCAACTGTGCACGTACCCCCATGTACTGTATGCTTAAAAAAAACAGACTATACCCAGGGCTTAAGGAACAATGGTGATTTCTAAAAAGTAATCAAATCAGTATGAAGTAGCCTGTATTAGTATTGATGAGTGTCTTGTGTTGGTGGATTCTGAGATGAAAACTGATCTGATATGCATTCCTTAAAATTTGTGCAAAATGTACTTTTAACTCTTTCACCGCCAGCATTTTTCATGATTTTCACAAAAGTTTAATGCCTTCCAGAAAATGCTCCTTTTTAAATATATAAACATAACAATAAAAGAACAGACCCTTTGCTTTCAAACAAAAAAATCTGTTTCATCCTACCTTCATGTGTTCTGTTTTTATCACCTCTCAAATATGTGTAGGTTTCATCAAAAAAAATTTGAGCAAAAAGCTGATATAATTCCATTTTTGTGAAGGACTTTTGATAGAGATCAGATGCAGAGCGATCTTTAAAACATACACGGACATACAGCTGTTTGCCCTAGGGCAATACTTCCGGTTTTATAAGTTGCAGAAGAGCGCCAACTGGTGGATAATAGCGGTATTGCTGATTGACGAGATAACTCGTCAATAGCGGGGAAAGAGTTAAACTACTAAGCCCCTTCAACACACTAAGACATAAAGGACCACATTTCATGCTACAATGCATGTTGGGTATCAGCATAGTACAGAACTTATTCATGACTTCCAGCATGCTTTGCGGTTGATTTATTTATATTGATGATTTTGATGTCCCCACTGTTGAGTTGTGTATGATGAATGGCGATGTCTAATTGTATCAGTAAATTTTGTCTGTTTATACTGTATTGTCCCAGTGCTGTTGTGTGCATTTGATAAACAAAACATTTACACTAATCATGAACCACACATCAACATCATTATTAATAAGCAGCATACTGTTATTAACTTAATTTTGTAAGACTAACAAAGCTAAGAGAAATACTAAACTGAAACAATTATTTGGATTGAAACAATATTGCAACTCTTAAGATAAAAATAGAAATTACCGTACTGAAAGTTAAGGGTCAAGAGTTTAACTAAAGCAAATACTGATCACCATAATTGTGACTTCAAACAAAACATTTTAGCAATAAAATATTTTGGCAGTTTCTAGGTCAGGGTTTAGAGTAAGCCAGGACTAGCACCATTGAACATTGTCCAAACATTGAAGCAACATCACATTACATCATTGATTCAATGCCATTGATTTACTGATACAATTATTAAAATGTTTAAATAATATTAATAATAATCAACAACATAAAATTAACAAAGTGATGTTGATTCAATAAAAGTAACAGTAATGCACAGGTTCAATGTTTGCTTGCTCTCTGGGTTACAAATGAAGAGTGAATAAAATTTATCTGAGAATTTGATCTGATAATTGTGTTTAGCTTTTACATGACAGTTCCTTCAAAATTTAGTAGCATTTTCTGATTGCAAAACGTTTTAATTTTACTAGCTTTTTTCAAGTAATTCCAAGCCAAAAAAAAAAAAAAACATTTCAGTAATGCTCCAAATCTTATAAATGGTCAAATTTGTAATCTTTCAAATAAGTCTTAAGTAAGTGTTAGCCATGTTAGAAATGGGCATCCTCAGTTATGTAGGATGTTTCTCAAAAGGCTGCATCCTCCAGAGGTCGTATTTGTTGGCTGTATACATCATAAAGACGGTCTTATTTAAGAAGATTAACAATAATACATTTGACTATTACACTGTAAAAAGTGAAAGGTTGGATCAACTTAAAATATTACTACAATTGGTAGCACTTAAAAATTTTCAGCTGAAGTGAAAGTTAAGTTTTAAGTTGAAAAAACTTACCACTTTTTACTTTTTCACTTAGTTAATGATAAATGGTTGTAATATATGCTTATGAAGTGCGATTGTAATACTCAGTTAATTTCATTTTCTATTACCATTTTTGTAGTTTTTTTTAGCTTTTGTATTTTAAAACTGTTTTTCGGGCTTGTAACTTAGACCATAATTTGCTTTTTTATTTGTTGACATTACCATTTTAAATAAAGTCTTATTTTAACTTATATAGTTTCTTAAGTGTTTATTGCTATTAGATATTTAAGTATAATGTTTTAGCAGAGGTGTGTAGACCAGGAGAATAGTGTTCTTCTGTTAACTTTAAAAAACGTACTTTATTATAAATTATATCTATAAATTAAACATACTGTTACTGATAACCTTACATCCCATCATTGTGTCATATAGCGAGAAATTAGAAGCACCCATATAAAATGCTTTAACTGCCTAAAAATTATCAGCCAAGCATTCAATAGTGTCATGGTATAATCTCTTGCAAGACTGTCACGGACCGCATTTATGCCTCAGGACCTTTAAGTTACTGAGAGAAATAATTTGTGATGATGAGTAATTTCTTACTCTGTCACACAGCAGCGATATAGTCACAAAATGTACATCTATTTGATATTTTGCATTCATGGACATGATTGTCCTCTTTTTATTGTGTCACGCAGCACAACTTTTAATCTTTTGTATTTTAAAAAGACCCCATTGACACAGCACATTGATCCCAGAAAAGTGCCAAATAATTGACATTTATTTTGCTGTAAACTGGGCTTAGGGCTAAGAAGTATTGTTTGTGCTTGCACCACGTTTTTCTTGATTTTTTTACCTAAGTTTTCTTACTTTAAGTGAGATTAAAGTTAACAATTAAAGTCATTTAAAAAGTTTTTTTACCTTAAATTTCAAGTTTGAAGTGAGAAAATTTAAAGGACAAGTTCGGTATTTTACACTTAAAGCCCTGTTTTCAGATTGTTTATGGTGAAATAGAATGGTTTTGACTGAAATTTCGACATTTTCGGCTGCCCTGAGAATTTTCGCGTGTTTGTGTTTCAGCTCAGACCTCTACAATGGGTTTAATGGTGCACTGGAACAATCCTTCCTAAAATGCATTAAACTTTCGTTTACAAAGACGTGAAACTCACCGAGTGGTCAGGGGTGTTCACTGGTATGCTCACACAAAAATCGCTCCAAAAAACGCATTCCAACAGGTTTTATCGTAGTTTTTACCAACTCCATTGACATGTATTAGTTGTGCTGTGAGGTACGGTATTACTCCGCACCGGGAACTTTGTTTCTATTCTTGCAATTGGCAAAGGCGGATTAGCGCCACCACCTGGGCTGGAGTGTTTATTATTCAAGCTCTAAGCGGAAGAATGTACGGGTGTGAGGCGTTTGGGAAAATAGGTCCACAAGTTAACAACGAATGCTAAAACAGCTGTTGGAAAGCATCTTTTGCAGCGATTTTTGTGTGAGCATATCAGGGAACACCCCTGACCACTCGGTGAGTTTCACGTCTTTGTAAACGAAAGTTTAATGCATTTTAGGAAGGATTGTTCCAGTGCACCTATACACCCATTGTAGAGGTCTGAGCTGAAACACAAACACGCGAAAATTCTCAGGACAGCCGCAAATGTCGAAATTTCAGTCAAAACCATTCTATTTCACCATAAACAATCTGAAAACAGGGCTTTAAGTCTAAAATACCGAACTTGTCCTTTAAGTTGACAAAAAGTGTTACCAATTGAAGTAATTGTTTTAAGAAGATCCAACTTTCATTTTTTACATTTTTTTTACAGGAAAACTCTGTCCTCGTTTAGTCACCCTTAAGTTCTTACAAACCTGTAGTGATGGAAAGTTTGGATAATTTTTCTGATTCAGAATCATATTCAAATGAATCATTTTGATGAACAAATCATTTTCGAGTCAAGTGTGAAAGGAGCGAGCTACTCAGAAGACCCGAAGACTCGATAGGTTAACTAATCAATTATTTTTCCGGCACAGAACCAATACATGCGTGGTCAACACAAAAAGAATGAATCACTCTCCGAGACGACTCGTTACTCCTGACTCATATGTTCAAATTTAACGAATCGTTCATGAACGACCCATCACTACAAACCTGCACTATTAAAAAAAATGCAGCATGAAGATAAAACAACTTAGTTTTGCAAGTCAAATCAACATACAGTTTACGTTTTGACCTGTGATAAGTTGACATAACTTATAAAAACCAGTTGAAATGGTTTAACATAAAATGTATGTTGATTTGACAAATGCTGCATTTCTTCATAGTGTGTATAAATTTGTAAAAAACAGATCTGTTACCTCATTGACTTCCATGGTATTATTTTCTCACCCTATGGAAATCATCAGTGTCTCAGATCTGCTTGGTTATAAACATTCTTCAAAATCTCTCTCCAATTGTGTTCAGCCAAGAACCAGGAAAGTTTGGAGCTGAACCTGAGCGTTGGTAAATGATGACAGGATTTTCATTTTTGTGTGAACTACTCTTTTAAGTGTTACATGCCAGTTTATTATTTGCATTTTGTTTTAGGTGTAGAAGTTTTCACCACTACACATGCCAGTTCTGCCCAGAAGGAAGGTAAGATCTAATTAACCTCTTTATAACTGTTGAGACAAATCATAACATCTCATTGAGGATTCCTCATAGATTTTATTTGTTTGTTGAATGTGCAGATTTAATCATTGAAGACATTTACACAAATTAATTTGGCTGATGCTGCTTTAATCCAAAGCAATTTGCAGTACATCCAATCTGTACATTTCTTTAATCAGGATTTGTGTTCCTGGGATCAATCCCATGACTTTTGCACAGCTAACACAATCCTCTACCTTTTAAGCCACAGGAACACACATTGAACTGTGTTTAAAAATGCACAGAATTGTGAAGCAGAATTAAAGAGTTACAAAAAGAGTCTACATTTCTTTTTCAACCCAGACTGACTCTACTTTCTTCAATCTTTTCTAGAGAATCTGGCATTAGGAGGACAGGCTGTACAGTCATCCACAGGGTTTGTGGGTTGGGAAGCAGACAAGGCCATTGACGCTTCACCCTTCAGCTGCATCCATACAGACACAACTGATAACCCCTGGTGGAGATTGGATCTTCTGGATTCTTACTACATCTCTACAGTCGTCGTCACTAACAGACCAGACTGCTGTGGAGAACGACTCAATGGAGCAGAAATTCGTATCGGAAACTCTTTGGAGAAAAACGGCAACAATAATACCAGGTTATGTGATTATAGTAACTGTGTATCCATATAAAATAAAAGATGAAAACTGAAGCTGCAAAAGCAGTGCTAACTCTGCTTCAGCAGTATTTAGAATGAAGATAACCCAAGGTTAAGAACAACACTTCTTAAGTGTAGTATTTTGAACATTTATTTTATTTGTTGGCCCTTTGCAAGGTTTTACTAGATTGCCTACGGTTTTATTTACATTTAATATGTAAATTGTTACATTATCCTTAAGTGACTTACCCAATATGACGTACCTAAGAGGACATTTAACATTTTGTCTAAATGTGGTATAATCTTGATCCGAGTTTCATTTGAATTCGAGTCGTGCTGCACCACTTAATTTGAAATGTTTATTTGTTTAAAAGAAAGGTTTACTGTTGAATTGCAAATTAAAAGATTATTTTAATGTAACCTTGATTATTTTAAACAAGGTTGAAAGTTTCATACAACAGATGGAATAAGCAAGCTGGATGAGGAATATGCAACAAATCCAAGTCCTATATAAAGCCTGTTTTAAAAAATTTATATAATTTATTTATGTATAAAGACTGAAATTAACCTATTGACGACCTTGCAGGAAGAGAAAAGGTTGCTAAAGACTCATCACAAGTTTTATGAATTTGGTGATAAGGTTAGTAAATTATTGGCCTATCAAGCCTATTAGTCTGTCTCCAAAATGATTACTCAAATTTGGTCTTCCTCCGGTTGTGTTATACACTGCCCAAGATATGGTAAACAGATGTGTTTTAGTTTTACTCAGCTTTATATTCTTCAAAATAAATAAATGAATTTCCTCTCTTTGAATCCTTCCAACTGTTAGTAGTTGGCCTTGAACTTGGGGATTCTATTAGGCAACAGGAAGTTGTTGAAGCTATTGTGGTTATGCAGAGCAGTAAAGCACCTGGGACCGACGGCTTTAGGGCCAACCTTGTTAAATCCTGTATGTAGCAGTATGTTTGTTATGAAGTGCAAGATGGAACCCAAATGCAGACAGATGTAAACAAAACACTAACTCTTTAATAGATAAAATAGAAAACAAAGACCCATGAGAGGGCAAAACAACATAAGCAGGATAACAAAAGAGATTATATAAACTCTAAACTGGACAGGATACTAGACTAGGACACAAAACCAGATAACACTTAACAATAAACTAGTTTGAACAAGAAGTATACAAGGGACTAGACTAGACTAGACTAGACTAGACTAGACTAGACTAGACTAGACTAGACTAGACTAGACTAGACTAGACAGTGTACTCACAGGATGTGGAACACACAATGAACAAGCAAAGAGCAACAAACACAAGGACCTTAAATAGGGGAGAACTAATGAGGACAACAGGTGACATTGGTTAAACAATAAAGATGAGGATGACAAGGGAGCGGGGTAAAAGTGACAAGACACAGGGAACACGTGGTCAATACTACAATATATGGTGTAAAAACGTCTGAGTGCTGCCCTCTTCAGGTTGAACGGTGGCTACTGCAGTTGAATTTTCCTATTGGATGTTGGGTCCAAAAAATGACTCATGACGTAAGCAGATTCAAGCCCTTGTTACGATCTCGCCACACACTTGGTACAAGTTTTAGTTCGTCCCCTTTATCTCCGTTGGGATCTGCCCACTTTTCTTGCATTTTTCAAATATTGCCAGTGGGTGGAGTCACGCTCTGACCAGGGGTTTAGTTACCCTTTAAGTAGCATGTTTTTAAAAGAGGCTTTGACTCTTACACAGGCTTTAATTTCGCTTTTGGTAAAAGAATACAAGGACCCCACCCTCTATGAATCATATAGACCAATTTCATTACTAAATGTTGACTACAAGATATTATACAACAGTTCTTTTGAGTTCCCGAATCTGATTGACTGATAGTCGTGACATATTCCACTAGTATCAGTACTGTAACCACCAGTGGCGGTCCTGGCTAGATTTACGCCCTGGGCGAACCATCCCTTGACCGCCCCAGAAAAAAAAAGAATTACCCCCAAACCCCGCCACCAACATGTATTATTTTATTATATATAATCTTAAATACAAAAAGGTAACAAGAACAGAGAAAAACATGCAGTATAAACAGTATAAACACCCACTCATGCACACAAGCGTGTGCGCACACACACACACACACACACACACACACACACACACACACACACACACACACACACACACACACATGCACGCACACAGACACACACCTATGAAATCCTGCAAGGATCATGTGGCTGCAGAGGTAGATGGCTCCTCATCAGACTCCACAACCATGTCTGTTGCTGCTGTGGAAGTATCTGACTCCTCATTTTGGCCAGTGGGTGCTCTAGCTCAAAAATATTTCAGAAGTGCACCTGAATTTACAATTAAGATACAATATGTAAGTTAGATACACTTATTTCACACATGCATCAGTTACCCAATTAAAATGACCATAACACACATTTTATTAGCATTTGTTAACATCCTATAAACTAAGCATAACACACTACAAATTATTTAAAAAGCTATATCACTGTAGCTTACATAATGCCATGTCAATGCATATTAGAAGTTATTTAAGTTAACATATAGCGTAAAGCAATAAAAAATTACAAAGTCAGGAGGTCTGTGTGAATTTGCACTTTTTGTGTTGGACACACAAACTGTTGCCTATAGGTGAAGTTGCATGACATGATGCCTAAATTCTAATAGTTGCTAGTTCAGGAAAACTAAAACCAAATACAGTTGTATTCTGTGGCTTATATCAACAAATTAGCAAGAGACCAGGGCTAATATAAATAGCCTATTTCCGACTGTCACTCACGTTGTCACTCGGCATACCTTTATCTTTTGCTCGTTTCTCCTCATCTTCTTGTCTTATTTTTCTAAACTGGGCAACTTATGGCTTATTTTGGTCTTTTAATTTGATCCATGATGATGAAGACTCGACATAATTAACTTTGCATTACATTTTGCCAACAACAACTTCCGTTCGCCCGTCAATCAACCGGAGTCACGTAACGTGAGTCACGTAGATGACTATACTTTTTTTTCACATAACCCAATTAATTACATGTTCGTAGGTATATGGGTCTATGTTAATTTTAGGAATGGAAAATGCAATTTATTTGGAAGCAGACGCAGCAGTTTGTGTCGTGTGGCCTCTGGCCTGGGATCAGTCGCAAGTTGATTCCCCGCCCCCCATCCCCCGTGCCTCTTCTGACACCCACACAACCTGTGTGTATCTCAGCAACTTGAGATAAAAATGAGCGGTAGTCTAGAAAACTTTTTGATATAATTATTTTTTTTAGGGTGCTCGTGCGCCCTCACGGAGATTGCGCCCTGGGCATTCGCCCACATTGCCCATAGCAAAAAACGGCCCTGGTAACCACTTTACCATTTCATATCATTTGCATATTATTCCGCCAGTGGTCATTTTGGAATGAGTGAGGGAGGCGTGAACCACATATCTGGGACTGGAAGAAGCTGCCACACGCTCACACATTCAGTTGCACGAATGCTGTTTTTTTTCAATCAGTTCCCTAGCTCCGTAGATTCATTAATCATCCTTATTCCCTTCGAAGATCAGAGCTATTGATGTGTAAACTGTTGAGGGAGTTGAGATTATGTCTCATAGCAGGGCCGATTGAGAATGACTGCTGCTTGATGTGTTGATGTCTCTCTATTGATGCCAGTGTAACTACCAGTGTCTGCTAACCTACCTAGCCTGTCTATATTCGTGTTGCCCTGTTGGAGGTAGTGAAGGAGGAAAAAGGAGTCTGTAAGCCGAAGAGTTAAAGCCCTGTGTTCTTACCTGTACGTCTCCTCCACCAGCCTGTATGGCGAAGAGCTAAAGCTCTGCATCCTGACCTGTATGCCCACTTGTAAGTCAAAGAGTTAAAGCCTGTATGCCCCCTCCACCAGCCTGTATGCTGAAGAGCTAAAGCTCTGTATCCTTACCTGTACACCCACCTGTAAGTTAAAGAGTTAAAGCCCTGTGTTCTTACCTGTACAACCCCTCCACCAGTCTGTAAATAGAAGAGCTAAAGCCTGTACCGTTACCTGTACGTTGCCCCCACCAGCCACCTGGAAGCAGAAGAGCCAAAGTCTGTATCCTTACCTGCAAACCCACCTGTAAGCTGAAGAGTTAACGCCCTGTGCCCACACCTATAAGTTGTCTCCACTGGCTGGTAAGCAGAAGAGCTAAAGCCTGTATCCTTACCTGTACGTTGCCCCCACCAGCCGCCTGTATGCTGAGGAGTTAAAGCGGGTACCCTTACCTGTACGTTGTCTCCATCCACCTGTAAGCAGAAGAGCTGCAGTTTGTATCCTTGCCCGTAAGCAGAGGAGTTACAGCCCAGTGCTCTGATTTGTACGTTGTCTCTACGAGCCTGCACGCAGAAGATTTTAACTAGTTAACCCCCCTCCCCTTATCTCAAAGCTTTGTTATAATTTTTAATCACTTGTCTATCTGTTCATTGGGGTGTTCCGGGAACTCCTCGGGGTGGAAATAGAGAGAGGGGCGTGACTCACGATATTGGTGGTTCGCTCCGACCTGTGACACAATCATTCTTTCTTTATCTGGAGCATCAGTTGTCGTGCATCCCCTTCCTGATGTGCCCTTGAAATGGAGCAAAAACACATCTTGGAATTAACGCAGTATACAGGGGCTCGAGCACTGGTCAGGACACTGGCTCACTACATTGAGACACTTGATGACTTATTTTCCGGTAAGGTGAGTATTTAAACATGAGACGTCACCATAAGCATCACCAGTTTTTAATAACTGGTTAAAGTAGAATATAAAAACACTTGATTATTCAGTTGACAATGCTCTTGTACAGTGTTAAGATTAAATAAAGTAGTTCCTCACAAAAGACACTTTTAAAGAAACTCTGTTGTTCTTTCTAGTTTCCTTTATCATCAACTTCTGCCGTCAAACTGTTGTATCAAAGTAATATTGTTCTCTGAGTCATGAGATAGCTCCATATCATCACAGCTGTGATTAGGCCAGAGGCAATCACAGCCATGATAATATAAAGCTATATCACAATGATGTTTCTGAATTTCTGATGTTAATCTGGAGTACCTATAGAGTAGTATTGCATCCTTCATATCTCCAAAGTGTCTTTAGTTTTATCAGATTGATAAAAGAGAAATTACAGAATCTTTCCAATAACATACAAAAAAATTTGGAAGGAGGAGTTACTAGTTGCGGGAGGAGCGAGTCCAAGTCAACACTTTATACAATTCTGACAGGATAACTTATTATTTTCTACATGTTCGTGTCATTTATATAACACGCACTTACGCCCCTATTTCCAACAAAACACCAAAGTCTTAGAACCGAAGTATAAAAATAATGGCTTTCCTGAAAATTTGATTTCCTGGAACAAGCTTCTATATTCTGTCCCACTAGTTTCTGTGTGCACAAACACTGAATTTTCAGAATACAAAGAACGGTTTACAGCTCTCACCCTTGTTGTTCGCAAATTCCATTGAGCCTTTGGCCATTTTACTTCACCAGTTCCTGTCACAATGCTCTCTTCACATCATCACCGAAGCCCCTAAGAATGAAATCCTAGTGATTTCCTGGTAAGTTTTTGAGGGTTTATCAACAACACTGCATCTTGGCAACTCATTATTAAGATAGATCACTTGTTGGTCAGTTAATTTTTCTATATTTTAAATCTGCATAAATTTGTTCCCAGTCAGATGAACACAGGGGCTGAGTTTATAATTTGTTTGGTAGTCTACCTGTTATATCAACTAATAATATTAACCTATAAGATTTAAGTCAGGTGGATTACATGGTGACGGCATCAGCAAAGTTGGTCTGGGATAAAGTCAAATTCCCAGCCGGAGTTATTGTCCCAGTCCGACACTGCATAACCAAAGCCTATATTCATAGGAAAATGCTTATGTCCAACCTGAAGAAGTTAATTAGTTATTTTTTGGAATTGGTATTGGGAAAACCTTTTCCCAGTATTGGGAAAACCTTTCTCCAGAAACCCAAGTGCCAATAAATGATGGATGACATTGCCCAATTTTTTTTTTCATTAATGGGCAAGCAATATTCAAAAAATTTGCTCTGGGTCTCAGCTTGGGTTTTACAGGCGGTTCCCCACTCTTAAAAATAAACAACCCAGTCTCACCCCATTTCGTCAATATTTGACGACACTTGACCATTCGTCATATGTTGACGTGAAGGGTATACCTTTCGCGTCATTTTTTGACGAACTGGGGACTTCAATACTATTACGTCCGTTGCATTCTCTTTCCTATTTTATTACCATTTGCGCGTCGGTTTAGGGTTAGATTTACATAATGACATCCCTACCCAAACCTAACTCTAACCCCAACGCCAGGTGACAACTGTTTCTAACCCCAACGCCAGGTGACAACTGTTTAATTTCGCGTACACTGTTTAATTTCGCGTACACTGTTTAATTTTGCGTAATCTTACCCTAAACCGACGCGCAAATGGTAATAAAATAGGAAAGAGAATGCAACGGACGTAATAGTATTGAAGTCCCCAGTTCGTCAAAAAATGACGCGAAAGGTATACCCTTTACGTCAACATATGACGAATGGTCAAGTGTCGTCAAATATTGACGAAATGGGGTGAGACTGTGTTAGAAGAACATTTCTGTCTAGGTTCTTTAAGGTGAAAAAAGGTTTTTAAGATGTATAAAAGAAGTGGTTCTTTAAAGAGCCTTTAACTAAATGTTTCTTTGAGGAACCAAAAAAGGTTTTTCTATGGCATTACTGTGAAAAACCTTTTAAGCAACTTTATTTCCCAATAAATCGTTATTCAATAAAGAATTGTTCTAACAAAACCTGGAGGCATTGCCAATATGGCAGCACAGTGACACGACATACTTATGTTTTACTAAGTTAATTTTGAGGTCTTTTCCTGAACAACCTGATCCTTCAGACATTGAGACACTGTTGGATTTAAAGCCAGAGGGCAAATGACTAATTTCTGGCAATTATTATTTTATAAGCGCTATAGATTTTACTTTTGATTTTGGTGTTCCTATTGACCCTGTTTATGGTACTAGTACTGAAAATATGGTACAATACTTTGGGAAGGAATGTATAAAGTAATTGCCTTTACCACACTGTTGGCAAGAAGTTTAATTCTTCTCCATTGGAAAAAACCTGAAACCCCAACACAAAATAGACGAATTGAGGAAGTGATCCAGTTAGAAAAATCTAATTCACTGTTAGAGGTTCAAAAAGCAATTTTTTTTAACATTGTCACATTTCTTAGCATATTTAGATAACGGTGGGGTTAATTGACTGTAACCTTGTTCCCTGAAAAAGTGGAACGAAATGCTGCGCTGCTAAAGCGCTATGGGGAAACGTCTTTTGTTGTTGACCCGCTAAATATATTGTGCAAACACGTCAATGAAATTGACCCGGAGGTAATAAAGCCTCAGTTGATGACGACATCAAAGAGCACCTGATGCGAGGCTATAAATAAATGAGCACCAGCTGTATCATCAGGTCCTTTGTTTGAAGACCAGTCCTGGGACAACTACTGTACGGCAAGCCAGCATAGCATTTCGTTCCGCTTTTTCAGGGAACAAGGTTACAGTCAAGTAACCCCACCGTTCCCTTTCAAAAGCTACTCTCAATGCTGCGCTGCTAAAGCGTTATGGGGAACGACAATACCCACGCTGTCGTGCTTGGAGATGTCTGAACCCCTTACGGATGTGTAAGTGTGCGCACAAGGACCGCAAGGAAATCTCAGACATAAATAACCAAATTATAAATAATGGATGTGTGCGGAAAGGATGCTCCTGCCGCCTCACAAACAGGCACCCCTTACAGAATTTAAGATAAATATATGTTGGTGCAACTGCAATCCACCCGAAAAGTTAATGTCACTTAAAGTAAAGTGTATGTGCAATGGTCAAAACAGTGGGAAACACTTAAAATGTACATATGGACAAAAAATTGAAGATAATGAACATTTGTTTCTCTCTCAGATGTGCTGTGCTGTATGGTGTGGGATGGGGTCAGTCCGTATCTGTGTCCTGTGCTGAGATGAATGGACGATATGTGAACATCATTATACCTGGAAGTTCAAAAGTTCTCTCTGTGTGTGATGTACAGGTGTATAGTCTGAAAGGTAATTTTGGCATAGTCAGCAAAAAGTAAGCCTGGTCAAGTTGCAACCAGAACTGCACATTGAGAAAGGAACAGGCTGTATTTAAAGGAGTCAAAAATGCAGGTGATAATAACTCAAGAGGTTATTCACAGGAAACAGGGGAGGCAAAAGAGCAGGGACAGGTCAGGATTAGACAGAAGGGCCACAGGGGACTAATTTAGTTGTGGTGTGAGGAGAACCAGTGGATAACTGGACAGGCTTCTGTGAAAGACCAGTGTTGGCTAACAATATGTAACTTGTTCTGTCGAATTCTGTTCCCCTTTAGTGTAGCGTTTACTATAGGCCTATATTATGTTGATTTTGTATTTAGATATAAATTTAAGATTTTGATGGTACGCATGTATATATCTCTCTTTTTTATTTTCCATTTTAGAGTTCTTTATTGGTAAGACAATGATTTTCATGGCCCCATTCTAGTTTCCCTCATGTTTTTCCACTTTATCACTATCTGGACATTTCCCATGATCCCTCACTGTGCCTCACCTGATCTTCATTTGTAATCATCACACTTGCCAGCGATCCTCATCACTCACCTCATATATACTCTGTTTGTTCTCTCTGATCTGTTCCCCGCGAGATGAAGACTTGTTCCTTTGTTTCTCGCAAGCTGAAGACTCTCTTATCTGTCTCCAACGAGACTAAAACTCACTTATCTGTCACCTGTGAGATGAAGACTCGCTCCTCTGATCCCCGCAAGCCGAGGACTCGCTCCTCTGTTCCCCGCAAGCTGAAGACTTGGTTTTCTGTTCCCAACAAGATGAAGACTCGCTTATCTGTTCCCAGCGAGCCAAAGACTTGCTTATCTCGCGACAGCAATTACATCAGGCATTAGGAGCAAAATTTCCGCAATACTTTAACAGAAATCAGAACATTTTCTGTTTGTTTACATTACAAATGCTGCCTATTTGTTAAAACATTATGTTAAAACCCATGATATGTCTTTTAAAGGCTGAGATGTAGCATATATAAGACACATAAGCATTCATTTAATAAGAGTTAAAAGAGATATATTTGTAATACTGAGAATTACAGTGAGGGCTTCCCCGGCTGGCAACAACCCGCCGAGGCCCCTGACTCCTTGAGGCTGTAGCCAGTTGAGATGCCGGGTGCACCGTTCTTATCCTACATGTCTCCCATGGATGATCGGATGTCAGTCGCGGCATTGGAGGGCGAATTCATCGGCTCTGCGGACGAAAATGCGTTGCCACCTTTAGGACAGGTGGCACGATCCGAATCCAACCCAGAAATGATGGGTATGCTTGGCCTGGCAGCCAGGGAGGTCGGTCTTGAGTGGGACTGAATGATCTGCATGAGGGTGGCCACGACCCTGTAGGAAGAACTGTGTGGCACGACGGACCTGGCACTCTGTGCGACCAAGGTTACGTTGCAGTCCCTTGGTTGTACAATGTCCACTTTGGTGGTTCAGTAACGGCATCTCTGCCTGGTGGATATGCAGGCCACCGAGAAGACCTGCTTCCTGAATACCTCCATACCCAGGCCAGGAACTTCAGCAACGCAGTCAAGATCTTTGCTCAACAGTTTTTGGCCAACCAAAAGCAGACTAAAGCCATTCAACACATCCTTCCCCGGCAAAAAAGCCATCCGTGAAACCTGGCAGCAAACGCAAGGGGAAGCGGCCCTGAGATGGACGACCTAGAGATGGCGGAAACTGCACTTCGGAATGTGGCAATCACACCACTCCCTCCCCACGGAGGAGGGCCGGGTGGAAAATCCTGTGTTGTTTTTATTTTCTGTTCTGCCGCTGGCTTTTCAGCTGCCGGTACCCAAATTTTTTTTAAAAGAGCAGTTTTCCCCATCTTTGAAGAGGGCTCTGAGAACGATGGAAAGTACAGATCTGTATCATCTTCATCCACCTCTCTCGCCGACGGACATGACTGGATGTTTGAAGGACTCAAACAGGTATCTTCACGATCCATCTGTCCAAACACACACTTACACCCCACCTCAGGCATCTACGGTGAGCCCTGAGTTGAGCACCTGTCCTCTGTCCAGATGCCCCACTGCAGGTAAGTCTGTGGTCCTGTTGGTTCGATATCTGGGGGCATGGTTAACCCTTCCCAGCCTGTCCAGCTGGCTCTCTCGCACTTTAAAGAGCCACACAGATCCAAAATCGAAACTGACCTGTATTGCAGTGTGTCATGTAGCTGTCCATCAATGTAAACAATGTGCAAAGTAGTTGAACCAAAAAGTGCACGATTAATAAAGTTATTGGCTTCTTAAGTAGGGAGTCGACTCTGAATCGCTGAAAAGAAGTCGTTATATGGATTGGATCTCCTGCCTGACATTTTCCTCATCCCACAAACGCTTCCACGTCACACAAGATAATAATCTACGCCTACAGCCTTGCCCGCGGGAGAAACGAAAACTATGACCTGCCCACAGCTAGTGTGTAAACATCATAGCACGCTGTGTTTTCAGTTTGTGTTGTTTTCACTACCAAAGGAGAGTTTTTCAAGGAGGGATTTACTAACTGTCTCTGGCTGTGAAGAATCAGTGGTTAAAATTAATTTTTAACGGAGGGATTTAGACGTTTGGCAATGAAAGATGGTTCAGTACCCACTTTATTTGGAACAACATGCGTCTCCTAACCACAACCTGTAAATATGATTGTAGCTACATACTTGCTTAAATTAGTATAAATTGTCTATCGTTGTTTTATTGCTTGGATTAATGATGAATGATGTCGTTGTTTAAACTCTATTTACTGTCAGAGTCATGATAGCAAGCGGCTTATGCTGCACTTACGGGTTTGCTATGACCCGGTTAGTTTACATAAATGCTTAAATGAGTGTAAAAGTTAGTTTCTATCGTCATTTTTATTGCTTAGATTAATGATGAATGATGTCGTTGTTTAAACTCTTAATATACTATCAGAGAGTCACGTTAGCAAGCGGCTAGCGCATGTTCACTTACGGTTTTGCTATGACCCGGTTAGTTTTGCATAAATGCTTAAATGAGTGTAAAATGTTAGTTTCTATCATCGTTTTTATTGCTTGAATTAATGATGAATGATATGTATTGATGTCGATAATGTCTTCTCAGTAAATCATGTTAGCACTAGGTCAATACATGTTGCACTATTGTTGTTCTGTGCCATTGATCGATGCTCTGTGCCACTGATCTGTGGTCTGTGCAGAGACTCTGTCAGTTGACCAATCAAAGCAGAGTAGGCTACTGAAAGGTGGGGTTTAGTGAACGGTTTCACAAAAATCGTTTGGGGATCTCTGAGAAATGGGGTAATTTTAAATTTATATTTTGAGAAAATTACAGTGTTTTTTGACCTTGCATGCATTTAAACCTGTTGTCTGGGACTTATAAACAGTGATAGGATGCTTAAAATTGTCATCTTACTGGATTTTTAAGACTGGTCTATGTGATTTAGTCCCCCTCACATGTCGCAACTCGCCCATTATCGCCTTTTGTGGAGTAAGAAGCATCTGAGATTGCTTCAAGCCATTCACATCCCGGGCACACTGAATCGTGTGGCCGATGAGCTATCATGAGCACCACTCCCAGGCGAATAATGACTCCACCCCCAGACAATCCAGCTGATTTGGAATCAGTTAGCTGTTACCTGTTTGCGTCTTCAGAGACTGCTCACTGCCAGCAGTTTTACTCCCTGACTAAGGGAACACTCAACACAGACTCCACAAAAGGAGAAGATGGGCGAGTTGCGACATGTGAGGGGTACTGGCACACAGCTGGCTGCAGGGCATATGCAAGTATACGTTTCACCCAGTGAGCCTTCTCCCACAGACATTGTGCAAATTCAGGAAGGACAAGGAGCAGGTTTTGCTGGTAGCACCCTACCGGCCCAACCGAAGCTGGTTCCTCTGAAGAGGCACCTTCTCTTTCAGAGATGGGGCATCCTATGGCACCCGCATCTGGACCTCTGGAATCTATGTGGGGTCCCTGGATTGGACGCGGAGGTTCTAAGTCACCTACCCAGCAGGTAGTGCCCACCATCACTTCAGTATCGGCATCGTCTATGAGACATGTTTATGCTTTGAAGTGGAACCTGTTTGTCGACTGGTGTTCTCTTTGTGGAGAAGACCACCGAAAATGATGTCTGTCTCCCTCCACCCTTAAAGTGTATATTAATACAATCTCTGCCCATCATGATCTCATAGCAGGTAAGTCGGTAGGTATGCACGACTGGTCGTCAGGTTCCTTAGTGGGGAGAGGAGATTAAATGCACCTCTTGGGACCTGTCCTTGGTGCTGAAAGCACTCCAGGGAGCCCTTCTTCTAGCAGCTGCAGTCAGCAGCTGGCTTCAATAAAGAGGGTAGGGGACCTGCATGCTTTTTGGTCGGCGATTTGTGCCTTGAGTTCAGGCCTGCTGACTCTTATTTGATTTGGAGACTTCGGCCTGGCTATGTTCCCACGGTTCCTTCCACTCTTTTTAAGGATCAGGTGGTGAACCTGCAAGTGTTGCCCCTGGAGGAGGCAGACCCAGCCCTAGCTTTGCTCTGTCCTGTCCACTCTTTGCAGATATACATGGACGAAACGGAAAGCCTCAGGACCTCAGAACAGCTTTTTGTCTGTTATGGAAGACAGCAAAAGGGAAAAGCTGTCTCAAATCAGAGATACATAACCCTGCTACTGAAGAAATACACACTTAATCATACATTGTTAGAAAACTACAGACCAATATCTGTACTTCCCTTCATTGCCACGACTCTTGAGCGTGTGGTTTTGATCAGCTCTCCTCCTTTTCACACAAAATAACCTCCTGGACCGCAACCAGTCTGGCTTCAAGAGCGGTCACTCCACCAAGACTTCAGTGCTCGCAGTCATTGAAAACCTAAGGCAGCCAAGAGCAACCTCCAAATCATCTGTACTGATCCTACTGGATGTATCTGCCGCTTTTGACACTGTCAATCACCACATCCTCCTGTCGACCCTCAGGACTATGGGTGTGTCGGGAATGGCCATGCTATGATTCGAGTCGTACCTCTCAGGCAGGTCATTTAGAGTATTCTGGAGAGGTGACGTCCCTGAACCCCACCGTCTCTTTACCTGGGTACCTCAAGGCTCAGTGGTTAGATCAACATTACCTTCACTCACTTATACAGATTTATGTAACTTCTTGGTCCCTGCGCTCTGCTATGAGCAACATCTGGTGGTGCCATCCCAAAAAGGGAATATTGCGTACCTTCTCTGGATCTGTTCCACATATGTGGAATGATCTGCCGTTTGCGCTGAAATCTGCTGATTCTGTAGCAGTCTTTAAGAATCGACTAAAAACCTATCTCTTCCGCCAACACCTCACTTACTAATGCAGAGTTTATATCTTTTTCTCTTTTTCTATCTTTTCTGTCCCTAAAAAAATGAAACCTTGGCTATGTATACTGTGTTAGACATAATGAGATGAGACTAGTTCTAGTGCACTTATCTATTGCTGTTCTTGTGTTGCTCTAATTGCTTCTATTGTTACCTCATTTGTAAGTTGCTTTGGATAAAAGCAATTTGGTTTAATTCGGCTGCAGCATTAAATGCTTGTTTTTAAATTGTTATTTCTCAAAAGCATGATATTTTCAGACCGAAATTAATCAAATCTTTGATGTATCCTTACTCAGTCAGTATAAGATATCAAGGTGATATTTTCACCAAATATGTTTTACATTATATAGAATGATTTTATGTAAAAAAAAAAACTAATGACTAACCGGGCTTTCACAGATGGGGTCCCAAATATTTAATACATGGTATTATAGAATACGTAATAAAAGCACCATGGAAAACACTACATCAAGGTAAACATAGTGACATTGTCATAGTCTTTTCATGTGCACAAAACACACCCAGGCACAGAAAAGGTGGTTTTTGAGTCGCCACACAAAATTTTATCAACAAAATTTGTGCCCTTAATGTCTTGTAAACATTGCAAAATCCTGCATTAACTTTTATCATAGTACAAGGCTAAATATAAACTCGAAAAATGTAATCTGATATATGCTCTTTAACCCCAGATTAGTGCATAGTGAGCAAAAGCGTGTCCCTTGTGTCCTTAAGTTACTTCTCAGTAAATATTAATGCATTTTACTTTTGGGACATGTCCAATGCACAGCAACATCATTAAACCGTAAGAAAAAGTAAAATCTATTTGTTATTGAAACATCACTGACCTGAAGCAGTTCTGTGAGGATCAGTAGATCAACTTCTAACACCAAAGTAACTTAAATAAAATAATAATTTGCTTACAGATATTACTGCTAATATAATCAATTATTGGTCTATTGCCTATTTTAACTATTCTTTCACACAAGAATCTATGACATCATCATATTTTTTGTGTCATTCAGTATGTTCCTTTTAATAAACACAAGAATGCTTTAATAAGTCCAGATATTCAATTTGTGCTTGAAGAGACAAATTATAACATGCAGAAGATCGGGTATATACACCATATGAACTTGTGCATCTATTGTGTATATATAAGCATTAGAAAGATGATCTTTGATTCATTCAGCTGTTTATTATCATCATCTTAGATGTTAATTTTTTTTTGGGGGGGGGGTACAGTTTCTTGATTACGATCCTTTTAGAAACTTTCCAATAACCCATTTTACCTGTGTTTGTTTGTGTTTCCAGTCATAAAAGGTTTCATGAAGATAAAATTTACCTCCAGTCTCGATATGTCAGATCCAGAACAGAGCAATAAAGTTCTTAATGAGGTTAGAGACTTTTCTAAGACATCTATTCATCTGTTTACAATCACTCACCGAGTCTATCCCAACATATATAAGTCTGAAGAATAGACCAGTTCATCACAGGACTAATGGTGCGTTCCAGGCAGGTTTTTAAACTCGTGAGTTACGACTTCAAAACCACGACTCATGACCCTATGCGTTCCAGGCAGCCTGTAACTCGTGATTTTACAACCTTCTACCGGTGAAAGTGCTCTGGAACGGCAGTCAAACCCGTGACTTCCCACCCGTGAACTCGTACTAGATCGATGTACTCCCAGTTCAAAGTCGTGAGTCGTGGTTTTGAAGTCGTGAGTTACGGGTTACAGGTTGCCTGGAACGCAGCATAACACAAACATTCACTCCTCCCCTTATACATATCTGCAAACAATAAACCTGATCAAATCACCTCAAGTTACCTCAACAGTTCTTTAACTGCTTGTAAAGATCCTGTGAAATCAAAATTAAAGTGCTATTAGCTTTAAAAAAAAAAACTCTTTTTTTGAATCCCGGCCTAGATCCAGGCCCTTTTTTTTAATACTTACACCTAGGTTTTCATCTAGTGTTTTTTTTTTTTACAATAGCTTGGTTTCCTACCAAGCCCCTTAGGTGACATTGGAGTAAAAAAAGCTAAAACCGTGAGCACGCGAAACTAAACTTTAAAAAAAAATTCTGCACATGAAAGTTTCGTGTGAGCACATGAAAGTTTCACATGAGCACATATAACTAAACTTTATTTAATTTTTGCTCCATGTCCCCTTAGGGGCTCCGTAGTTTCCATTGAAATGAGAAGCGAATCTTTTTAAAATTCTCAATTCTGCACATAGGTCAAAAACCACCTTAAGCGAGCGTAAAAACGTTTTTTGTGAAATAAGGGATTTTTATTCGAAATTTGGGATTTCCATCACTTGTTTCTAATGGGGAACTTCAAAATGCACATGAAATCAGTGTGATGAGATCCCAGCAAATGTTTAATTGCTTCAGAGTATCTTTCCAAGAAAGAATTGTAAAATCATTAAATATATATTGAAGACAATTGTTTGTAAAAGGTCTCATGTTTGGGCCAATCTCGTTGCTTTACACTATTTTGGCCAACAGGTGTTGCCAGCATGTTTAGAACGTTTTGAAACACTTTGGCCCTGTCCCAAATGGCACACTCCGGACTTGTGGACTTCCTCAGTGTCAACAATATTCTGTCTATATGGACACACAGTGACATCCAGTGGTTGTTGGAGGAATCACATGAATGTCATTGTTACACTGATTTATAGTGTGTGTATAAATTTTGACAAATTTAAAAAAAAAATTGGTAATGTTTTTATTTTAGATGAAGACTGCTCTGATTTCTAGAGGATACTCTATTTTCACATTGACCTGGACAAAACTCCCTCAGAAGATCAAACCGGAGACTAAGGGAATGTAAGTTTACACAACAACAATGAAAAACCTTTCAAAGTCCACAGTACATGAAATAAAAGTGTATTTATGATTCATACGGTCTTATCGTTTTATTCACAGGTCCATGTGCTAAGGGGAGGTACTGAATGAACAGACAGTCTTTGGAGAATGAAAGAAACAAGTTTTATTGATTGCTTTATTTCTTTAAATCATTGATGTTATTTTCTTGATGATTTGTAGTTAACAAATGTTTATAGATGCGAGTAAATATGAATGATTATGAAGTCCATGTCTTCTGCACAGCATGTTTTTCTCTTTCCTCTGAAAGTGTGTATAAAGATAACCTGACAGGTTGTTTTTTCTTTTTAGAGCCTGATAATATTTTAGTTTACTAAATACTTTCATTGTCCCAATGATCCAAATATGAATTTTTGACTTTCTTTGATGATGGTTTGTTTCTGTTCAGTAGTACTAGTTTGGAGTTTCAGAGCTAATTGACTAAGGGTGTCACTATTTCGATTTGAAATCGATCGAAATTAAGTCACAACCTTGAACTTCGAATTAAAAATTAGGATCGTCGATGCTGCCTTGCCCCATGTCACGTCCGGTCGGCTTGCCAAGCGGGGGAAAATAAACCTCTTAGAGGTGCCTTTAAAATCATCGATCCAGCAGAACGCGACTTATATAACACGAGGGATGTATTGCTACAACTCCTTGAAATGCATATCATAAACAGGATTACTACCTAGTGATCTGACTTCGGACAGAGGTGCGAAGATGCAGCAGGTTATATAGACCTTTCTCACAGTAACCGGAAATACGTAATCGTCGTGTAAGCGGAGTTCCTGTCAAGCGTCAACACACTAGAAAAACATAAACCCGGGCAAGTTTAAATTGGATCAAGTCTACACAACTTCGTTAACGGATTTGCCAAATATTATATTTGCTGATGTGACACGACTAATGGAGGAAAACTTTTTCCATGAAGAATTTTTCCATAAATTTCCAGTTAAGTAGAGAGCGAGTCTAACTGTTACTGAACTGTTAACTAAAACGACACATTATAAGTCTCGCCGGATAGCCTGAATCCACTTCTGTCTAAATTCACCATCAACAGGGAATAGGTGGAACAGATACGACTTTTTACATTGCCTTGACTGCGGAGGAAGTAGATTTCCGCTACGATTGCGTATTT